>NW_027533089.1:8668921-8831884 GCF_008692635.1 Crocuta crocuta
CTTCTTAGCTCCAGCCTGCCCTGTGCCCCCCCCCCTCGCCCCGCCCCCCCCCCCCCCCCCCAGCCCCAAGCCAGCAGCATTGTATGAGATGACATGCTGCCCCCGGCCTCCCACCTGGACAGCCTCCTCCCCTCCTCCACCTGCTGGCTCCCCTTCAGGACTGAGCTCTTGTTTCTCAGGCCTTCCTCTATACATCCTATTCCTCCATTGTAGCCCTTAATAATGATTTGTTCACATGCCTCCCCATCCCCATAGACCTGAACCACTTAAGGGCTGAAACTCTGTCTTATTTATCTTTTGATTTCCCATTTTATCTTAGTGGAACTGCAGTGACATGAAGTAAATGCCCATACATGCCAAATTAAAACGGAAAATATGTTTATGCTAGGTCTAAAGATTGAGCTTGCTGGCTAAGCAAGGCAGAAAGACAATTTCAGGCAGAAAGAAGAGCCTAATAAGCATGGTGCAGAGGTGTGACTGTAGCATCAGGTGATTAGGTGGGGGTAGGGAGGAGCAGTAGGGTCTAGGGATGAGACTGGCAAGGTCAGCTGGCCTGGCTTACGAGAGCTTTACTCTGTAGGCGACAGGAGGCCATCTCCAGCACTTATTCCTGGGTCCTGTGATTTGGGGCAACAGAAATGAGGGTGATAACCTGAGCTGCAGTCTGAGAAGTGTTTACCAGCGTGGCTGAACTGGCTGCTTATAACCAGAATGTGCTCTGACTGGTCAGTGCCCGACGCTGGTGGTTATGAGACACTTTCAGTATAGTAACACTGGCCTCCCAGAGTGTTGGAATGATTAAACTCAAAAGCTTTGAGAGCTCGAGTCTTCTGCAATTATTATTAGCCAGGTTATTATGCCTTTCCTTGGACCAATTAGGTAGGAATCATTATCTGGTGGCTTTGCCCAGTGTGTATTTTTGTGCTCCAACTTGTCTTTTTTGTTTCATTATTTATTTGTTTTAGAAACAGACTTTTTTTTTTTTTTAACAGCTGTGCATTTCCTGCCCCTTTGTTTTCCAGTCGTGGTGCATTTCCTCAGTCTTTGTGGTAGAAGGTTTCAGATGTCTGTTCACAGTGGCCAGCGTGTTAGGTAAAATTTATTATAGTGCCTTTGGCCCCTCTGCCTCACTGTCCCAACCGACTCGAGCAGCCCAAAGCTCTTTTATTTAGTGGCTTTTTCCGCGTGGTGGGAAATGAATGTTGAATGTTAGAGTGTAGAGCTGCCAGGAAATTCATTCTGGGATGTTTGCCCACATCCATTGGCATTTTTCAAAAGGAACCCCAGGTGTCTACATTAACACCAGCAGGACCACCTCAGGCCTCCATTGGCATTCATCAGCTGCTTTGTTCTCAGCCTGAGTATGGTATTTAAAGATGTAAGAGGCAGGACGACAGAGCCTACATCTCTAAGGGTGCAGCGTCTCCCTTATCCCTGGACTCACCCTGGACACGTCCTGGGTGTATTAGAGTATGTCCACGCAGGGGGCCTTTCCCCTGTGATTATCAAGTTTAAACAAAAAGAGAAATTCCTTCTTTCTTTGCCTCCAGTGTGCAGCATTTCCCACTTAATATATAATTTAATTCATCTATTATTTAATGTGTTTGAATTTAGCGTCTGGCAGGTCAGAGTTGAAGAAGGAAGCCTGCCGCTCCTGCAGCTTCTCCCAAGGTGGTGTTTGATTTAGCAGAGTAAACAAATGACTGCATCCTCTAGAGCTCTTGAGAGCAGCTGCCTGCCCTGGAGAGAGCTCGGACCTCTTCCGCTAGGGTGAACTCTTCCTGGGGAGTATCAACAAAACAACAGACAAGGAAATGTGAGGCTTGTGTGGACTTCAAGTGCGGGTGGCCCTGCCACCAGGGTCTGGCTACAGCAGTTGGGAAATGAAGGGAACGAGGAAACCTCTTCTCTCATCTACTGCGCCTGGCTATCGTAGGGCATTGTAATGGTTCTCTTTCAGATTCTGAACTCTGGTTGCAAAATTTGCCTGGAATCAGCCTCTGAGGCCATAAGCCACTGTCTTTTTATTCACTGACGATGTCCTTTGAATTTTTTTTTCCACTAACAGTGCTATCTTTATGTTGAGCCCCTTAAACTGGCCAGTTCTTAACTACCTGTAAGATTCTTCCCTAACATCCATGGCTGTACAGTTTCTGTCTGTGTAGAATCAGATAGCTTTTCTAGATATACTCCATGGCCTCAGCCTCGTTAGAGCCTACTATGCTTTCACTTATAAGCTAATCAGACCAGACCAAATATATCAAAATCAGTGACCCTAACTGTGGGTTTAGTAGTTCTTCTTTGCCTCCCAGACACACTCATGCAAACACTCACATAAGTGTACATGCCAGTTGGTCAAGATTTTAACGTCAGGGACAAGAGCAAGTACCAACAGATGATGAGGCCACTTGCTCTGAGGCAGGTGACCTCTCCGTGAGAATACAAGGGTACATCATGAGTCCTCTCAGAGGATGACCCCGGAACTTCTGACTTCTATCCAAAGCAGCTTTCACAATTTCTGTGCTTTTACTTGAGGGAGATTTGGTGAGGATGACATTCTGGATTATCTTCGTAAGACCTTCCTCTGGGTAGAGTTGTCTGACCTTCACTTGATGGTCAGTGAGCAGCTAGTGAACACCAGTAGTTTGGGACGCACCCCCACCAGTATCCCCATTGCCCAGGAGGGACACAGTCTTCAGCTTCAGTCTATAGCGTTGTTCTAACCAGATGAGATGCTGTAGATCAGCTCGGGAGGAGTTGTTTTCCCAGCCATATTATTGAAAGAAAATAGCTGCCCTCCTTCCCAGACAGACGGTTGTCACAAATGAAGGGTAACCTGACAGGGTCTTAAAAGCCATTAGACTCTGTTGACTTTTAAAATATTTAGCAAAAACACTAATAAAAGTGGTATTTATCAATTTCTCCTTATTTGTGAGACAGTTTAGTGTCCTTCATTGTTAAAACATCGGCTCGCTCCATGTAGGTCAATCATCTGTCAATAAAGTGGTTTAAAAAAAACAACAACAACAAAATAGGCTCACTCCAGAGGAATTTTGCCTCCTTATGCCTCATAAACGAGCTTTGAAGTGATAATTGTAACTAACCTCATGAAGTGGTTGTAAGAATTCAAGGGTTAATATGAGTAAAGCCCTTGGGCCAGTTTGGGTACAGAGTAAGCCTTCTGTAAGCATCAACTTTCTTCTTACCAGGAGGCACTGGCTGGCCAAAGGGTGTCATGTAATCCTTAAAACACACCTATGAGGTGTAGGGTGTGTATCAGTTTGCAGATAGGGAAACACAGACCATACAGTTAGAAAACAGCAGAGTGGGATGGCATTCAAGGCTGTTTGTCTCTTAAACACTATGCCATACCACTTTCCAAGATGGGGAAAATAATCTAACTTTGAAAATGGGTCAGATGTTTCAGGATAGAAATGAGTGTTTGAGAACCTTTTAAGTTTTGTTTTTCCACAGAGTATCAGGGTACCAATCTAGGGGGACGCAGCAGGAAACATGACTGTGAATCAGCTGCCTGATAAAACAGCCAGGATGGAGCCCACGTCATTGTGGGTCTCAACAATGTCACTGAAAACATCAGCTGCTTATTCCAGTATGGATTTCCCTTTAAGACATGAAAGGAGAGTTCAAAGAGAATGAGCTAGATGGCTCAGAAAGTCACATTATTAAAATATATTTGTTTTTATTAGCTTTTTTTGCTTTAGTGAGCATTACACTCTCATTAACATTATACCAAAAACTCACTTTTCACTAATTACTCCTAGTTTATCCTCTGAATCCAGCATGCACAAGATTATGTTCAAAATACAGTAGTAAAGCCATATTTCTTACAGCATTCAAGACATCTAAATTTAAATCAGTTCAATTCAGTAAATACTTATTGAGTCCTTTTCATGAGAAAACACTCTTCGAGGGACCACAATGAACAAGAATGGCCCATGACCTCTGAGAACTTACTGCCTCTAGAACTGTGATGACCAGTGCAGTAACCAGTGGCAACATGTGGCTGTTTAAATTTTAATTAAAGAAAAAAATTCAGTGCCTCAGATGCACTAGACATTTTCAAGTGCTCGATAGCTTTTTTTGGTTACTGGCCACCATATTGGGTAGGGCAGATATAGAACGTTTCCACCACATAGCAAGTTCTGCTGGACAGTCTGCTGTGCTGGACAGGGGCAAGAATCGTCTTGTTTGGGAATTCTCTTGCCCTGACTTTGTGGCTGGAGTGTGGCTTACTATTCGAGGAACATGTGGAAACAGCACTACCCTTTAGACTTGGTGTTTGAAGACCTGGATTCAGATTCTGCTCCTGACCTGTATTGATCTTGGCAAGGCTCTTTGCCCTTCTGATGCCAGTTTCCTCGCCAGTAAAGCAAGGACATCAGACCACAAAACCTCTATGACTCCTTCTGTCCAAATGCCCTGTGATACTGGGAGTGAATTTGTAGAATAGACTGTGTGTGTGTTACAGTGTATCACAGCTAAAAGAAACTATGTAGAATTTCCATCTCCCAAAATAATTTTTTTCATTTTAGAAATTTAATTTCAAATTCACCTTAATTGTTGATACTAAATTTCTATATATGCAGATCTAAACTTGCTAAACTGATTTAATTATTTATTTTATTGTTATTTTTTTAAACTAATCTCTATACCCAACATGGGGTCAAACTTATGACTCCAAGATCAAGTAGTTACATGCTTTACCAAGTGAGCCAGCCAGATGCCTCCAAAGTGATTTTTTAAATGAGATTATTTTATTTCATTTTTATAGGACAAGGTCTCCGCAAAAGAAACTTAAATGTGTTTCTTTTTCTTTCCTTTTTTAATGTCCTCTGGCAATTTAGTTTTGATGCTTCCTTGCCCAAGCAGGTTGTCATTTCTCTGTTCCCATAGTGGTGCTTTTAAGCACTGATGAGTGCTAGGAGCCCTTGGTCTTGGACTGTGGTGAAAATCTAAATTTCCCGCCAAATAAAAAAAATCATTCAGTAGCTAACTCTGTTTTATTTCCATCCAGAAAAAAAAAACACCAAAAACCCGTGTTAAAGACTTTAAGTGTCATGAGGTACTTAAGTCCTTATCTCATTAAAGGACTGACCAGTGTTATGCTGGGCAATGCCTGTTTGCAAAAGAATAGCTGGGTAAAGAAAATTTTGTGTTTTTCTTAATTCTGTGATATGTGACTACACATTTTTTTTTTATGTTTCATTTATTTTTGAGAGAGAGCGTGGGGGCTGGGAGCAGAGAGAGAGGAGAGCAGGGGATCTGATGCAGGCTCCAGGCTCTGCGCTAACAGCAGCAAGCCCAAATGGGGCTCAGACTCACCAGCCATGAGATCATGACCTGAGCCAAAGTCAGACGCTCAATCGACTGAGCCACCCAAGCGGCCCACTTGCTGGTATTTTTTAAAAGAAATGCCACTTCCATTTAAAATAACTATGTTGTATGGTGTCACTTAAGCCTTGGCCCTCTATATTTTCTCATTACCTGTGTTCCTCTTTCCCATATCTGCTGGAAAGCTAATAGTTCCTTTTGTTTCCTTTCTTTTTATCTAGAAGGCCGAGAACATTCCATGGGACCTTCTCCCTGGATGTGGAGCCTGAGGTAGGATAGTTTAGTTCAGAAAGCCAGAAGAGGGTGGGTTTGCAGTACTTTGTTATTCAGGTTCAGCTCCTCAGCACAGCAAGGCATCTGGTTGACCCTCTGAGGTTTCCTGAAGGAGACTTAGCAGTGAGGGGTTGGGTGAAGAGTTAGGCTTGCCTACTTCTTACTAGGTCCTCGGGAGCTCAGGTGTCTGATCAGTTCCTTTATGACCTGTCCACCATCCTTGCTTCTTCTATTTCTGGTATTAGTTATGGGATCAAATGAACTACAGTTTAATACCTATTCCACCACTTTGGGGAAGCTACTCAGCTTCTTGGAACCTAAGTTCCCTGGGCTGCAAAGTGAGGATAAACAATAACTGCACTCTCCTACTTTACGAGATAGTTGGGAGCATGTGGAGGGCAGTGGATCAGGCTGTATCTGAGGTTCCTGATATGAGGGGAAGAAGTCTGGGCCTCCTGGACAGTGGGGAGGGCGTCCACGGCCAGCCACTTGCTAACTGTGTGACCTCTGTCAGGTCTCCTCCAGTTCTGTTTCCTCTTCAGTAAACTGAGGATTCCAGGTAACTCACAGGCTCTGTCTTTGTAAGCCAATGTGTTCCTTTAAGCCCCTGTCACAAGTCTCCTGACCAGGCTTCCTGCTTCCCTTCTTGCCTCACTAGTGATTGTTCGGAAACACAATCGGATCCCACATGTCGTACCCTTGCTTAAAACTTTCCACTGGTTTTTTACGCCTTTTTAGAGCTTGCCTTGAGGGCTCCTGGTTAGCACGGAAAGCTGCATGTCCTAGGAAACCCTTCGCTGGTGGTCACACTGCAAGTGCAGCAGGGTAACTGATGTGGTCCCCATCCACCTTCCTAGTGCTCACCTCTCACCACTCACCTTTCTGGTCACTTCTACTTGTCTGCACATTAGAAAGAGCATTCAACACAATGCTGATGTGAGTCTTTTGTGAGTCCAATTTCATTGTTTGGAGTAGGTGTCTGTAAAGCTCCCTAGTGGTTCTAAAGGCTGGAGACCACTTCTCCATTCTTGCAGGTCTCCGGACACCCCACATGCTGCTCCCTAAGCTGGAGCTGACCTTCCCCCTTCTTTTTTCCATTGGCTAACTCCTTCTTACCCTCGTCCTACTCAGGAGTTCCTTCCTCCAGGCAGCCTTCCTATACCCCTCCAGGAAGACTTAGCTACTTATGGGCTTGCAGACTGCTCTGGGCTAGCTCTCATCAGAACTCAGTCATTCTGTGTTATGATTGTTGGCTTACTCCAACCCTCTCCCTTATTAGGTCTAGAGTTTCTTTTAGAAGAAATTTTCTTTCCTCCTTGTATCCCTGGAGCCAGCAGGCTCTGGCGCATTACAGGCTCTCGGTAAGTATTAGGTGAACAAATGAATCAAGACAAGGCCATCTGACCTCTTGTGAGTTACATTCTAAGAAAGAAACATTGACACAATAACCCTAGTGTATTTTAGGAACAAGAAGTTAAGGAAAAGCCAGATCCCAGTATAGTCTAATACCCTAACAAATCTATAAAAGTGAACAACCCCCAATGTTCAAATTAAAAGAAATTCTCAGTGCTTTTTTGTAGGTAATGATTTTTGCCTCTTTCAGGGGGAGAAAAAAGACCTATTAGGAAATTCCACCCCCACACACACATTACCTGTCAAAACTGTAACTAGAAATGATTTCCCTGAGTAAATCATTTTGGCTCCCTCTTTAATTTTCTTTCTTCCTCTTCGTTCTAATCCTTCAGATGGCCATCATTGTGTGTGTGCAGAGGCAGGAAGGTTCGCCACTAGTACTGTTTCTCTCTCTTCTTTAAAACTCTTTTATCGGCTTGCTTTCAGATCTTCAAAGCAGCCTGTATCCATGTGACCCCACTCCCTTGCCTCCCCATGCTGGGGAGTGAGCTGTATTTTTGTCAGTTTGAAGGCTTGCATATTTGGACAGGCTTGGACAGTCAGGTAGTACAGCCCTCACTAAATCTGCAGGGATGAGACCAAGTCAGTGTTTGTAGACCCCCTTTATCCCCAAATGTAGACAGAGTGAAAAATTGACACCAGAACCACACCCCACAGTTAAGCAAACAGTAAGTTCAAAGATCTCCTTGCGTTTGACCGATCCCCTGGGGCAGCAGCCCTTACCCTCTGCCCTTTTTTGCATTTGGTGTTCTTCAAATGCTCTCAACTTTTGTGATTATCTGCAGTGCTTGATCCTGGATAAGTTTGAAAGCTATGATGATGAAATTCAGCTCACTCAACGAGCCCTGTCTCTGCTGGAGGAAAACAGGTTCTGGGCTGGTGTCGTGTTCCCTGACATGTATCCCTGGACCAGTGCCCTGCCACCCCACGTGAAGTACAAGATCCGGATGGACATAGATGTGGTGGAGAAAACCAATAAAATCAAGGACAGGTGATATTTCAGGCGATCTTGAAAGCCCTACATATCCCCAGGAATGTAAGAGACAAGGAGCAGGGGCTCCTCTGAGCTGAAGTCCCCGTCTCTTCCTAGGGACAGGAGGGTTACTTGGAAAGGCACAGAAACACTTTGGTACCAGAGAACTAAGCTAACTAACTACTTGGGCCTGTTAGTTGGTGAAACCAGAAGAGCTCAGTTAACCTGTCATCAGCCCCTCAACTCAGCATTTGTCCCCAGCTGGCCTTTGTGCAGTTTGGAGGTGGAAACCTTTAGGTATTGAATTATCTTCACATAGAGGTTCTACAAATGAGGTTTCTCAGAAGTCACTGGGAAAGTACATTTGGGTACAGAGTGAGGCTTTGAGACTGGACTTAGCCTAAAAATAAAATTAAGGGGAGATAAGGTATTTCATAAAGCACAATGTAGAGTCCTTGAATGAAAGCAATTACAAGTTTTTTTGTGGCTAGTATTCATAACTAAGATTTAAACTGTGAATTAGAATCAGATTGGAAATTTTTAGGGGTGAGATTTTAAGAGAAGAGTTCCAAGTCCCCTTGTGCCTATAAAGTGTCAGTGAGCTGTCCATTCCTATTCACATCCTTTGTCCCTCCCTTCGGTTTCTTTGTAGGTACTGGGATTCTGGCCCCAGAGCTGATCCTGTGGAAGATTTCCGATACATCTGGGGAGGGTTTGCCTATCTACAGGACATGATTGAACAGGGGATCACAAGGAGTCAGGCCCAGGTTGAAGTTCCAGTTGGAATCTATCTCCAGCAGATGCCTTACCCCTGCTTTGTGGATGACTCGTGAGTCACAGGTTCCCAATCTCCTTCCCAGACACACTCATCAGGTTGCTGGGGTGGGATGGGAGTACTCTCCAGGCTTCAGTCTCTTTGAAGAGAGACCCAAGGAGTGGGGCCAGCTTGAAGAAAGCGGAGCTCTAACTGAGGAGCTGGCTTCTCCTAGACTCCAGGCAGGGCCAGACGGGCAAGTGAAGTGGCAGGGAGAAAGGAGTTGGGGTGTTGTGGGTGGAAAGGGGAAGGTGAAAATAAAAGCAAGGGAAGTGAGATTGGGGAAAGGGACAAAGGCTTTTTAAATTTCCACTACGTAGTATGTTTGGTATGTGGAAGAGTTCTGGTCAGAGTGTTTCCCCAATGATTGCCAAATCAGCAAGTTAGGACTCTGCATTGCAAGTAGGTCTGGTTCCTAGGAGCCTCAGAATAATGCAGCTCCCTCCTTAATTAACATTCCCATGGTGCATGCTTAATGAGAAGGTAGAGGAATGTGTTGGATGAGCTGGAACCCTTCCTTCCTGCCCACCCCCAGGACTGTACATTTGTTGGCCAATAGCAAGCTAAGCAAGTAGGATATTATTTTCTGAACATGTGTTTGGGGGTTGATAGAGGGACACAGTGGAAGAGGACACTAGGAGGCCTCATTTACCATGGTGGATGGGGGCAGAAAGGCTCCCAGGACAGCAGCAGAGACCTACAATTGGCTTAGGATTTAACTCCTAGGAAAAAAAAAAAACCCAACTAGGAAGTTCACCATAGTGCACATTGTGTCTGTGGGATTCAGAGAGGAGACAAACACGCACAGCCTGAAAAAAGAAGAAGTCAAATTGCCACCTGACAAGACAGTAAGATAAAGCCCAGTGTGGGCACAGGAAATGCTCTCTCAGCACCCTAATCCAATTGGTTCTCTTTCCTCAGCTCAACAGAAGACTGAAGAGATAATGATGTCTGTTCTGCAGTCACTTTGGGTTTGGATAATAGATGGAGATGGGATGTGGAGCCAAGGGCAAAAGCCAGGTTCCACTTTTAGGATCAGAATAGGAGTGGCTGGCAAGGTAGTGGGGTACACAGTGAGGCAGTAGGGATTCTGGCCATTTAGAGTGGGAGAGCCCTCTGGTGGCAGGTCCCCAAGGTGCAGGTGTTAGGAATTTCTGGTTCTTTCCTTAGGGCCATCTTGAGAAAGAATCCTCCCATATTGGAATTGGGCCCTCCTTCCTTTGACAACCAACAATTTTCAATAGATAATAATCTTAAGGGCTTTCCTAGCACATCAAGTGCAAGAAAAATATGTGTGAAGTTCACAATAAAATAATTCCAGAATATGAAATCCATCTTGCTTGCTAGAATGAATGTCCATGGAATTACTTCACTGGTACATGGCTGGTGGATTTAGTGGCTATTGGGTTACTGATTGATTTATTGATGGGTCAATTGCCTTCTGAAAGTGTCACACTGATCATTTTGTGCCTCTTCTTGCTTAACTGGGGTTTGGTGCTCTGGGGTTTGGTCCACCTCTGATAAGCTGCCTGACCCCCTTGGGGCACCCAATTATTGATCTCGTCTCCAACACCAAGTCCCTTTGTTTGTGGTTCACCTTCTTGGACTTCAGTGTCAGTTAGCATGTATCTATTCCAGTCACAACGGCATCATGGGGTTTGTAGTTTTTTTCCCACAAGAATTTACAAAGTGTAACATACATAGTACAATTTTATTTACACATATTACTTGTAGAGCATTCATCTGGGCTAACCGAAAAGCTATCATCTTGCTCTAAAGAAAAAATAATCCTTTGGGGCAAAGTGCAATCCAATAAAAGTTTCAAGGCCATTAAATGCCCAGTAGGTATTTTCTGCCCATCCCTACATCTGGGCTTTGTTCTCAACACATTCATTCAACAAACATTTACTCCACCTCTACCAGGTACAGGGCTTTCTACTTTTCTGCTTCTCTTCTCTTGCTTTAGTTTTATGATCATCCTGAACCGCTGTTTCCCTATCTTCATGGTGCTGGCCTGGATCTACTCTGTCTCCATGACTGTAAAGAGCATCGTCTTGGAGAAGGAGTTGCGACTGAAGGAGACCTTGAAAAATCAGGGTGTCTCCAATGCAGTGATTTGGTGTACCTGGTTCCTGGACAGCTTCTCTATCATGTCAATGAGCATCTTCCTTCTGACCACATTCATCATGGTAAGCCAAATGGAGAAGGCCCAGAAAATCTTGAATAGTTTTCTACTTCCCACCTTTCCTCCTGTTAATGAACTCATGCCTACATTAGTCATCTGGCCATCAGGGATAGCCTGATTCGTAGCTGCCTGTTCATTTCAGCCAGAGTGGCCACATGCAGCTGCCTGGTCATTTCAGCCAAGGTGGAAAATACTCAGACAAATGTCCCCTCAAGGAACCTCTGTATCATAGTATGTTCCCTGCTCCCACGTTCTTCCCAGGGTGCTACAGTCTACATAGATTATCTAACACCATTCCATGAACTATCTGGAGAAGCTGCTGTTAGGAGAGCCCAGCACAGAGTAATTGTATGTGCAAAGGGTTCTCCCTTCCAGACACAGAAGAAATGAGTACAAAGAATGTTTTCCTGGGATTACTGTCCTAACCAGCAGCTGGGGTTGTAATGTGAAGAGTGTTTTCAGTGTATTAGGAGAGGAGACCTGGACTGTCAATGAATTACCATCATGGTGATACCATTCGTGGCTTGACCAAAGGACATTCTGCTTGAACAGTCTCCAAGACCTCTCTGTCTCAAAGGATAGAATTCAGAGTGTGTCCTTTCTCCATGGTAGGAGTATTTATAGCTGCAGACAGCACACATAGGTCCATCTTCTGCAAGCTTTCAGCTCCCTCACAGGCCAGACTTGGAAATAAAATAGTATTTCATAATATATTCTTATCCTTCATTTTCAGTTCCTCCATAGTAGGTGATCTTCTGTACTTGTTAGATGATAACTTCATAAATTTTGGCAGTTTTTAAAATATTTATTTGATGGCATTTGGTATAAACTTCAAGCTTGGTGTTATCAAGCTTGTTTTGCCTCTCTAGCCTTGTCATAGTAAGTGCCCCTCTGTAGTAGGCAACATGTATGCTGAACCAGAGACTCTGGCTGTGTCCCATCCCATGCTGGATCATACTGGTGTCAACCTCGTCCAAGAATGTTCCACCATATATCCTGTTCATCCAGCAGATATTCAGTTAAACCAAATCCTACCCCTTCTCTTTTCAGTAAAATGTACTGATTCTGAAGGGTTTTGTTTTCAGTGTTGCACTGAGATTCAGTGCACTCTATGGCCTTAGTCAAACTCAGTGCTCTAGCCCTGTCAAAATTAATGCTGATGTAGAGGTTATTCTCCTCAGGCAACCTACCTTTAAATTGGTGACTTTAAATTTGCAGAGTCTCTGAGCTCCACAAAGATGAGGAGAGGAGCTGAGCTCCTTGTCTTCCTCTAGTGGTCCTTTGTTCCTTCCCATCCTTCAGTCTGCTCCATTTCCCATTTCCAAGATATTTTGTGTTCTCAGAATTAAAGGAGTTAAAATGCATAAGCATCTGACTTATGCAAGATGGATAAACATGTATGCTCTTGCAACGTCTGAGAAGTAACGTTGAGATCTGATTTCCTAAGAATGGGCATTAAGACTTCAAAGCTTTTAGGACGTGAGGTAAAGAGTGTTCACCAAGAGTTTCTTGCACAAATGGGTTTCTCTTTGTGGGAACCAGAACATTGTTCCAGTGACGACGGAAACAGAGCTTTCCACACCAGAATAGGATGACGCTCCCATCTTTGCCTTGCTCTTCCTTCCCACCTCCACTCTGCAGGAAAGAAGCTGGAAGCTGGACAATGGGGCGGGTTCCACTGTTATGCAGGCTATTAGGAACAAAAAAGAGCAGTGGTCATTAGAGGAAGCCAAGACCTGTAAGTCTATTGGGTCAGCCAAGTGACTGTCCCCTCTGCCTTGTCAGAGACTACACAGGCCTGGAAGTTTCTAGGACTTTGCTTTGAGTTGGGATAAGAAACCGATTTTATTCTGCTGAAATGCCAACAACCATCTTAATGTTCTCCCAGCCATAGCCACCTGTTTGGCCGTGGACTTCCTTTTCCCGGGTTGTGTGATTAAGGAAAATGACTGCGCTTTTCAGGGTGATGTGGAGAGCTCTTTGACACACAAAATCAGGAGCGCTGAGTCCTAATTTTGACTTTCATTTAGAGTTCTTCAGTTTGATTCTAGTTAAGCATTGCCCTCTTCCACCCTCCTTTGCCATTTGTTTTATTCTCTTTTTTAATCTGTTCCTTTGCACCCGGCAGGCACAAGAGTGTGAATGAGGGAGAAATGGTAGCAGCAGCTCAGTGGTGCATTTGTTCCACTCAGTTTTCACGCATTTATATATTAGTCATTGTCTCTCTTTTCTATTGGGAATCCAGTGGTTCAGGGCACCACTACCAATTGATCAGAACCCATTCAAGAGATGAACCTATTTGTACCTTTATGTTCCCGAGAAAAGAACAAGACAATCTATATGTATTTGGAGTTGTGTGCAAAGGGTAAAATTCCTCATAGGAAGTCTATAGTAAAGGGGAACTAAGAAGGCCTAATAAATGTGAACATCTCTATTTATCCTAGAATGTGGTTGGCCAGCAACTCACTTAGTGAAAATTGCTAATTTGGTTCTAATGTCTACATAGCCAGTGATTGGCTCATTAGTTAATATTAAAGATACTGAGTGTTTGCCCACCGGTTCTATGGAATATATTTGGATGATATTGATGGAGGGGGACAATTAACCCACTTTCAAGTGATGTGGATTAATTAGTGATATTTTCACCAGTGTGAGTGGTGAATCTCAGAATGCACATGATTAAGTCAGCAGGTTAGGCCCCATGCAAAACATTACAGCTTATTGGGGGCTCTCCTTACCTCCCTTTCTTGTCCCTCATCTACTCAGTGTATCTTGGAGCTGTTGATGTTCTCAGATCTTCCTCCCCTGCTCTACTCTTATTTCTCCCTTCCCATCAAAGATTTGCTTACTTAATACATAATGATTATTCATACTGATAGGCAGCCTAATGTGTTACCCTCCTAGGGAGAATAGCACTCATAGAATTAAAGGGATTCAACAGACTGAGTCTCAAATGTGGAAATTTAGGCACCAGTGAAAGACGGTGGAGAGACCACTCTGGAACAGAGGGCTTCTGAAGGCCCAGAACCACTGCATGGAGGTTGCCCCTGAGAGGGATGGTGCCCTGGACATGGGTGGAAATTACTGACTCAGATGGCCTCTTTGGTTTCAGCATGGAAGGATCCTCCATTACAGCAATCCATTCATCCTCTTCCTGTTCCTGTTGGCCTTCTCCACTGCTACGATCATGCAGTGCTTCCTGCTCAGCACCTTCTTCTCCAGGGCCAGCCTGGCCGCAGCCTGTAGTGGGGTCATCTACTTCACCCTCTACCTGCCACACATTCTCTGCTTCGCCTGGCAGGACCGCATGACGGCTGACCTGAAGATGGCTGTGGTGAGGGACCTTGTGCTTACTCCTAATATATGATACATTTTCTCTGAGGGGCTGTAGTTTTCTTAGAAGACTGGCCTGCCCTTTGAGGGGATCCACTTTGCCCTTTGGCTCAAAGGGAAGTAAGATTTAAAGGCTCAGGGGCAAAAGTTGGGGCAGTCTTCACCCTGAGCTATCCAATAGTCTCTCTTTACCAAACCTGCCTGATGAGTCTGCCCTGGGAAGCAATCAAAAACCAGTTCTACTCATTGGTCCCTTTATGTGTACACAAGAGGAGAAGAACGGGGCCCATTTCACTCCATTTTCTTTTAAAAGTATGTGAAAAGATCCAGAAGGGAGGGAGCTACCTCCTAACTGTTATGCCCAGGAATATGTTTCCATTATTTAAAACTTTTGTTTTTCTTTGTAAAAACCTGAACCAGGTAGCTTACCAGGGTCTTCATCATGTTCTCCCACTGTGTGGAAAGGAGTACGGAACTGAGCCAGTTAAGAGCCAAGCCTTCTTGCCAGTAGAGGATTCTAGAAGTTGACTTTTGATTTCTTGAAAGATAGATTTCTCAGTTCACAACTCCCAAACTAACAGTACTGTCTTTTTCTCTAATAATTTTCAAATGGGCCATTTCCACCCTCTCATTAACGAGGCTCAAACAGCTTGCATGCTCTCTAGGGTGCACAGTTTTCTTTGTCTTGGAGAACTTCCCTCCATAGTTCTCTATGCAGTGGAGTCAAGAAAGGACTACCACCTGCTTCTTACTGGGGCAAGATCTAAGAAGTTGTCTTAATACTCAGACTTATTTGGCTGTAGAGCTGCCAGGACATCTAACTTTTATTTCTCTTGTTAAACAAGAAATTAATTGCTGCTATTTATAGCATCCCATTTTCTAAAATCGTAATGGGCTAGTAGTAAGAAGTCCTTCTGACTCAGCCTGTGGGCAGAGCTGGGCTATCTTGATACACTGGGTAGACATCGGTACTCTGAGGCCACAGCTGGCTTCATGGGTGTGTGGATTCTCCAAGAAGCTATAGTTCTGGCAGCTGTGTGGACCAGGGCTGAGCTGATATTTTTACAACGGGTTTTGTGAACATAAAGCTGGAGAATCTCTTCCTTCCATACAGAGACAGTCTGAACCCGACTCTGGGCCCTACAAACTACAGAGAGGCCTCTGAGCAGAGAAAATGCTAATAGCCCATCCCTCTATGTGCTTGTGTGCTTTTTGCCATGCCAGGGACCACCTGTGGGGACTTGGCTGTGGACCTTCCTCTTCAACTTCCTTTTGCACACCAGCTTATTGAACTGACTTGTTCTCTCTATGGAGAACCTAAGAAAATGATTGTCCCAAGTCTGGAGATGAGAAAAGGTGACATCAGTGTAATCTGAGGCTTTTCTGGCCTCATTGACAGACCTCAGGTGGTCATGGGACCATCCTTTGCCTGGCCACCAGATTGCCGTAGGACACTGATAACTTTGTGGACCCTACTAAGGGGATTCACGGAGAGCAGCCCAAGTTAACCTCTTTGTTTTGTCAAGAACTATGTGATCTTAATAAAGAGGTAGAAAGAAGCAGAAAAGGTAAGCAGGTAAACATGAGGACCTCTGGTCCTTTGGTGTTTTGTGCTTTGTGGTGTTTATCTTTCCCATGACACAGTTGTATTCCATTGAACAGGGGAGAGATGGCCTGGTGAGTATTGGGCAGGGATCTCTGAGGCCTGAGAGGCATTTCCAGAATTTTCTTCCTGTGGGAAGACTACGTCACCCCTCCCTGGGGTATCCTTACACCTGGACACAACCTGGACACTCTTTTGGCCCTCCTCCCTAGCCTGAGGGCATCTGGGTACTGTTGGGTTGAATAAAAGACGTCTGCTCATCTCATGTGCCCTCTGCCTCACTGCAGAGCCTGCTGTCTCCTGTGGCATTTGGGTTTGGCACTGAGTACCTGGCTCGCTTTGAGGAGCAAGGCCTGGGGCTGCAGTGGAGCAATACTGGGAAGAGCCCCATGGAAGGGGATGAATTCAGCTTCCTGATGTCTATGAAGATGATGCTCCTTGATGCTGCTCTGTATGGCCTGCTTGCCTGGTACCTTGACCAGGTGTTTCCAGGTAAGTGTCAACGTCTATAGGGTAAAGGTACTGATACTGGGTTCTTCAGATTCCCAGCCCTTCCCTGCCCTTTCATCTGGTTTAAATCTCATCTTTTCTAAGTTCTTTCAATTTGGGCTTTCATAGCCACCATTTGAAACTTAAACTTAGGTCAGAAATCCATCAGTGAATGCTGGTGGCCCTACTTTAGAAAAAGATCCAGAATCTGGTCTCTCGTCACCGTCTCTACCACTCTCTTCCCAGTCCAAGCCTCCTTCCATAGTCATCACCTACCAGTCTGTTTTCCATGCTGTATTCAGAGATCCTTTCAGAATCTGAGTCAGATAGTGTCAGCCTTCTGTTCAGATCCCTCCAGTGGCTTTTCCTCTTGTCCAAAGTAAAATCCAGTGTCCCAGCCCCGGCCTATAAGATACTTCATTATCAGCCTCCAGCTTTTTGCCCCATTTCATGTCCTTCCCTTTTCCCTCATGTTCTCTGCTCCAGCCACATCTGCCTCCTCACTGACTGTTCTTCAATACAGTAAGCACATTTCCTCCTCAGGACCATTGTACCTGCTGTTCTCACTGCCTGGAACATGTTTCTACATCACTATCCCCACATATCTGCAGGCTTGCTTCCTCACTTTTGTTCAGTCCTGTGTTCAGATGTCATTTCATCACTGGCATCCTTCCAGATTGAAAATATCTAAATATCTATCCCTGTATAAATAACATTCCTTCAGTGCTCCTGAATATCCTACTTTATTTTTGAGACATCAGTATCTGACACAATGTATCTTTATGTGTTTGTTTATAGACTCTCTGCCCTTAGTAGAATGTGGGCCGATGAGAGCGAGCCCACAGTCTGTTTTGTTCAGTGTTATAGGCTCAGTGCCGCAACTAGTGCCTGACTTTTGGTGGGTATTGAATAAATATCTGATTAATCTGCAGCATGGAAAAGCAATTCCTGAATCAAAATTGGGTGTTTGTGCAGTTTTGTATTTGCTGTGTAGAAATCAGTTTCCTTCAGATTAGTATTTCCAGGTAGCTAGAGAAGTCCTACCTCCGTTTGAGTGGGTTCCAAGGCAGCCAGCTGCCACCTAATGCTGTGGCAGCCATGGCCAGGCTTTCAGTGCTGTGGCTGAGAGCAGACAGGGTGAGTGAGGCTGGGCCCAGTCCCTGGGGAGACATGAACTCCCATCATCTTGGGGCAGCCATTGTTGGCAAAATACATAGGCAGTGACCCTGGAATAGGGGAAGGATTGCTAGGCTGAGCCAGAAGGCCTGGGTTTGGATCCTAGCTGTGTGACTATCTTAGCTTCCTAGGGCTGCCATAACAAAGTGTCACAAACTGGGTAGCTTAAAACAGTTGTTGTTGTTGTTGTTGTTGTTTTCAGTCTCACAGTTCTGGAGGCTAGAAGTAGAAAATGAAGGTGTTGGCAGGGCCATGCTCTCTGAAATCTGCAGGGGAAGGAGCGTCCTCCCCTGTCTCTCCCCGCTTCTGGTGGTTTTACAACAGTCTCTGTCTTCACATGGCATTCTCCTTCTGTGTGTCTGTCTTTACATGGCCATCTTCTTTTTTTTTTTTTTTAAATTTTTTTATTGTTTACTTATTGTTGAGAGAGAGAGAGACAGAGTGTGAGCAGGGGAGGGGCAGACAGAGAGAGGGAGACACAGAATGCAAAGCGGGCTCCAGACTCTGAGCTGTCAGCACAGAGTCTGATGCAGGACTTGAACCCACAAGCTGCGAGATCATGACCTGAGCCAAAGTCAGAGGCCTGACCGACTGAGCTACCCAGGCACCCCAACACATGGCCATCTTCTTATAAGGATACCAGTCATATCGGATTAGGGTTCCATCTAGTTCAGTGTGACTTAATCTCAACTAAGCACATTAGCAGTAACTATTTCCAAACAGGGCCAGAGGTTAGGATTCTGGGGTCTTTTTTTCTGATACCAAATACGTCATTTTTCCCCCATACCAGCTATTTCTCTAATGCCAACCGGTGTCCAACAATATAATTCAATTCTGACAGTAACTACCCAGACTTAGCACAGATTCCACAAACAGATTCAATCCTACAAGATTGTTCCCACTTCAGATGCCAGCAGCAAATATAGCACTCGGGCTACCCAGACTTTTGTCCAACCGACGACAAATTCAGGTGTCCTCATAACAACCCCCTAGGTTCAATTATTCACTAGAACGACTCACAGAATTCAGGAAAGTTGTCTATTTACAATTACAGCATTATAATAAAGAATGCAACTCAGGAACAGCCAAACAGGAGAGGTGCATAAGGGGAGGTATGGGAGGGATGGTGGCTGGAGCCTCCATACCCTCTCCACGTGCACTACCTGCCCAGCACGTTGATGTGCTCGCCAACTTGGAAGCTCCCTGAATCTCCTTCAAGAGTTTCTATAACTCTGTCTCCAGCCCTGTTCTCCCTCAAGATGAAGGGCAGGACTGAAAGTTTCTGTCTTTTCCCAGGACTGGTCTTTCTGGTGACCAGCCCTCATCTTGAAGCTATCTACGGCCTCTACCTTGAGTTACCTCATTAACACAAACACATATATGGTTGAGAAAGGGGCTTGTTATGAGCAACAAAAGACATTCCTGTGACTCAGGAAATTCTAGGGGGTTTACAAGCTCTGTGCTGGGAACTGGGGACAAGACCAAGTATTATTTTGTATTCTACCATGGACCTCAACATATCTTTTTGGGGAGTGAGGGGGCCACAATCCAACCCATAACGGTGACTTTGAGCCATATACTTGACCTTGCTTTGCCTCAGCTTTTCTGTCTCATTAGGCCACTAGGAGGTATAATAAGTGAGAATTAGTTGGATTGAAAATGAAATTTGTCCATAATCCAAGGGCTTTATTTTAGCCTAGCTGAAGCTTTAATTTGCCCAACAACTATTTACCGAGCAGCACCTATATGTTTGGCTCAGCACTAGCATTTGGGAAAAGAGGGATGGAAAAGACAAACCCAAACCTGTGCTTGAAGGGCTGACGTTCTAGTGGCCATGGAACATGGGAATATTAAATAAGCAAAGATAGTGTTCTCACAAAATTAACATTTTAAAGGGAGCAAAGCCTGCTAAGTGGAGAATTTGGGAGTCTTTTCCTTGAAACCCAGATGAATCCAATAGAATGTAATGGTTTAGATCAGTGGTATTAGAACCCATATTGGAATTCCTATACCTCTGTTTAATTATCTGTGACCTTGGGCAGAAGATTCAAACTCAGTGTGCCTCAGTTTCTTTATTCACAGTAGTACCACTGGCTATCTTCTAGGGTTGTTTTCAGGATTAAATTACTTAATTAAGAGGGGCACCTGGGTGGCTCAGTCATTTAACCTGATTTTGGTTCAGGTCATGACCCCAGGATTTGTGAGTTTGAGCTCCACGTCAGGCTTTGCATTGACAGTGCAGAACTTGCTTAGGATTCTCTCTCTCCCTCTCTCTCTCTGTCCCCACCCTTGCACTCTCTCTCTCAAAATAAATAAGTAAACTTAAAAAATTATTTAATGCATGAAAAGTGCTTACAATAATGCCTGACATGGAAAGAGCATCCAATAAATGTTAGTGACTATCATAATTACTATTATCTGGTGATTGTTGAGAAAGCACATGATTAAAGTCTTTAATAAAATGTTTTCTTGGAAAACTAATGTCAACCAAGATCATCAGTCTTAGTGTTGCTGGGTCCACCCAAGAAAGTGACCTTTAGAATTAAAACATGTTGGAGGGAGTAGTTTTGTGGGAGCCTATGGGTAGCTGTGTAATGCTTATGAACTATAAATATCTATACTTCTACTTTAAGATTCAGATAAACATTCCAGATTTTATGGAACTGTGGTAAGGCAGAACTACTTATGCTTTTTCCCTGTCATTTCAAATTATTTACCTGTCCAGGGGCGCCTGGGTGGCTTAGTCGGTTAAGCGTCCGACTTTCGCTTAGGTCTTGATCTCGCGGTTCGTGGGTTCGAGCCCCGCGTCGGGCTCTGTGCTGACTGCCAGCTCAGAGCCTGGAGCCTGTTTCCGTCTGTGACTCCCTCTCTCTCTGACCCTCCCCTGCTCATGCCGTCTCTCTCTCTCTCCTAGAAATAAATAAAACATTTAAAAAAAAAATTATTTACCTGTCCTTTTTAGGGAACTATGGAACGCCACTTCCTTGGTACTTCCTTCTGCAAGAGTCCTATTGGCTTGGCGGTGAAGGTGAGTTATTTACATTTTTTTAATTTAAAAAAATCACCTTAAAGTTTGAAACTAGCTCCTTTGGTGACATCATGTAGACACATAGGCTGTGGAGGTGGCTCCTTATGTCAAGTGTGTGATTTGGGATTAGTTCAGCTATATCCTGAGGGCTCTGCCACTGTGATGCAGCATCATAGCCTCTGGGAGCCTACCTCCTGGGAGCTGCTGGGCCAGGGTGAATGGCTGAGCATTGCTAAACCCTTGTGTCCTGTACAGTTTGTGCCCAGTGGGTTAAATTGTCTAATAAAAAAAAAAAAGGCCAAACTGCTGTAGGGTACAAATGACTTTTGCAGTTCCTTAATTTAAAGCAAAGAGATCCACAGAATCATGAAGGAACCTTTGTACTGGTTATCTTTTGCCTCCCCTCCTGCTTTTTTATTCCTTTCCAAAATATAAATTAATGCATTCTCCCAAGGTAAAGGCCCATCCGGAGGCTGGGGTGGAGCTATGATCTTCAAGACATTCCCAGACTTCTCTAATATTCATCTTACTTGTGGTTGAGGAAGAGGACTAAGGAGTATTTGCCTAGAATGCATCTTAGCTAAAACTTACCTTTCCTACTAAACAGGACAGGAGGCCCAGGGGAGTTCTAGAAGTTCCATAGACTCTTTTGTGAGGTCTGAGATGGCAAGAAATTCCTGATGTGATTGCTGGGGACTTCCTTGGAGCTAGTAGTTTCTGGAAGCAAAAGAATAACTTTCCAATCTGTTGCTCACCTACCTGCACTTTACTTTGAATTATTGGGTGTAGGCCAGGATTTATTATTTAGGCACTAAGATGTTTGTTTTCTATAGGGGATTAGCCTAGGGCTCTTAGAAGGCTTGGGTGGCTTGTTTTGTTTTGTTTTCTTTGGGTAGTTCAAACAAATAGCAGTTCAACAGCTCAGTCTTTTTCTGTTGGTTTGTCTATAACTTTTAAACTTCCAACCATAATAAAGTTATAATCCATTGTAAATGGGGTTTTTCAACATAGGAACATATTCCTGGAATGCTTTTAATTTCAGTGAATATCAAGACTTGTGAGCATTTTTCCCCTCTACAATTTCAGCAGATAATCTCTCTCAGAAAGAAATCTTAAGACAAATGTGCTCCTTCAAAAATGAATCACATGTATTATAGCAGCCAAATATTTTTCACCTGCTTCACAGGCTAGACTGAAGTAGATTCCTAAATGTCTCCAAAATCAGAAAAGAGCTGAGTTTTCCCACCTAATCCCCTCTTCTCACAGACAAAGAAATGGAGCCCAAGAGGACCAGTGTCTTGCCCAAGTTCCTGCTGGTCACTTGGGACAAAATCTGGAACTGGGATACACATTTCCTGGCAGGGCACTCACCGGGTTACTAAACTATGTAGAAGATCCCCCCCTGCTATTTTGCTTCATGTTAGTGTAGTAGAATAGCTAGTAAAGTGATCAAAGGAATTGTGGGCAGTCGATCTGAAAATCTTCCAGGAAGCAGAAGTAGAAGCGCCAGCAGTGGCAGGTCCCGACCAGGCAGCCCCATCACTGCTGCTCCACCCACTGGCTGCAGGTCTACAGAGGGTCACCAGGACCCACAGAGGCCCCGGTTGGCTGCTGCATTAAAAAAAACTCCCCCTGCCCACATCTGTGCTCCTGAAACCAGAGCCTTTAGATGCTTGGCGGCAGTGGCTTCCTCCTGCCACTGCTTTCCTCTCTGGCCGGCTCGCTCTTCTGCTTGCTTCTCTTCCCCTTCCAGGATGTCCTGCTGTCCTTTTAACCAAATGCCATGTTTACCAAAAAAAAAAAAAAAAAAGAAACAAACAAAAACCCCTCTGTGTGTGTTTACACCATACTTCACAATTTGTTGTTTTTTAAAAATGTTTATTCATTTTTGAGAGACAGAGACAGGGTGCAAGCAGGGGAGGGGCAGAGAGAGGGAGACACAGAATCTGAATCAGGATCCAGCCTCTGAGCTTCCAGCACAGAATCTGATTTGGGACTCGAACCATGAACTCAACATCATGACCTGAACCAAAGTTGGACTAACCAACTGAGCCACCCGGGTGCCCCAACAATTTGTATAAGCCTATCTCTCAACCAGGTCCAACTCTGGTGTTAGTCCCAAAAGACTTGAATGCCCATAAAAATGCCTAAGTAAGTTATTTCTCAATCTGTAATTTAAGCTGGCTATTCGTTATATCACTTTGAATGGGCTCCTCTAAGGTTCACCATGACTTTGACATGTTTTTGATTGGAGCAAGAAGTACTGTTGGTAAGGTAAAGAAAATTAACCCATTGCAAACTCAGTCCTGGTTTTGTGAAATTTTTTTGAATTACAATTGCTGACATTGTGGGTCCCTGCTGGCATGTTAAGAGGATGAGGTAAAACACCTGTTACAAAACACCCTCTGGGCTTGGCAAAGATTGACAGTCCAGCCAGCCGGGCCTCCCAGCCATTTTGAGAACTTTACAGGCCCACAGGTCCCTGGGAATGCTGACTTGGCCTTCTGAGGGAACTGTTTTCAGCTCTGGTAGGAAACTCTGCAGCCCCTTCCTTCTCCCCTCCTTTTCCTGCCTTTACTGATTGTTAGCTCTCACCAGGAATAACAGTGGCTTCTGGTTGGTGCAGGCTGTTCAACCAGAGAAGAAAGGGCCCTGGAAAAGACAGAACCTATAACAGAGGAAATGGAAGATCCGGAACACCCAGAAGGGACACATGGTAAAAACCTCAATAAAGGACAGAGAACATAGGAAAGGGAAAGGCTCAGACTACTGTAAAAGGCCAGAGGAAAACCCTTTATGACTGGGCTGAAGTAGAACCCAGGAAACTCACTCTGTGGTGACAAGGGTTAAAACCTGATAGCTTCTCAAGGGTCAAGCTGCACGTGTGTGGGATGAATGGTCCAGCCAGACATTAACGCATATTTCCTGGAGAAAGCAAATCCCAAGTATGTGCTGTGTTTGTGCCCTTGTTAGGCAAATCCCAAGTGAGTTGCACAAATGTGCTGACTTCCGAGGATTTAGCAAGAACAATAACTTGGGTCACTGGGACTTAAAGCGGATATGAGCTATAAGGAAAGACAAAAATAAATGCTTCTGTGCACAGGAGGAAGGAGTCTAGTGGAGCTGACTACACTTCATTTGTGGTTTACAAATCTAGGAGTCCATTCATTCAGACCATCAAAAGCCTTTCCTGACCGTGGCAGTTACCTAATAATTCCTGAGCTGATGAATTAGGTTTGCAACTATTCCCTGGCTTTGCCTTCTTTACCTTCTCTTTTAAACCAGTTATGTACTTCTCCCCATGCTCTCCATTCCCTAAGCGTATACACTTCTCTGTGAATGCTAAAATGCTCTTGCTGTCCTCACCTTGGGTTCAGAGAAGCAACGTAGCCTCTGGACTTTGCCTGCCACTGTGTGAAAAGGTCTGGCCTTCAGCCCACTGGCCCACCCCGTGTGCTATTTCACAAAGCTGAGGACAATGACGCATGGCTTATCAGAGAGCTGGTCTGCAGTCAATAGTGCCTCTGGGAAGGCCCTCTTCCCAGAGTTGAATTCCAGGGCCAAAATCGGGGGGCTGGGGCCTGGTCCTATCTTATTTTTAGTAGACACAAGGAGGCACACATAGTAGAAGCATTGGGATGTTGTTCTGCAGGGGAGTCAGTGCTCAGAACTATAATTGTTAACAAAGTAGGTGGTGCTGTATAGGGTGAACTAAAGCAGAGAATGGCTGGAGGTTGGGAGAAGTGGATACCATAGTATCGAGGGTCTGCACCGGAAGGGCATTGGGGTAGATGAGTGGAGGGGCAGAGTTTGAGGGGCAGTGATGAGGAGGAGTGGACTATATCCTGGGGCGCCTGGTTGGCTCAGTCAGTTAAGCATCTGACTTTGGCTCAGGTCATGGTCTTACAGTTCCTGAGTTCAAGCTCTGTGCTGGACTCTGTGCTGACAGCTCAGAGCCTGGAGCCTGCTTCAGATTCTGTGTCTCCCCCTCTCTCTGCCTCTCCCTTGCTCACACTCTTTCTCTGTTAAAAATAAATAAACATTAAAAAAAAAGTAGACTGTACCCAGTAACTGAGAAACTATGAAGTATGAGGGCAAGAAAGCTGCTGTTGGGCAAAGTTACTACACAGGCTTGCGCCAGGGTAACTAGGAGAGGGGCGTTACGGGACTGGACACGGCAGAGTCTGAAGGAAAGTTACATTTTGGGAGGAAGATAAGGAGCCTGAGCTGCTACCAGAAACTCATGAGGAGATGTCTCTACAGACTTGGAAATGACAGCCTGGGCTGAAGTTTGAGCTTAGGACTAACTCTCCATATAGACAGTGAGTGAACCCTGGGTTCAAATGTCAGCCCTGCTATTCATGACCTGTGTGACCTTGATTGGATATTTGATGTCTCTCTGTCGTAGGTTTCCCTGTCTATAAAAATGGGCATAATAACATCTATCCCCACAGAGCTGTTATAAGGGTAAAATGAGGTGATCCATATAGAGTATTTGAAACAATGCCTGGTATGCAGTAACTGCTCAATAAATGTTAGGGACTATGATTGCCATTGTTATTCTCTAGTCATCCTTAAAAAGGTTACAACTAAAGCCATGGGGAGAAAAGACAGTGGTCTGGAGAAAGAACCTTGGGGAGTGAATACATTAAGGCATTAAACTTATATCATGTTCATTTTTTTCCTCCAAGACTCCTTCTTTGAACGAGAGCTTCCAGGCTTGGTTCCTGGGGTGTGTGTGAAAAATCTGGTAAAGATTTTTGAGCCCTACGGCAGGCCAGCCGTGGACCGTCTTAACATTACCTTCTACGAGAACCAGATCACTGCGTTCCTTGGTCACAATGGAGCAGGGAAAACCACCACCTTGTAAGTTTTATGGTCAAAGAGCTTAGATTGCCATTCTGTCCTGTCATTTTTTGGCTCTCCTTCTGTCCCATTAGCTACTCTTTCCCATTGAGTATTAGTGATAATGAGAAAGAGTTGTCTTTCCCATTGAGTATTAGTGCAAAAATATGCCATGTATTTGTGTCCCAAGTATGTATAAAGCACACGACAGTATTTAAAGCTCACTCACATACGTTGTTTTATTTGATCCTCACATGGAGTGGGAGAGGGAGGTAAAGTAAGTTTACTGCCCCTTTTGTGTGCTAGGAAAGTGGGCATCCAGAGAGTCAGAGTGACTTTCTGGGGTCTCCAACATGCAGTGCTTCAGTGAGAGCAAGATCTAGATCTTTTCAGTTGTCTCATCTATGACACTGGGAGCCTGTCCTCCCATCCCCAACCTTTGCGGCATCCCCACTCTCTGTGACAGTGAGTCATGACCATCACCACCACATACCCTTAGTCTGTAGAGAGTATGCTTATTTTCAAAGAATTTTCCTTTAGCTTTTCCTGTAAGTGGCCTGAGGTGGTCTCTGAAAATGGCTTGCTATTCACCTAACCCAGAAAGCCCCACAAAATCGTGCAAATCAAGAGGTTCAAATCTTGGTGTTCACTCTAAGAACACTAAGGTGAAACTACACAGGCCATCAAGGGTGTGCATACCCGAAAAGCCACCAAGTATCTGAAGGTTGCCACTTTGCAGAAGCAGAGCGTGCCATTCCGATGCTACAAAGGTGGAGTTGGGAGGCTGGACACAGTGTCGGTGGCCCAAAAAGAGTACGGAATGTTTACTGCACATGCTTAAAAATGCAGAGAGTAACGCTGAACTTAAAGGTTTAGGTGTAGGTTCTCTGGCCATTGAGCACATCCAGGTGATCAAAGCCCCAAGATGCAGCGTAGAACTTACAGGGTTCATGGTCAGATTAACCCATACGTGAGCTCTCCCTGCCACACTGAGATGATCCTCACTGACAAAGAGCAGATTGTTCCTAAACCAGAAGAGAAAGTTGCCCAGAAGAAAAAGATATCCCAGAACAAACTGAAGAAACAGAAACTTATGGCCCGGGAGTAAATTTTGCATAAAATAAATGCAAATAAAAGTAAAAATAGAAAAAAAAGAACAAAACAGAAAACAAACAAAAACAACAAAACAAAACAAAGAGGATTCCTTTTCCTACCTGTGAGGGTTGGTGGTAGTTCTGGAGAAAATAAAAAAGGTGTAGTCTCTAGAGGGGACTGTGGGGTAACCGGCTGGCAATTGAAGGTAAAGTTGAGGAAGATGCAAGCTCTGCATAGAAAAGACAAGAAGTTTTCTTCGCTTTTCTAAGGGACCAGAGCACCATCTGCTGAGAAGGAGACCATGGCTAGCTAAAGGTTCCCAAGGAGCGTCAGAGGCAGCCTCTCGGGGCAGGGAAACCACGTGATACACAGTCTCCAAGTCCTTTGACCTCTTACAGAGCCCCAGGAAGGAACAGCAGAGTACACCCTATGTTGGAATGTTCTCTGAGGGCGGTTCAGGGTGAATGGAATGTGGGGCTGATGCCATCATATTTGGCTCTGTTTCCCCCTAGTGGTTGATGAACAGAGATTTCAACTTCTAGGTACAAGTTCACACAACCTGAGATTGTATCTGAACTCAGGGACAGAGCTGGGCTGGGCAGCACTAAATCCACCTGATTTCTCTCCTTATTAAGGAATATGGGCAGAGAGCCCAGAGCGCCCTCCAGGACCCCAACACTTCTCAAAGGCAAACACATTACTTCATCAACTGCTGAAATGCAACTTCCCCTGGGGGTTGAAACACAAAGTTTAATAAAAATAGTAATAATACTTTTTAGTTTTGCTTTATGCTGGCATAGTTCTAAGTGTTTACAAGTATTAACTCATTTAATCTTCATAACAAACTCATGAGGTGGGCATCATTGTTTTTCATTTTACCAAAAAAAGGGCTAATGTTGATATTGGGCTTTCTGTTTTGAATCCAAAAATAGTATTGTTGGTGGTTATTTCCCTTGTCTGCCTTCAGTCATTCAATCAGCAAATACATATTGAATGCCTGGGCTCTCGTTAATGCCCTGCCCTGTGTTTTGTAATAGTAATATCAGGCACAGCATTGATAGGCACTGCACACTTTAATTGAGCCTCCATGGCACCAGGAGCGGTGATGGCTGAGCTGGGGAGGGATCTTTAGCTGTAAGTGAAGGTTCTGCAGCTGGGAATGCTGGGAACCTGTCAGTGCCTTCCTGGGGCACAAGGAATTAAGTAAAAGCAAAGAAGACTGATGTGGTAATCCACAATAGGGTTGGAGGCACATGCTGGTCCTAAAGCCTTATGGGAAACTGTTGGTCCCCACAGCTAATAATGGTTTGGGTTCAATTGAGAGTCAGTGCAGGAATCAGTATGAAGGTCATCACTGACTTTGGGGGGAGGGGGGTGGCGCCATCCCAAAGCATTCCCAAAGGCCATCTTTTCTGCCACTGACTCCTGTATTTGGTAGGTCCATCCTGACAGGTCTATTGCCACCAACATCAGGGACTGTGCTCATTGGGGGAAAGGACATTGAAACCAGCCTGGATGCAGTCCGGCAGAGTCTTGGCATGTGTCCACAGCACAACATCCTGTTCCACCAGTAAGTAGAACAGAAATTGAGATCATCCCCATGCCTTCCTCGCCTCTGCCCCCCAACACACATGTTTTCTAGAGCTGAACTCAAGGATACCTGTTCTGGGGGCAGCAGGCAGTGTTCTTGTTTGGTTTCCCCATGTTCAAGGTCCTTTGTCCTTCTTACTACAAGAGGTATCCCTCAGAAAGTGAGGCTATGCCTCTGGCACTGGGAGCTGAGGCTGACCCCCTCAGAAGAGTACTTTCCCCTGCTCTCTGATAGGGTGGTCCATCTGGGGTTCCTAGTTCAGCCCTGAAATATTCCCTCCCAGGGACTGGAAGAGAAGACCATTGTTCCTTTTTCTCTCTTAAGCCAGGTACTAAAAACTGACTTTTCAGGAGGCTTTTCAACCTGCTTCCCCCCACCACCAGACTTTTATTTATCATTTTAAAAGTTATGTTGTAATTAGAGAGAGGAAGGAAAGAAACAAATAGAATGGGGCACCTGGGTAGCTCAGTCATTTAAGCATCTGACTTCGGCTCAGGTCATGATCTCACGGCTTGTGGTTTGAACCCCACGTTGGGCTCTGTGCTGACAGCTCAGATGCTGGAGCCTGTTTCAGATTCTGTTTCCCTGTCTTCTCTGCACTCTCCCTGCTTGCATTCTGTCTCTGCCTCTCTCAAAAATAAACAAACATTTAAAAAATTTTTTTAAAAAGAAGAAAATGGAAGTCACCTGTAATTTCACCGTCCCGGAAATAAATACTGTTAATGCCTTGGTGTATGATTTTGCAGAACTTCCCCTATGCAAGTATATATAATTTTTTCTTAATTATAAAGGAGAGTAAAACTCTGCATACAAGTTAGTAACCTGCCATTTTTTAATGCAGTTGGGTTTGTTTTTCACTCAGGATATCACGAACATCTTTTCATCTGTAAAATAATTTTTTGTTTATATACTATACTGTGGTATAAATGTGCCATCCTCTCTTTTTATTTAGCATGGTCTTTTGTTTCATTTTTTGTATTATAAATAGCACCGCAATGATCATCTTTATTGCTAAAACTTTGTGCTCATCCTTAATTCTTTCTAAAAAGTAAATCGTTAGAGGTGAAATTGCTGAGCCCATTGCCTTTCTCATTACCCTGTCCCCATAGCCTCACAGTGGCTGAGCACATCCTGTTCTATGCCCAGCTGAAAGGGAAGTCCCGGGAGGAGGCCCAGCTGGAGATGGAAGCCATGTTGGAGGACACAGGCCTCCACCACAAGAGGAACGAAGAAGCTCAGGATCTATCAGGTGCTCGGGATTGGAAAAAGACAGGACTACAGATGGCACATCCATTGTCTTCCAGGACACGCAGCCCTGGCAGAGGGGGAGGCTTATAACAGACCTCCTAAGAGATGGAACACTTTTATAAAGTTATTCTGTGCACTTAAGAGCACGCCACCTCTGGATCATTTACCCCATGGAACCCTATCTTAGAGCACCCTGAGCTGTATTGGTTCTGATGTTTATGTGTTTGAACTAAAATGTGAGAACAACCTTCAAATGGTCTTTTTTTTTTAATTTAATGTTTATTTATTTTGAGAGAGAGAGCAGGGGAGGGACGGAGAGAGAGGGAGACTCAGAATCCAAAGCAGGCTCCAGGCTCTGAGCTGTTAGCACAAAGCCAGATGTGGGGCTTGAACTCATGAACCATGAGATCATGACCTGAGCTGAAGTTGGAAGCTTAACCAGCTGAGCCACCCAGATGCCCCAAACCTTCAAATGGTCTTATCCACTTGTGATTTTCTTGCCTTTTCTGCATTTAAAAAATGCAGGTTTGAACTGGGTTCACTAGGTTTGAACACCGTATAAACATCTAAGGAGGCAGCGTCAAGCTGCAGCTGATCTTAAGGTAGATCAGCTTATGCCCCACCCCCCTTATGCCACAGCCCTGGGCCTATCTCTTCCCATTGCCCACAGCCCTCATGAACCTGTTGCCTTGTGCCTACCTCTAGGTGGCATGCAGAGGAAGTTGTCTGTTGCCATTGCCTTCGTGGGAGGTGCCAAGGTGGTTATTCTGGATGAGCCTACCTCTGGGGTAGACCCCTACTCGAGACGCTCAATTTGGGACCTGCTTCTGAAGTACCGCTCAGGTAACGGCCACTGCTCGGTGCCCTGTGTCTTCACTGAAGCTCTGTTTGTGATCCCCGCTCTCATTCCTGGCGCTCTGTACCTGAGTCTAGTTAACAGTCATAACGACACTCTGATGGGGCTTTAGCAGTCACTCAGGAAAATCTAAGTTCCAGTGGAAACCTCCTGAAATTTTTACACAGGCATAAACAGAAAGTCACTGATGGAGCAGCCTACCTACCAAAATATTCTAAAAGGTTCTCTCAACCTATAGCTCTTCTGTCTGGAACAATGCATGCAGCTCCATGCAAAATTCCTCTTTGACTAAGAAGACCCAGGTCACATGCAGACATCCCAGGGAACTCCATAGCTGTCACATGATCACTCGAGACCAGGTGTGAGGGTGGCCTGCAGGCGTTCAGTGCTCCAGAGGACTACTGAAGATAGCAGGGCAGTGTCTCAAAATGGGACCTTCCTTCCTGTATCCCAGCACCTTCCAACCAGAGGGTACAGTTCCAGAAAGACCGCAGACGGAGCTCACAGTGCCCATGAACATGATGGCATAGCTCAATCCCATGGTCAATTTGCCGTCCTGGAATCCTTGTTACTGTTTTCTTTTAATGACCTCTCCCATTGGCTTCAAAGCATGTGTGTGTTCTTTGCAAGGATTATAAGTGCAATGCTTAATGCTCCAGAGAATATGCATATGGAACTCAGTAGATGCCAACTACTATAGTATATATGTCCCATACGTGGTGACTGATTGAATCAGGTCCAATGCCAGATGAAGAGATACTGTATGTGACAGTGCTTTACAACATGTAGGATGCTATAAAGTGTCAACTGTTGTCACTGTTGTTCCAGCATTCTGGACTTTGCCACAGAACACTTGTTTTTATTTATCAACTTCCCATTCTTATGCCACGTAACAGGGAGGTTACTCTACATCCTCTCCCATCCAGCCTTGCCCAGGCCCACCTGGTGATCCCCCTGACCTCTACCCTTGCAGGCAGAACCATCATCATGTCCACTCATCACATGGATGAGGCTGACCTCCTCGGGGACCGCATCGCCATCCTCTCCCAGGGAAGGCTCTATTGCTCAGGCACCCCACTCTTCCTGAAGAACTGCTTTGGCACAGGCTTCTACTTAACTTTGGTGCGCAAGATGAAGAACATCCAGAGCCAAAGAACAGGCCGTGAGGTACGCGTCTGCCCGGGGAAAGAGTCCGTTTCGGGCGGGCAGAGATGCACAGTGTGGTGCTGCCATGCCAGACATCTCTACCCAAATCGGGCTCTAGCGGTCACAGCCAACCTCTTTGTTTCCAAGACTATCTGCAGATTTTGATAAATGGACATTCCGAACACTTCTACAGAGATCCTTTACCCCAAATGAAACAAGTAGTTCTAAACAACCCGAGGTTATATTGTACTCCAGAATCCTACGCTATGAGCATGGTATGCTGCAACGTAGAAGAGTCCTGTCTACAAGGTTACACGATTTGAGGGAGAGTGGGTATTTAAGCTTCCTGTTTTTCATTCTGACATTTATGTTCCCTAATTAAACCCAAAATCCACCGGTAAATGAAAGCCAAGAAAAGGCTTTCTTGGGAACTATAACCTGAAAATGATGAAGCCAAACAATACCAATTAGCAGAGACCCCTCCACATGTCAGGAGACAAGGTTCAGGTCTGGGTAGCAAGGTGGACAAACTGTCATCCCAGGTAAATTCCTTAATTTCTCATCACCGTTGGTTTCTTTGCATGCAGAAAATGAAACTGGTTATCTCTGCTTCTGCTTGTCAGGGATGTGGTGAAGACAAATGCGTTATGAAAGCATCGTGAATATGCTCTGGACTCCTTGAGGATAGGCACTGCTCACATTTGAGTTGTCCTGATTATTATTTTGTAGCTTACCTATGCCACTGGCCCCTGTGGTGTACATGTCCCTGCCTCTAGACTTTCCTGTATGAGGTGGATTTCCACGGCCCCGCGTGCATCCAGGGGGAGGGAGGAGCACAGCATCTCACACAGGCAGACCTGCAGCTGTTGTATTATAATGACAAGCCAAAGGTACTTTGAGGTTGTGTTACTCTCTGTGCCTGACTCACACACTGACCAGGATAAAATCAAATTGCCACACCCTCAGAATGCTCACATGAAGCAATACGTTCAAGTGGTAACAAAAAAAATCTGTGGACCACTTGTGGTGGCCAGAAACAAATGAGGCATGGTGGTGACAGCAGTCGGCATCGGGGAGATGTTATCCTTCAAGTGACTGAACCCTGTCTGTTGTAGGGGACCTGCAGCTGTGCATCTCAGGGTTTCTCCACCAGGTGTCCAGCCCACATAGACGAGATAAGTCCGGAACAAGTCTTGGATGGTAAGGAGCGGAGCAGGCTGTATCTTGGTTCTTGTCTGGCGATCCTCTCTGGGTGTTGTTGGGTGTGTCCTAGGTTTTAATGGGAGCAAGGAGAACACTCTTTGTACTTCTCAAGCCTGTGCTCATGCACTTGCTCATCTTTTTCTTTGGCCTCCCTTCTCCATTCCCAGAGGAATTTGAAAAGTCCTGGGCCTAAGGGCCTCCTCCCTTAAATGAGGAATACAGTCTTTGTTCACTCCTTGCCCTGGCCCATGTTAAGTCTCCCTTCCTGGGTCCTTCTGCCCTGGCTGCAAGTTGCATACTTAGTGTCTGAGAAGGGCTTCTCTAGGTGCCAGATGGCGCCCTCTGGTGAAGCCATGGTACACAGAGTCTCATAGTGAACTATTCCAGAGAGTCGGATTGCATGGACCAGATGCCGAGTTACACATCCCTGTTACACTCCTGACCTTCCCCTCAGTGCCCCAACTTCCTAGCAGTTCTCCCTTGAGTTAGGATTCATTAACACTCACCAGGGGTGCCCCCACCTCCAGGGGTGCCCCCACCTCCAGGGAGAGGCAGAAGAGAGGCTCTCACTGTAAGCACTCACCTCACAGGATCTGACCTTGAGGACCCAGAGTGTTTGCTCACATCTCTTGCTGTTTTCCATGAAGGCCCACTTCCATCCATCCTATGGGGTGTCTTTGCAAATGGACTCCTACATACCCCATATCCCAAATTGGGGGCAAAATTCAACCTGTGAACTGACCCATGTTGATAACAGGTGGGGATAGGGGAGTCTGCTTATCAAAGAAAAAAACAAGTTTTATTTTTTGCTCAATTTTTTTCTAAATCTGAGAAATTTACTGACTAAAATCTGGCGAAACAAGAAAAGTAGACACGGTTTATATTCTATGCTTGAAAGTGGAGGGAAAATGTCCAGGTTTGCTTCACATTCCCTCTCTCGCCTACTCTGCACTGACAGGATTTGCAGTGAACTTGAACACGTCCTTTCAGGATGACAGCTCTGTGTTTTTCCCTTGCCTGCCTACTGTGAGTCTCCCCCTGCTTTCTGAAGATTCATTCCAGGAGGAATCTTGGTCAAGACATTGATAGTTTAAAAACAAAACAAAACAGTGCGGGGCTCCTGTGTGGCTCAGTCAGTTAAGCGTCTGATTTCGGCTCTGGTCATGATCTCACAGTTCATGGGTTCTAACCCTGCGTTGGGCTCTGTGCTGACAGCTAGCTCAGAGCCTGGAGCCTGCTTCAGATTCTGTGTCTCCCTCTCTCTGACCCTCCCCTGCTCACACTGTCTCTCTCTCTTCTCAGAAATAAATAAAACATTTAAACAAACAAACAAACCCAGTGCAGTGGTGCAGCAAAATCAAGTTAGAAACAGGGACTCCTGGCTGCAGTAATTTTTTTTATATTCCTTTATTTCTAAATAAAGGTTTATTTTTTGACTAGAAGAGGAATGCTGTGAATGGTAGGAAGTGCAGTAAGTTGTTACACCCCAAGTAAGAGGAAGATCATTCTATTCCCTGGTTAGCTCCTTGAAGGAGGACCCACAACTGAGCACCACACACAGTCACCAACCTCTCTCTGCCAGGCGCTGGGAGCCCTGCTGCCCTCCAGGACTACCTCTGGAAAGCTGACACACATGACTAAGACACAATTCCTGGGAATCCAGCAGCTTCGGCTTGATTTCCTTCCTCAGAGAACAATGAACATGACCCCTGGAGAGCTGTTAGGGCAAAGCTGCTTCCTCACGCAAGGAGCCCTCCAGCTTGTGTGAAGTCATCCCAGAGCTAAAGACAATTGAGTCTACTTTACGAATTTGACATAAATCAAGACTTCCAGTCCAGGTAGCCAGAAGGACATGGGTTGAAAGCCATGAAATCCTTCCACGTGAGTCATTGTTAGAACAAAGAAAGCAAAGAACCCACTGGGTGACCCTCAGTGAGAGGACTGGTTTCAGAAGTGCATGAGAGCTGGGCTCTGAGTCCCTATACCGCTTCTCCCTTTCACCTGCCTCTCAAGAGAATAGGGAACTGTCTCTTCACATATATGCTTTGGATTTTTTAAATTAGATTTTGGATGTTAAAGTAATACATGCTTCTGCATAAAATTCAATTCCGACTGTACGAGGGTGTCAGGGAAATACTTGTCACTGGATGCTTCCTCATGCCCCGTGTTGCGCACACCACCCTCCTTCCCCCCAACCCCAGCCTGACTCCACAGCTTCTTGACCCCCTTCTGCATTTCCTGAGATGAGGGTGTTACAATTTGTTGGGTTGTTTGTTCATTTGAGGAGGCAGGTGCAGTTCAAAGGGAAATGGCACATTTCTTCAAAAAGTTAGACCATGCATGGTTGTGCAATTTAGGAAGGAGAGTTCTCACCCAGTTTGGTCACCAGTTCCAGGTATACATCTTATGCAAGTCACTTGTAGCTTGGACCAGACCAGACCCGGAAAGTGAAAGCAGCTTTGACTTAACCTTCAGGCTTGTGGTGAATAAGAATGAACAATAACAATAAGAGCTTTCTTACTTGACGTGATGTTCATGATAACAATAGCAGCTAATACTTACCTAGGCACTAGGTACACCATTCTAAGTGTTTTATGTATATGAACTCACCCAGTCCTCATAAATAATAGTAAAGTGGGTGGCTGCCATTTTTTTCCCTTTGCACGGATGAAGAAACTAGGGTACGACGTTCCTGATGTTACATAGCTTGTAAGGGACAGACCATTTGATTGAAAAAAGGAGAAAACTGGGAGGGGTTGTTACATGACCTCCTCCAAGTTTGCCCAGCTAGTTAATGGGGAGTGCTTTTGCTTACATCTCCCTCCCTCTCAGTGCCCTTCACTGGGCCAACTAGGCTAAAACTCGATGGGCTGGAGCATCTGTCCTCTGCGAGGGTCATGACTGCAGAATGAAGTGCCCCTTCCCCAAATGGGAAGAAAGGGATGTAAGCAAGCTCACAGTCTCCCAGGTTCTGGGAAACAGAGTTGCTAGCAGTCTCTTTTCCTGTCCTAGGGGATGTGAATGAGCTGACAGATATGGTACAGCACCATGTTCCAGAGGCAAAGCTGGTGGAATGCATTGGTCAAGAACTTATCTTCCTTCTCCCAAATAAGAATTTCAAGCAGAGAGCATATGCCAGCCTTTTCAGAGAGCTCGAGGAGACACTGGCCGACCTGGGGCTCAGCAGTTTTGGAATTTCTGACACTCCCCTGGAAGAGGTAAGGGCAGAGATTCTAGATGGTTCCTGTCAGGTAGAAAAAAAAGGTGGCTCTTTGCAAAAGTCTAACACTAGGGGACGTTTTATAAAGGCAGAAAGCCATAATTCCCCACCCAAGCATAGCAACTATCTTCATTTTGGACTCACTTCCTCATACCTTTGTCCATACAGAGACATGTTTTACGTAGTTGTGGTCACTGTGTGCATACACTTTTATGTTTATAGAAGACTGTGTTCTTAGATAAATTGTAATGTATTTTCTTTCCATTATGAAGCAGTACTCAACAAAGTTGAGCTTGGGTCAGACTTTTTTCTGAGAATGGAATGCCTAATCCAAATTTTCTCTTTTTTCCTTCTTGACAGATTTTTTTGAAGGTCACAGAAGATTCTGATTCAGGCCCCCTGTTTGCTGGTATGGTCCCAGAGTGTATAGCTTGTTTCCTCTCCACACTCCCCAAGCTCTATATTGAAAATCTAAGGAAAAACTCATGAAAAAACAAAGCAGACAAATACTCCTCCATAGTGTTTATCTGAGCCCCAAACAACACACATTTTGCATTCTTAGCACCTTTAAATGACAAATAGGATTAGGTCTGGGTGGAAAGACTCTAGATGAATCGGGATCCTTATGGAGGTCGGCTTGGGAGCTTCACCACCCCCAAGTTTCTCATCCCACTTTCTGGTCTCCTGTACCTGCCATCATTCTCATCTGCTCCTCGTATCTCCACCAGGTCTCTGATTCACTCCTGTCTGCATGAGTAAGAGCCCATAGAGTCCCTAGAGATAATGTGCCATCTGGGATCTTCTGTCCTTTTTGAGATAGAAAATTATTCTGAGCCTTCATTTAGTGCCCTTTGGAACTTTGAAACTGTGGGGACCATAATTTCTGTAAATTTGGGGGTCTGTCTTCTACATGTATGAGCCTGGACACCAGCTAGCTCCTTCTGTTATTTCTACCAAAACCCCATAGCCACACAAAGTATTCATGAGTGCATTTTACTGTGGAGGGTAGAGGACAGGGAGATAGACACGCAGGAGGGATTATATACTCAGCACAGGCTGCTCCTGATAGATGAATAGGCGTCTGTCCACACTGATAAAATCCTCAATATGGCTTCTCTCCCTCCATTCTGTTTTCCTCTCTCCTGCTCATGGGCAAAGAGCGGCCATTCTCCTTTGCTGTCTTGGGCTCCCGTGGTTGGCTTCCTCTCTCTACCCAGTGTAGCATATCACAGTATTTTCCTGGGCAAAGACATTTCCTCCCTGTGAAGTTTTTGATGCCAACTAGTAAGATAATACAGTTTTCATCTTGGTTCATAAGTGATCCCAGAAGTCTGTGTATCAGCTATGCCTAGAACTACCAGTGGTCAAATATGCCAGCCCAAATGTACTCCCTGACCCAGGTAGGTCATATGGCAACCAGAAGAGGTGGGCATCCTGGCAGAGTGGGGAGGGCAAGCAGTCCTCCGGAGAGGGTGGGAGCAGCTCACCACAGGGCCCAGGTTTTCTTTCCAGCTTTGCAGATGCAGAAATTGAATTCTCCCAGGTCACCCAAAGGCAAAGACTTACATTAACCAAGACCAGAATGAAAATATGTGAATTTACATCAGAAGCTGTGATGGATTCAAGAGTTGGGGCCTTTTATCTAACTGAATACTCCTTAATAATTAGGTCTCCTCAGGGGAATAAATTACACATCAGAAGACTGGTCAGCCTGAGCATAGCATAGGATGTTCCAATGAGACATGCAGGGGTAGAGGTTAAGAGTGTAATTTCTAGAATAAGGCAGATTTCCATAATTTGCTAACTGAGGGGCTTTGGATAAATAACTTAGGCTCTTTTTATCTCAGTTTCCTTATCTGCAAGATGGGATATTGCAAAAATAACAATATCTACCTTTTAGGATTGTTGAGAGAATTAAATGAGTTAATACCTGCCAAGTTTTAACACAATATGTGATTTCTGATTAAGATTTAGCAACTTTCATCTCAACATTTAAAAATCATCTTTTACCTCAAACTTGTTTAGCCCTTTATACTTCAGGGAGCACTTAACATCCATTGTTTCGATGGTTATTATAATCTTGTGAGGATGCTAAGGTACAGATTGGCCCCATTTGGGGGAAACTGGGCTCACGCAGATTGGATGACTTGCCTTCAAGTCACACAGCCTTCTGAGTCGTCTTCTCTGGTTTTAGCTCCCAATCTAGGAACCTCAATTCCACACTCTTACTGCTTCCCATTTTTAAATGGCTAAATACATGTTTTTAATTGGCTCAGTTTTAGAGGATGATATTTTCTGATCATGTCTCCAAAATCTGAAGGAACTTGTAGTTCTCCATTGGGGTCACAAGTTGCATGGTACCAAAAGGGTCAGGGCTGCTTCTGAAGGTGTGGCTCAGAGCCACTGACCACTAGAGGGCAATGGAAAGCCAAGGACAAACATGATTCTGACCAGCCTCAGCTGGTATGCTCAGCCCTGGCCTGAACAGTGGGCTCCCGTCTGGATGGGATATCAGAGAGAGCAGAGTTCATGCAATAGACATGAGGAGAGGCAGCACAAATCCCGCCAGAGGAGGGCCAACCACAGCAGAAATCCAATATGAGCCCTGATCAGGAAAAGGAGGCAGAGAACTGGGGCTCTGGTACCAGGTCATCAGTGAGCCTGCAGAAGCCAGGATGCTGCATTGCAGGTGCAATGAATGTTAGCTGATGGGATGACTGGGCTGACCCAAATCCCTTTGCAGCTGCCCTCCTCTGAGGGGACTACAGGAGAGTTGAGAAAGCAGCTGGGGACCAATCAGCAGTCCTCTAAGCTCTCCCTTTATGTCCAACAACATGTTCTACAAATGAACCTTAATCATTGATGATAGGGGTGTCTGGGTGCCTCAGTTAGTTTGAACATCCGATTTTGGCTCAGTCATGATCTAGTGGTTCAGAATTTGAGCCTTGCATGAGGCTGTGTGCTGACAGCTGAGAACCTGGAGCCTGCTTCAGATTCTGTGTCTCCTCCTCTCTCTCTGCCCCTCCTCTGCCTCTCAAAAATAAACATTAAAAAAATTTTTTTAAATCAGTGATGATAAACTATAGCTTCAACATAACTAGTGACTTTCAGTGAGTAGTTTTTAAAGCACATTCTCATGTGTTAGCTCATTCATAACAACCCTGTGAAATGTTTACAACCCTGTGAAGTGTTTTAATTTTGATTTTATAGATGAGAAAGCCCAGACCAGATGAGTCATTTAGCCCAATTTGTGCATCTAGTAAGAGTCAAGATTCAACCCAGGTCTCCTAACCCTAGTTCATTAGTCTTTCCACAACTTCTCAGTGGCCTTTAAGAATTTAGAAAGAACCAAGTCAACTCTTAAATCCACAGGTTACACATGAGTATATTTTGCTGTTTAAAGATTCAAATAATAAAAAAAGGCTAAAATCACTCTTCTCCCTTAACCGCCCCCTCCCTGCCCCCCCCCATCCAGCTCCACCACTCGAGTGGTAACTTCTTTAACAGTTAGTGGGTACTCTGTCAGAACCTTGCAGTTACATATGTGCGTATGTGTATGTGTGTATAAGACACATTTTGCTGTATATGATAAATGTGCTACCTAACATAAAGGTGGTCTTATTACACATATCATTCTGCAACTTCAGTTATTTTACTACATGTTTTAGACCTCTCTGTCAATGCATTTATATCTATCCTCTTCTCTTTAGCTACTAAAGAGAATTTTTAAAGGATTTCAGGTGATTCTGTCGATAGATGATTTACACTTTTTTTAAGGTTTATTTATATTGAGAGGTGGGAGGGACAGAGAGAGAGAGAGAGAGAGAGAGAGAATCCCAAGCAGGCTCAACGCTCAGCACAGAGCCTGACGCAGGGCTCCATCTCACAACTGTGAGATCACAACCTAAGCCAATACCAAGAGTTGGATGCTCAACTGACTGAGTCACCCACACTCCCCAAAAATAGAAGTTTATATTTTATTTTAAATAGGTTCCATACACAGTGTGGGGCTTAAACTCATGACCCTGAGTTTGTCACATGCTCTACTGAATAAGCCAGCTAGGTGCCCCCCAAAATAGAATTTGTAAAAGTTTATTAATGTACCTGAACTGATATTTTGTTGCTGATTTAAAATTTTTTTAATGTTTTATTTGTTTTTGAGAAAGAGTGTGTGAGCAGGGGAGGGGCAGAGGGAGAGAAGGAGACACAGAATCTGAACCAGTCTCCAGGCTCTGAGCTGTCAGCACAGAGCCCCAAGTGGGGCTCAGACTTATGAACTGTGAAATTGTGACCTGAACCTACATCAGACACTTAACTGGCTGAGCCACGCAGGCACCCCTCTTGCTGATTTAAATGGAGGGAAAACGAGTGCAGTGAGAAAAAAAATGGTATATGGGGGCCAGACCCTGTGAGTATTTTTCTAAATTATTAATTCAGTCTTTCAAATCAGGTGGCGCTCCGCAGAAAAGAGAAAATGCCAGCGTCCGACACCCTAGAGAGAAGGCCAGACAGACTCCCCTGGACTCCAATGGGTGCTCTGCGGAGCCAGCTCCACCCCCAGAGGGCCAGCCTTCCTCGGAGCCGGAGGAGCGCAGCCGACTCAACACAGGCACGCAGCTCATCATGCAACATGTGCAGGCGTTACTGGTCAAGCGATTCCACCACACTGCTCGCAGCCACAAGGACTTCCTGGCCCAGGTACTGCTTTAGGCCCTTGCTTGTGCGTGGTTGCCAGTGGCCAAGGCCTGCCTGCCCTCTACCTGCCTTTGCCTCCTCTCCTTGGCTTTCTCTTGCACATGAGCTCAACCACAGCAGTGAGCACCCTCTTTAGGTTCTCTTGGCTTTCTTTGCTCCTTGTCAACCTTTATTTTGGTTCTTAGTAACATGAAGAGTCTTTCTAAGTTTTTAACCTCTTGTAGCAGAGAAAATACAATAATAGTGAATATGTTAAGATTGCTTTTATTTTTACAGTGAAAGGTGAAGTCATATTTTTAGTCATTTTTGCAATGACCCTTGATATCAAGGTCATTGGCCTCTTTTCTTTTTATTTTTTAACTTTTTAATTTTAATTCCATTATTAATAACATAGTTATATTTGTATCAGGTATATCATACAGTGATTCAGCAATTTTATATGTTATTCAGTGGTCGTCATGACAAGTGCCCTCCTCAATCCCCATCACCTGTCTCACCCATCCTCTACCACCTACCCTGCCTTTGGTGATCATCAGGTGGTTCTCTGTAGTTAAGAGTCTGTTTCTTGGTTTGTCTCTCTTTTTTTTCCCCTGTGCTCATTTGTTTTGTTTATTTAATTCCACATATGAGTGAAATCATATGGTATTTGTCTTTCTCAGACTGACTTATTTTACTTTGCATAGTACTCTCCAGTTCCATCCATGTCATTGCAAATGGCAAGATTTCTTATGGCTGAGTAATATTGCATTGTCTACATATACCACATCTTTATCAGTTCATCTGTCGATGGGCACTTGAGCTGCTTCCATAGTTTGGCTCTTGTAAATAATGCTGCAGTAAATGTAGGGGTGCATGGATCCTTTGAATTAGTTTTTTTGTATTTTTTGGATAAATACCCAGTAGTATGATTACTGGATCATAAGGTAGTTCTATTTTTAACTTTTTGGGGAACCTCCATACTGTTTTACAGAGTGGCTGCACCAGTTTGCATTCCCACCAGCAGTGCACAAGGGTTCCTTTTTCTCCACATCCTTGCCAATACTTGTTTCTTGTGTTTTTGATTATAGTCATTCTGACCATATGACTGGTATGAGGTGATATCTCATTGTAGTTTTGATTTGCATTTCCCTGATTGTGAGTGACGAGCATCTTTTCATGTGTCTGTTGGCCATTTGGAGGTCTTCCTTAGAGAAATGTCTGTTCATGTCTTCTGCCCATTTTTTAATTGGATTATTTGTTTTCTGTATGTTGAGTTATATCAGTTCTTTATATATTTTGGATGCTTACATATTTTGGACCCTTTATAGGACATGCCCTTTGCAAATATCTTCTCCCATTCCGTAGGTTACCTTTTAGTTTTGTTGATTGTTTCCTTTGCTGTGCAGAAGCTTTTTATTTTGATGTAGTTTCAATAGTTTATTTTTGCTTTTATCTCCCATGTCTCAGGAGACCTATCTAGAAAAATATTGCTATGTCTGACGTCAGAAAAATTACTGCCTGTGCTGTCTTCTAGGATTTTTATGGTTTCAGGTCTCACATTTAGCTCTCTTTGATTTTTTAGTTTATTTTTGTGTATGATATAAGAAAGTGGTCCAGTTTTCCCAACGCCATTTGTTGAAGATACTGTCTTTCCCATTACTTCTTCTTTCATTCTTTGTCAAAGATTAATTGACCATATGATTGTGGGTTTATTTCTGTGTTTTCTTTTGTGTTTCATTGATCTGTGTGTCTGTTTTTGTGCCAGTACCATATTGTTTTGATCACTACAGCTTTGTAATACAACTTGCAGTCTGGAATTGTGATACCTCCTATTCTGTTTTTCTTTTTCAAAAGTTCTTTGGCTATTCAGGGTCTTTTGTGGTTCCCCAGAAGTTTTAAGATTGTTCATTCTAGTTCTGTGAAAAATGCTGTTGGTATTTTGATAGGGATTGCATTCAATCTATAGATTGGGCACATCTTTTTTCTTTTTATATTTTTTATTCAGGTATGGAAACCCTGTTTCACCTCTGGTTGAACATTGGCCTGCTTCAGTGCTCAGTATTGGCCTACCTCAGCCATTCCTCACTGGCCACGAAAACATTCTGTTTCCTCCTACACATCTTGCCTTTGCACATCTTCGCTTGTGATGTTTCCAAGAAGCCTGACATTCTTTGCCAGGGGCCCAGTTATGAGGCTGCAGGATGTTTAAAACAGTGTGTGTGTGTGTGTGTGTGTGTGTGTGTGTGTGTGTGTGTGTGTTGGTGGGTGTGAGTGTCTTTAACATACCACAGCCCGTGTTGCCATGTTTATTTTCTGACAGATTGTGCTCCCGGCCACTTTTGTGTTTTTGGCTCTGATGCTTTCCATCATCGTCCCTCCCTTTGGTGAATATCCTGCTTTGATCCTTCACCCCTGGATGTATGGGCAGCAGTACACTTTCTTCAGGTGCATAGACTCATCCTAAACGTCATCATTCATTCCCATGGGTTGTGGGGCTCTCAGGTCAGACTGCTTGGTGGGACCTTCACCTTTTCACTTCCTGGGACGGTGACTAATGCGATAGAGGTCCTTGGACTGCCTTCCAGAAGGAAGTTAGTGTACCTGCCACTTGGAAATGGTGATCCTAAGTGAACAACCAGGACGGCCAAGAGTAGGGAAAGAGAAAGTAAAGGTTGGGTGATTGGATTGAACTCCACCTTTATGAGGCACAGACATGATATGCCGTCAGATCACTGGGCATGTTTGAATAGCACACTTCCTTCTCGGGAGACCTGTGACCACTCCTAGGCAGCATTCCATGGCTTGTGTATATGCCCAGTACATAGCCGCCATTTAGTAAACACTTGCCAAGTTCCATCTTGTCTGCTTTGTCCCTTTGTCCCTGTCACTCTGTCTAGTTTGGACCAGCCGGGCAGTGAGCAGCTTGCAGCACTTGCAGACGTCCTCCTGAACAAGCCAGGCTTTGGCAACCGCTGCCTGAAGGAAGAATGGCTTCCGTAAGTCTCTTCACACCCCTGCCCTACCATCACCAGCTGCCCCCAGGGAGGGGGAACCTGATGGTGGGGTCCTAGGATGGCGGGTTGGGAGAGGCTCCACCTCAGCGCAGCCCTCTATTACATGGGTGCTTCTGTATCCCTCACCATCCCCCAGCCTCTCCTTTAACGCCCATGTGCAAGCGTGTCACCGCCTCTTAGGAAGTCCCTGCATCACCGGGCCGCTCTGAATTTCGATAATTCTCAATATAGAAAGTTCCGTACTGAACTGATGCATGCTTCACACTTATTTGAAAGGAATCTGAACAGAGAAAGGAAGGAGATGGGGGATGTGCTGTTGTTTAATTGGGCTTAGAATGGCATTAATTACATATATGGCCAACTTTCAATTATTACTGTAAGTATAGGGAAGGAAGTTATTAGAGGGCAGTTGAAATCTACCAAGAATCCTATAATTTAAATATTATTTTATCTGTTTCTCTCAGTGTTTTTCAGAGCTATAGGTAAGGGTCAAAATAGACTAATTTCAGACTCTTTTATTTATTCTGTTTCTCAACAGCTAGAGGTACCAGAAGATAGAAATGAGATAAAACAGTCCACAAAATAGATAATTATAGCCCAGCCCCACACCTAGTCAATCAACAAAATTCTAGTCTTGAATTTTTTTGAGCAGAAACTAACTTCACAAGAATAGAAGAAAATGCATGGGTCTGAGGAGAAAGAGGAAAGGCTAAGGAGAGGGCTGGGCATTATCTCTCATTTTTAGGGATTTTTTTAATCAACTGGAGCTGCTTGTGAAATATTTTCTTGCCTTCCATGAGGGAGTACCCCTGTGGCAATTCAACCCCCTGGAAGACTCCTTCTGTGTCCCCGAACATCACCCACCTGTTCCAGAAGCAGAAATGGACACCAGACGACCCCTCGCCTTCCTGCAGGTGCAGCACCAGAGAGAAGCTCACCATGCTTCCTGAGTGCCCAGAGGGCGCAGGGGGGCTCCCACCCCCGCAGGTACCTCGACCCTCCGTGGGAAGCCATGGGCCCCCAATCTGCCTACGACAGCAGGGATTAGGGAAAATACACTGTGCCTCCTGAGTTTCTAACCAACTAACATTTCAAACTGACAGCTGAGTGAAGAGCCAGACGAGTCCTGGGGTCCTCTGAGGGGCACCAAAGGGCTCCGTCACAGGCGACTAGAGAACTATCCAGTAGCTTCATTTTCCACCAAGCAGTGCCTCTTCAGTCTTGGCTGGGAAGACAGGGAAAGAAGGCCAAGCATAGCTGTGAGAGGTTTCATTTCCTCAGTGAATCCTACCTTCAAGCTGCTCTCCTAACTTAGGAACTAAATTTTTTCAGTAGGTAGTCCTTGGTCCCTGGGCGAGGTGGGATTTAACAGACCACCATCGCCAGAGTCTAGGAAAAAGACAAGCCAGTTCCTGTGATTTTCTTTATTGTCAGCACTGCATTTCCTCACTATCACTGATGCTTCTTCTCTTGGGAACAAAATTGAATCTCAGGCACCTGCACAGGAGGTGCTGTGTGTGTGTGTGTGTGTGTGTGTGTGTGTGTGTGTCTCACACACACACACATACACACATACTCATATTCATATCTATTCACCCTGCTCATTCAAACACACTCTCCCATTGAGCCTGGAATAAGGCCAAAGGGTGTGGGCTTCCCTCAGAGGTAGTAAATTGTACACATCAGGAAAGCAAGGGTGGCAAAGCAGTCTTCCCTAGGGACCCTTGCTGCCCTAACATTCTTTGAGGTGGAAGTGCTCCATCCCTGACTTCTAGAATGCACAGAGTTCAAGTTGTAGGAGTATTTTATTTGACAGAATTTTTAAAAAAATTATCACAAATTACCAGGTACCCGTGATTGTTCCAGCCTAGATTCTACCAGGGTAGCTTGGTCCCCTGGGTACCATTCTCAGCTTGGTGAGAATGCAGAGTGTTAGAGTGAAAATTGTAGGGCTGTGGATACAGACAGCTATAGATTCAAATCCTAGACCAGACACCTACAGGTTCTGGAACCTGGTGCAAGTTAGCTGAGCTTTCTGGACCTCAGTTTCTCTGGCTGTAAATTAAAGCAACAATTCCTCTTTCGTACGAGTAAAAGGATTAAGGGAGACAGTGTGTATAGAGCATTTAATACAATGCCTGACACAGTAAGCGGTCAGTCGATGCTAGTTCTCCTGGCATTCAAGGAACCAAGTGAAGAAAGTGAACTGAAGGGAGTAAAATGGGAAAGGTGGAGGGAGACAGAAAGTGTATAAAAACAAAAAGAATAGTATGTGATGGCATATGTGATGTATTTTTAATGCCACCAAAAATACCTTAGCTATATCTGAGCGGTGCCCCTGACACCCCAGGTTCCTGATTGACCAGAAACTGAACGAACATGATGAACACTGTGTAGACCCAAATTTAAAGTAATATTGCCACCTGGTGGCCAAATTTATGAGCTTTTTTGAATCCTCTAAAGTTGAAATAAGCTCCAGTTCTAGATATATTTTGAAATATATTATTACAATCTGTAAATTATAAGGCACTGTTTGACTTCTTTCATTCATGTCACAAATTTATTGTTTTAGCTACATTCCAGGTACTATTCTGAGTGCTGGGGACACCACAGAGAAAGGCCCTGCTCTCACAGAATTTTTATTTTACAGGGAGGTAACAGAAAAACAAGCAGATCAATGGGAGAGAAAATTTCAGGCAGAGAATGCAGATGTGAAGATAGTACAGCAGTAGGTTATGATCGAGAATGACTAGAAATGGAAAATACTTCTCTGAAGAGAAAAATGTAGGCTGATACTTGAATGAGGATGAGCTAGCCATGTGAGGTTGTCCAGGCAGAGCAAAGCAGGCAGAGGGCACTGCCAAGGGCACAACAGTCTCAAGAATGAGGAGTGTGCACTGGAGAAGCAGGAAAGATAGGTGGGGAGGGTGAGGAGTAAGGAGAGAGGTGGCAGAGGGGCTCAGAGGGCAGGGCAGGGCTGGATCATGAGGCCATGGCAGCCTTGGTGATGATCCCCCGAGGATCCTAGGGGTTACTGGAGTATGGAAAGCACAGAGTGAAGTATTCTGATTTACATTTTTAGAGCTCAGTCTGGCTGCTGGGTAGAAAATGGCTTTTGGAATGCCAGGGTGGAATGAGGGAGACCAGTGTGGAAGTTTATGTCGAGGCCCAGGTGAGATCCAAGTGGAGGCTTGGACGAGGGAGGACTGGTAATGGAGTAGACACTCATTTTGGAGTTGGAGCCAATCTGTCTTGAAAATGGATTGGAGAAAAGAGAGGGATCAAAGATGACTCCCACTCTTTAATGTGGGAACTAGGCACATGCCAGTGCTTTATTTAGTATTTTCCCAGCAGCTGAGTCCATAAGTAATTTTTGGAGAACAATAAGTCTCAGATTCCAAGGTGATTGACACAGATGTCTCATTGCCTCAGAGAACACAGCACAGCACTGAGATTCTACAAGACCTTACAAACAGGAACATCTCCGACTTCTTGGTAAAAACCTATCCTGCTCTTATACGAAGCAGGTAAGGAGAGATTCTTTCATACTTTTAATCCTGGCTTTCTGTAGAAAATATTAACTAGAGACAAGATAATTTATTCTTACAATGTATCACTGATCAGGGCAGCGGAAAATTTTCTTTTTCCTGTTTTGAGGGCCTTATCCAACCGAAAAAACAATTGAAACATATACAAGTAAAATGCAATTTAAGATTAATTTTATTTTTTTTTTATCTTATTTAGGCCAAGCAGTCTTAAAGTGTAACCTATGCACCATTAAAAGTAACATAAGAAACCATAGAATTTATCCAGTGACACAGCCTCCTCTTTTAACTAGTTAAGAAAGAGAGACCACATTTAGAGACGGAGAAAAGGTAGAAGAAAAGGAGAGAAGCAAGAGGGAAAGTAAGAAGCAAAGAGGAGAAAGGAAGAAAACATAGGGACAAGGCAATGGGATGGCAGCATGTGAGTGAGCCCACAGGTTGGCCAGGTTAACTGCACTGTAAATGAGCACCTCCACCACCTTAGTGTGCCAGCGAGCTCTTCTGTAAATGTGCACTTCCCTCGGCTCTGCGGCTGTTCTCATCAGGCTCCCCTCTCCTGCCCCCCCAGGCTCATGGTTTCAGCAGCCCCTATCAGAGATCCACAAGAGCAGGCTCTAAAAAGAGGTCAAAGGAAACCCTAATCTGGTCCCCGTGTGCTCTAGGGCCTTAAAACATACTGTCTGATTTTAGTAGTGCATTCAGTTGCTTCCTCTACCAAACCCTGAACAAGGGATAAATTGGCTCAGTTAACTAGAGCACACTGCTGGTGGTGAGAGCCGCTGCTGAGAGGGCAGTGCCAAGTCAGCAGTTAGAGAAATGAAAAATGCCATCCAAGCACAAAAATTAAGAGCAGAGTGCATAGAATTTATTCACTGCTACAATAAACAACAACCACTCTAAACTTTGTTCTCAGCAACAAATTTTTGCAATATGGAATTTGGGATTTTGTGCTTGATGACCATGATAGTTTGTGGGCCTGAACCATGAGGTCTAGAATTGACATTTGCTCATTTCTTGACTTACAGCTTTACCCCTGATTGGCTGGAAGTCAGTCTCTTAACTTTGGGCTTGGACTGAGTCAGAACTTTTCCCAAGTGTGCAGGGAGTTATTAGTCTTATTTATGCAGGATGGAAGGTGGGAGGGCTGCAGCCTTCACTCTGCGCTGGCATAGTGGTTGCCATATTTTCTGGGTCCAGATGGTCTGACAAATGACCTGACAACAGGGCCACTCAGAAGGCTCAGCATGTGACTTGGAAAGCCAATAGCGAAGTACTGTCCTTCCTCTGCCTGTGTATTTGGGCCCAGCCTAGGGCCTGGGAGGCTTCCACATTGTTTGGATATCAGGAAAAACAAAACTGCCGTGGAGGACTGAGCCGCCCCAGTGAGTATTTAAGAAGGAAAGTTAACAATACTGCCTTACTTACGGTATTTATCCAATATTTTGTTTTGGCTTTCAGCTTAAAGAGCAAATTCTGGGTCAACGAACAGAGGTAAGAAACTATTTTTGTAAGAAATTAATATCTCAGATTGATCCATCTAAAATAATTGCACATAAAACAAGCCACAGCGCAAAGCCATGTGGGCTGTTCTGTATGTACTCAGAAATTCACAAGACATGTCCTGAAGGATGTGTGGCTATGACACCCTAAACCCAGAAGGTGCTCAGTAATAGATCTCGGAGGATCTATATGGGAGGTGGTGTTTCCTGAGGAGTTCCAGAGCATTCTCACTCCGAGGGGGTTCTAGAACTTCACAAGGATAACAATGTAGAAGGCTGCAGTGAGAGGACACTAACCTAAGCCCTGCCAATCTTTGGCCCATCCCTTTCGAGCCCCAGGGAGTCTGGCCAGCCTCAGACTCACTCTGTTCCTGGGACATTCTGGAGGTTCAGATGGTTTCAGAGGTTTGGAGGACCATCCAGGAATATTCTAAGAGTGAGCTGTCCTCCTAGGGTCCCTCAGGAATAGGGCCTCTGCAATGAATGCAGAGCTGATGCTGACTTGATTTCCTGGGTGGATTCTGGACCACAAAAGGGAAATCGTCCTAGAGGGAAATGTGGGGCCTCAGTTGAAGCAGAAATATTGGGGGGGGGGGTTGCAATTTAAATTCCTGAGAAATAAATTTCCCCTCCTCTGCCTTGCCTAAGCAGCACATTAATATTATTGTGTCCGGGAGTTTGGGTTTTATCCTGCCACTGAAGGGCTTTAAACCAGAGAGCAACAGGCCCAGATCAGTGTTTGAAGATGATCACTTGAGATTTCCAAGCCCTGTGGAAGATGGGTTAGAGCAGGAGTGATCCAATGCTAGGATCCCAATTAAGGTGCTAAAGGCAGAGTTAAGGCAGAGAGAATGGTGAGGGGCTGCCAGAGGCAGGCTGGGGTTGAGAAGCACAGAGACACAGGCACAGCAGGACTGGTCCTGACCAGATGGTGAGCCCACTGCCGCCAGAAGTGCCTGCTAAGTATAGAGGTGGACCCATAAAGGAATCATTGGTTGGGGTATAGGGAGAGTCCGGGAAGACTTCAAAGAGAAGATGACATATGACAGATGAGTTGGAGTTGTCCAGTTGCTCATAAAAGGGAAAGGGACTCCTGGGAAGCTAGAGCCCCACATACGCAGAGACACTAAGGCAGCCTGGCCCATTGGGACTCTGTCAGTAATGTGGCCAGCATATGCCACTCGAGGGAAGGCATGTGGAGAGACGAAGTTGGAGAAGTAGGCAGAGACCAAGTTCAGTAAAGATTAGGACTTATCCTGGAGGCAACAAGGAAGTATTAATAGTAGGTTTGTAAAGTGGAGCTATGTTGTTCCCTGGTCCAGACTATCCCCTCCAAAGTACCCATTTCCCTGCACGACCTGAGAGAGTAACTGACAAGTGTGAAGCAGCACGAGCACGATTCATGGCACTGACTTGAGGACTTCTTGTTCCCTTGTCAGGTATGGAGGAATTTCCATCGGAGGAAAGCTCCCAGTTCTTCCCATCACTGCGGAAGCGCTTGTTGGATTTTTAAGCCACCTTGGCCAGATAATGAATGTGACCGGGGTATGTAAGCAGACTGAAGATTTGGATAGAGCTTTTGACATGCTGGTTATCATGAAACAGAAATGACCATGAGGGTTAAGCAGGGAAGAAACCCTTGTGCTTGTTCATTATGATTTTCTAGGGTCCCATCACCAGAGAGGCCTCTAAAGAAATGCCTGCTTTCCTTAAACATCTAGAAACTGAAGACAACGTTAAGGTATTGGCCCTGCACAATCTGCCCTAGAGCTAAAAATTCACATGAGCTAGTTATTTTAGTTTTATTTTCCCAGCTTAATTAAATTCCATCCCTCCTCCTGTTGAAATCTAGCATGGAATGTCTTCCAGCTGCCAAATACTTCCTTCTCCTCACATTCTTTTTCCTGGAGCTCATTTTTTCTCTAAACAGCTGTAGCACCGCCTAACAAAGCCTATTACCTCTGCTCCGTAGGTATGGTTTAACAACAAAGGTTGGCATGCCCTGGTGAGCTTTCTCAACGTGGCCCACAATGCCATCTTACGGACCAGCCTGCACAAGGACAAGAACCCTGAGGAGTACGGCATCACTGTCATAAGCCAGCCCTTGAACCTGACTAAGGAGCAGCTCTCAGAGATCACAGTGTAAGCCACCGTGGCCCCCAACCTCACAGCTTGCTTGTTACCCTCTCCCCTCTTTGGATACCCCAAGAGGATTTTTACTGACATGAGCTGCTGATCTGGATGGCCAGGTTGTTAAATCAGGCACATTTGAACACGAGACTTTCAAGTGCCTTGTGTACCAAACTGTTTTGCCATTCTTTCTCTTCATGTTTATTTGGAAAGTAAGCATATATATGGTTCTCTTCCCTTTTGGGTCTTGATAACAAGTTGCTCCTGGACCTTACACAGATATTCTCCTTTCCAGTATGCAAAGTGACTGCCAGGAACTGGGAAAGTTGAGTCGGTCTTTCATCTCCCCAGGAGTAATCATCTTAGATTCCGGTAATTTTCCCTCAGATGGCCAGACTTTCGAGATATCAACAGATCCTTGCCTTCCTCAAGCTTAGGTTCTTACTGAACCATTTCAAGCAGTAAAATACAATAATCCTGTGCAATTTTGTAGTATATGTGTCCTACTCAAGGCCTATATTTGGTGGGTATGCCTTTATTAGTGCAGAATTATCCTGGTAGGCTGTGAGGGTCCACATTTTCCTATCCCAGTATATTCAGTGCCCTGAACATGCCAAATGTCATCAGCTAAAATTTACTCCCTGGTCCCTTCTGGCCTTCCTCTGGATACCCTCTGAGGCTCTTAAGCTGAGGAGGAATAGTCTTTCCTATGCCACTTCTCACTCAGCCCAAGTTTCTGTGTCTCCCGCTAAGCCTCTTGAATCTGAAATAAGAAATAGGGGGAGTCGTTTGTGGTTATAAAAGTAGTTTATAAAATAGTAATTGTTCATTAAATAAAGTTTATAGAATAGAGTTTTAAAAAAACTTATTTGCTGTTAACTCTACAGTTGTTGCCTCTAAACATTTTTGTGTGTTTCCTTCCAGTTATGTATTCTATTTTTACTACATGTATGGATCATGCTCTTTGTAGTTTTATCAGGGCAGCACAAAAAGTGCTCCTTTCTCTGTGAGGGCACTGCCCCACACCAGGGTCATGGTTTGCATGTGAAGCTCAGTTGTACTTCAGCCCACACCTGCCCCCTTAGCCATATGCTTTCTCTTCCATCCAGGGAAGGGTGAATAGAGCCAAGCTTCTATGTAAGTGGCTTGTACTCTTTTCACTTAAATCTACATTATGAACATTTCCCCATGTTGTGATATGTTTCTTGAAAACATGATTTAACAAGATTTCATAGACCATATTGCTCTACATAGAAAATTCAAGAGTTATCTATAGACAAATTATGAGAACTAATAAGAACATTATAGTATATGAGATTAATATAAGAATCTGTTTCTATATATCATCAACAAATAATTAGAAAACACAATAAAAGTTGTTTAGGTTATTACATTAACATGGAAAATATTTGATATTCACATTAATATTAGTATTCAGTAGAACCATGAAACATGAAGGCCACAGATACCCACTTAACCTTGACCCAGTTTGACTAGCACAGTTGAGTGAATGACAAGCTAGCCACTGGAATGGATTCTGGAGGCCGCTGCCTGGAGTTGGGTGAGGACTTCCCAGAGCCTAACTTTGTTCTTCTCCTGCATTTGCTCCTCCTTCACCTCTGTCTCCCTGTGTCTCTTGTCCTGCTGCAGGCTGACCACTTCGGTAGATGCTGTGGTTGCCATCTGTGTGATTTTCGCCATGTCCTTCGTCCCAGCCAGCTTTGTCCTTTATTTGATCCAGGAAAGGGTAAACAAAGCCAAACATCTCCAGTTTGTCAGTGGAGTGAGCCCCGTCACCTACTGGCTGACCAACTTCCTCTGGGACATTGTAAGTGTCAGATCATGGCACCTCCCTTGCATCCACGGCCCAAGGCAGTGGGTGTTTGTCTGCTCTGACTGAGGAGACATGGCAGGGTGGGGCTCTCGTACTGTTGCTGCTGGAGGTGCTGTGCCGCCGGCCTTGTGTGTTTGCTGTCTCCTGGAAAGGTACAGGATCAGGATCCCCAAGCTGGGGAATAATTTAGGGCTCAGCTTAACAACTGCTGAGTGAGGGCTCTGCACCAAGGGGCCTTCTGACCCACTGAATAATCACTGCACTTCAGGCATGCAGCTGACCTTCCTGGACATAATCTGGAGCTGAAGAGGTAATAACAAGAGGTCTTCCATCCTAACATTCTCTGCTTACATCCTGACCTGCCCCTAAAAGGGGAAGGATGGAACATCCCCTGTGGTAGAGTCACCAAATAAATATAGGACATCAGTTAAATTTAAATTTCAGATAAAATAATTAATGATTTTAGTAAAAGTAAATCCCACCCCCCCAAATATTGCATGGGACATACTTATATTAAAAAAAATTATTAGTTGTTTTTCTGAAATTCAAATTTAGGGGGTGCCTGGGTGGCTCATTCGGTTAAGCATCCAACTTCAGCTCGGATCATGATCTCGTGGTTTGTGGATTCGAGCTCCACATCGGGCTCTGTGCTGGCGGCTCAGAGCCTGTTTCAGATTCTGTGTCCCCCTCTCTCTCTGCCCCTCCCCATTCATTCTCTGTCTCTCAAAACTGAATAAATGCTAAAAAAAATATATATTTTTTAAAAATGAAATTCAAATTTAAATGAGCAGTCTATATTTCTATTGGCTAAATCTAGCAACCCTACCCAGTGGCCTTACTTTGCTTTCCCAAGTAACCAGATCTCCACTAAATCCAATTAGTCACCACTTTAGGGAACACAAAGAAAAAATTATTTATCAGGTCAACAGCAGACTCTCACCTCTCTCACAACCAAGGTTGTTGGGAGCAGGAAGGAGTCAGGGTGGGTTAATTTTTGACAGGTCACAGGGTCAAAATAAATTGTAGCAAAGGCTTAGTTATAATGTAGCAGGGATCATTATGAAACCAGCTCCAGTGTTTTCTGGGCACTGTGGGTAATAAGATCCTTTGTTTTATCCCAATATTCTAAGACTACCGTGAGTCTCCACTTCATGTTACAGTAAGATATATCATGATGGAGGCCAACACAAACAACTTTTTTCACTGTGGTTTTTAATAATTATGACAAATACTAGGGTTTATAAAGACATGATTTCTTTTACTCAGCTTACTAAAGGCATCCATCACTTAACATTACAAAGCCAGAAATCATCAGTAGAAACTAAATTCTTTCCTCTTTGTCCTGTCTACCTGAGAAAACACTGAATGCATGTGGAGGAATCAGAACCTGCAAGCCTCGCTTTGGATGAGAACATCACTTGTAGCCACCCACAGTGGCCCTGTGCTTTAAACGTGAAAGGAGCTAGGCTCACCTGCATTGAAAAGCTATTCAAGTGCTGGTCTTTGCATTCTACTTTTTTTGGAGGCAAGGATTATAGAATTTGGCCTGACCTGTATGTTTGCTTAGCTATAGAGATCTCTGAATTAGAGGAGAAATATGTGGCTAGAAGGATAGAGAGGGGGTCTCGATGGGAGGTGATCCTAGCAAAGTAGATACTTGGCAGGCCAATGAAGAGTTAGAAGACAGTGACTATGATGTTGTCAGGCTTCTGAGGCTATAGAATTTTAAGGCTGGCCTGGAATCTGAACTCTAGGATCTATAATGTTGGAGCTTAGCACCCTGATTAGCCAGTGGCAAAAAGATAACATATGCCTGAGGGTCATTGTTGAATGAATAAATAAACACTTATTGTTTATATCATTCACTCAGCACAGATAGGATGTTTTAAGTTCTTATTTTTTTTTAATGTTTAATTTTGAGAGAGACAGAGCACACATGAAAGTGCAAGTATGGGAGGGGCAGAGAGAGAGGGAGACAAAATCTGAAGCAATCTCTAGGCTCTGAGCTGTCAGCTGACAGATGGGGCTGGAATCCACAAACTGTGAGATCATGACCTGAGCCAAAGTCTGACACTTAATGGATTTAGCCACCCAGGTGCCCCTAAGTTCTTATTTTTTATATGTCATCTGTTTTTCTTTAAATTTTGAAACAATCACAAAATTGTTATAAAAAAATAGTTCAACACTTTTTTTCTGAGCCATTTGAGGGTAACTTCCCAGTCAGATGCTTTACACACGCACGCACACACACACACACACACACACACACCAGCACCTCCAGTGTCTACCTCCTCTAAATGAGGACACACCCAATGCAGTCTCAACATAACTGTCAACATCAGGACACTAGCACTGATGTGTCACCTCCATCTTGTCCTCAGACCCTACTCAGATTTCATTAATTGTCCCAATAATGTCTTTTCTAGAAAAGGATGTAGCTCTGAGTCATTGTATTTTGTTGTCCTCTCTCTTCACTCTCCTTCAACTTGGAATGGTTCCTCAGTCTTGTCTTGACACGCACAACCTTGACCTTTTAAAGATCATAGGCCAGTTATTTTGCAGAATGTTGAGTTTGCCCAGAGTTTTCTCATGATTAGATTCAGGTATGGCAGTGGTATCATGAATGTGTACTCTCTTCTCACTGCACCTGATCAGGTAGTTTCTGATTTCCATTTGTCCTGTTACTGATGATGGTCACTTTGGTCACAAGGTGTTTTTTGTGCTCCTCCACTGTAAAGTTCCTTTTCCCCTTTATAATTGATAAGAATTGGGGGAGAGGTTCTTTGAAGCTATGTAAATATCCTATTTGTTATCAGACTTTCCATTTATTTATATATGCCTGTAGGGAGTCATGGTTCCTGTGTTAATAAATTATAATCTGATACCATTCTTATTTATTTTGATGCTGAAATTATCATGTTTAGCCAGTGGGAGCCCCTTCAAGCCAATTTTTGTTTCCTCTCGACTTGTGTCTTCATCTTGGTTGAGCACCTCTATGCTCTCTGGCATAGTGAGATGCTCCAGACTCATCCTGTGCATCCTCTGGCCTATCCTGGAATCAGCCATCTCCTTGAGGAGCGGTGGTTCCTTCCTGTGGGAAATGTTTCTCAGAAACCAAGATCTCAGTGCTAGATATTTTCTCTGCCACTGAGGAACAGTGGCTTCAGGCCTTCTCAGTGGAGAGAGATGTATGTATATACATAGATATGCACATATTTACATCTACACAGCAAACACTATGAGCTCACTAAAACCTCCATTTCCAATCCCAACACCAAATAGGCTTCCATATTTGTGACTCTTCTTCAAAAGTGAGGAATTGGCTTCTCTTACCCTTGACTCATTTACCTACCTGCACAATGTACTTGTGTGGAACAAGTCTCCCATCTCTGCCACCATCTTCTCCCTCATGTGGACATCCCACTCTCCCTGCCCCAGCTGCCCCCTATGTGGAGGTCCTCCTCACTCTGCTCTGGCTCTGATGGCCCCAACCAGATCGACCCCTATTAGGACGTGCTCTAATACCCCACACCAGCCGGCCCCGTGTGGGATGCCGTCCTCACTCTTCTCAGGTTCTCATCCTGCGTTGGACCACGGTGACACCTCCTGAAACCCCACTGTGGCTGCACACCTCTCCCTGTCCATCCTAATGGCTTGAGGACTGAATTGTGTAGGAAGGGAAGAAAAGGGATGAAGCAGTAAAAGGGTATCATCTATTTGAAATTCATAAGGCCAAGACCTAAATATTTTAAGTTTTTCTGAATTCAGGAGACATGCTTAGAAAGTAGAATCAACAGGACTTTGTGACCAATTAGAAAGAGAAAATGAAAGATTAGGTGGAGTTTTATAAATCAGTCTTATAGAAGATACAGGCTGAAGGTTCTCTGCACTGGGAGGTAGAAGTGGGGAGGAATAGGAGGACTAGGAACAACTTCAGGTATGTTTGCTAACTAAGAACTGTTTAGACAGAATCAGAATCCCAGACCATAATAAGTCCTGGAAAACCCTGGCCCAGCCCTTGTTTTACAGAACGGAAAAGAGAGGTCTTGAGAGAGTAAGTGCCTTGTTCTCCTCTCTTCAAGCTGAATTATACTGTGAGTGCTGCCTTGGTGGTGGGCATCTTCATTGGGTTTCAGAAGAAAGCATACACTTCTCCGGAAAACCTTCCTGCCCTTGTTGCACTGCTCATGATGTACGGGTGAGTTGTTTGAGCCATTAGCTAATGCTGCCCAAAGGGAAGCTGGGCGAGGGGCGTGCCCTTCTGACAGAAAACCAGGGTTTCTGGCGGCCATGTAGGGTGTGTGGCCACCAACAAGGAATCTGTCTGACTTCTGTTTCTGCTCTACACATGGAGGTATTCCTGGGACTCGAATGAATCTTCTTCCACTCACACTGTGGCCTGACCAGAGTCTGGGGACCTGTCACTCTCCCATCCTTCACCCGGCTCTGATTCTGATTCATCTGTGGCCAGACTGTCCATCTCTGTGTCTCCAGCTGTACTAGCCAAGAGTTGTTTGCACACAGAAGACTGCGGCTGAAAGGCTGCTCCTGAGTCAGGGCCAAAGGATGACACAAAGATTAAATCTCACAGAATCGTAGAGCAAAGCATGCAACTTTATATCCAGGCCTACCTCTTACTGTATAACACTGTCCTGTAACCATGGACAAGTAATTACCCCACCTGGGCCTCAGTTTCCTCATCTATAAAATGGAGATAGTGATACCTGGTCCTTCCTACATGGGCCAGTAAAGTCTTGCCAGAGTAATGGCCTCTATTCCTTTCTCTTAGAAATAGAGAATTCAGGAACCAGCATGACTGTGACATACCAACTCAAGTGAACTGTAAAGATGAGCCAGTTGGGATCTCAGGTCAGGTTTGGTGATCCAGACTAGAATGGGAAGCATTGCAGGTTAGAGACTGCCCCCTCTGCTTTGTAAAAGGCTTTGTAATTTACAGGTACATTCACAGCCTCCAGCTCAGTTGCTCCTCACCAAACCCCCATAGGTGGTCAGAGAAGGCGTTATTATTTCCCCTAGGATAAGGAACGAATACCAAAGGATGGAGTCGCTTTCTGGTCCTCCTGGGACTCTCACCAGTTCAAACATGTCACCTCATGTGAGGGGAATGCATTATATTTAGTGGTGGTACAGCAAATGGAATAGAGATTGAAACTTTTTCCCACTGAGTTATGTCATTTCACACAGATGGGCAGTGATTCCCATGATGTACCCAGCATCCTTCCTGTTCGATGTCCCCAGCACAGCCTATGTGGCCTTGTCTTGTGCTAATCTTTTCATCGGCATCAACAGCAGTGCCATCACCTTCATCTTAGAATTGTTTGAGAATAACCAGGTAAGCAGAACTTTCCTGGCTTTCTTGTTTGATTACTAAAATACCAGAGAGTATTTGATGGTCAGGTAGGACCACGGGCAAGTACTGTGGCTGGACAATCTTAGTGCATACATGAATGTTGCTTCCTCCTCTCCTCCCTCTCTCTCTCTTCCTCCCTCCATGCCTGCCTCCATGCCTGCCTCCCTCCTTCCTTCCCTTCCTTCCTTCTTTGTTTTCTTTAAACTCATTTAACTCTTTAAGTTTATTTGTACGCTCTGAGTAACGTGGTTTTCTGAGCTCATTCTGCAAGCTGTAAATGATCTTTTGTGATCCTACGCTTTTAGATTTTCTTATTCTTACAGGGTTTCCTTAGTGACTTTTGATGTCTGGTTTTTTACGCGCGCGCGCGCACACACACACACACACGCATAGGTAATACATTCATGTGATTTCAGAATTTAAAAAGAACAAAATGGCACACAGAAAGTCTCCTTCCTACCCCGGTTTCCCAGTCCCTTAGTTTGCCTCTGGAGGCAAACTTTTATTTCAGTTTCTTGGTGTTCTGGCAACAAATAAGCAAATGCATATGTTTTCTTTCTCCCACTTTCTTATACAGACTGTAACAGAGTAACATTTACTATTCTACGTGAAACTTAATCCTGAGGATAGGGTTAGGAATTTATGGTGCTGATGATTCATTTTTATGAGGTGTAAAGTGCAGTTGACCTGTCCTACATTCCCCCAGACTCCTTGCCCATAAAGAGCTGGCCAGACTAATCCCGAAAACAATGACAGTGGCTCCAGGGCGGGTTCTGCTTGCACTCTCACTCCCAGCCTGCTGTGTCTGAGCCCTGGCTGTGGCTGGCCTGGGGCACTCACGGCACTGGCAGGCTCGCCACATGCCTGTGTCCCCAGTGGCCTCTCTAGCCTGTCCCTCCCCCAATAGGTCTTCGCAGTTCAGAGTGTAAGCACCGGCCAGCACATCCACACTGCTGTCCTGTGGCCCCTGTCTCCACTCCCACCCCTGGGCCCTGCCAGGAGGACCTGTGGCAAATCCGCACTAACCCCCGCCCCCTGGTCTCCTGAGTAATGCTTTCCCAGACCCTGTCAGACTTTCTGCAACCACTAAGCAAGAAACAAACCCTCAAATTTCCCGTGACTGGTAAAAAATGTACCATGTCACAGTCAAACCCCAGAAGAGAGATGGATGAGAAAGAGCACAGACCCTGCCGAGGCAGAGCTTCCTGGCAGGCTGAAAATCCTCCTCTCCAGAACTGTTTGTCACACGCTCGCAGACCACTAAGTCTTAAGGAATTGTGTTACTTCAGAATAATTAAAGAGTAAACTCAAAATACTTTCCCCCCTGAAGGTTACACTCATTTAGCTAATAACATTTACGGATCATACTCCTTTCCCCTGCGTAAAGGCTGGTTGCTTTCATGTAAGTTAGCAGATAAACAGATGCTGCAGAAATTGCCCCGTGTCCCTCAGGCGGCTCTCAGGTCCCAGTGGCTGCTGTCTCTACTGAGTCCAGAGGCAGTGACTGGGTGAACACCGTGTGCTGATGTGCTGATGAAAACCAGCGTGACCCACTGTCCTGCCCTGCAGGGACTCCTGTCCCAGTCAAGAAATGACCTGTGCACCGTGCTAGGAACCAGTATGAACCATCGTACACGACATCCCATAGGACAGTGTGTGATAGAACAGCAAAGGAACGAAACGATAAAACACTGTAGATCAGAGTGGGCCAAAAGAACTGGGCTCCAGGGATCAGGAGAATCCGGGTAGAGGAAACGCAGTTGAGCCTGGCCTGGAATAAGTAGAATTTTATTAGCCCATGTAACAAATAACGAAGTACCTGTTTTGAGCTAATCGCTGAGTGAGGTATTTAAAACGTACACCAAAATAATTAGGACCCAGTTGTTCTCCGGGAACCACTGACTAGTGGGGACAGTATAGGCAAGTAAAAAATAATTAGCCCCGGCTGGCAATGTTATAAGTACTAGAAGAGAGAAGTAGGTACTTTATACAGGAATCTGGAAAGGCTTATTAAAGAAGAGGTTGTTCAAGCTAGCTTTCTAAAGAAGAGCAGGAATCTGCCGAGAACAGAAGGGGAGAGAGCATTCTTTCCTAACAGCAATGATTAACAAAAGCTGCAGGTGAAGAGGCCTGGGGGCACAAAAGCATCATACTGGGAGGGGGGAATGGGGGACATGGGGAGCAGATAGAGAGAGGAGGTCATGTGAGCAAAGGTGTGGAGACCAGGAGGAAGCCAGTTGTGCAGTAGGGATGGGCCAGATAAGTTGTGCTGACAGATAGGCCTGGTCAGCCTCGCCCCCTCAGTGTCCCCTCTGCCATCTCAGGGGCGGCTCTTCCCAACACTGCTAGGCTAAAGTAGCAAGCACAGTCTGACCATCTGAAAACAGGACCCCCAACTCGACACAGACACCAGAGAGTCCCTGGCCCTCTTTTCCACTGGCAGCAGCCATAGACACCTCACTGTCCTGTGAGAAGCAGAGCTGGAAGACGTGCCGGGCCCCTCTTACCTTTGGCATAAGCTAGGCTAAGAGCAGATGAAAGAGCCTCAGAACCCAGTGACAGCTCACAGCTGTACCAAAGGAGAGAGGGCCTGGGCCGAGGTCCCAGCAGCTGCTGCATCTCCTGGAAACAAATGCCTTGGAGGGCTCACGTGTACTTTCAAAGTGAGTCTGCAACGACAGCTCCCCAGCCAGGTTGCCTGCTAGCAGCGCCTGCTGAGAGTATTCTAAAACCTCCATGTCTGTGTGACAGATCCCTCCTGTGGCCAGGCTGGATGCTGGGCCCACTCTCCCTGCAGGCCTTCCCCTGCTCCCACCTTATGCTCAGGAGGGACAGGTGAGCCTGGTCCCCAGTGCTGACTGTCCTGCTTTTCTATGTTTCAGACGCTACTCAGATTCAACGCCATGCTGAGGATGCTGCTCATTATCTTCCCCCACTTCTGCCTGGGCCGGGGCCTCATTGATCTGGCACTGAGCCAGGCCGTGACGGATGTCTATGCCCGGTTTGGTGGGTGGCGCTGCAGACCTATGGAATGTGGCCCCAGACCCTCTGCATGTGGGACGGCTGCCACGGGAGTTCCTATGGCAGACCTGCAGCCTGGGCTGGGGCTGTGGCGGGAGGGGAACACCTGGATGGCCTGGGGGTGTCCTAGTCTCTGGGAGAGATCAGGTACTTCTGTTTCTGTGGCTGAGGAGCCACAGAAGGGGTCAAGACTAGCTTCCTACTCTTCCCTACTCTGACTCGAGAGGCCGAGATGAGACCTGGCTTCAGCTCTCGCTTGCTGCTTTGCCCAAAGCCTGGTCTACCTGGGCCGAATGTTGTGTCTAGGCCATTAGGGGCAGCGAGGTCAGCTGAGTGGACCTAATTCCTGTCCCCAGGTGAGGAGCACTCTTCAAATCCGTTCCAGTGGGACCTGATTGGGAAGAAGCTGGTTGCCATGGCAGTAGAAGGGGTGTTGTACTTCCTCCTGACTCTCCTCATCCAGCACCACTTCTTTCTCATCCGATGGTACGTTCAGGCTGCTGCCCTATGGGTATCAAGGGCAGCTCCTTGCTTCTGTCCAGGGACTTGGCTTCATATCCATATGGTTGTCTCTTTCCTCACCAGGCCCACTCCATTATGGTTTTTTACACTCTTAAAGCCTGGCTTGTTCTGAATAACACAAGGAGAGACACATGAAAATAGGCACATTGGAATTTGTGAAGAATCTAAACTCGAAAGTACTTAAAATAGGGTTTTTTTAAAGGTTTATTTATTTTTGAGAGAGAGCGTGAGCAGGGGAGGGGCGGAGAGAGAGAGAGGGACAGAGGATCCAAGAGGGGCTCCATGCTGATAGCAGCAAGCCCAATATGGGACGCGAACTCCTGAACTGCGAGATCATGACCTGAGCCGAAGTCAGACACTCTACCTACTGAGCCACCAGGTGCCCCTAAATTACAGTTTGTAATTTCAGTCACTAAGATTTAATCCCTCTCAGTTAATTAACAGATTCTCATTTCAAGTTGGGTGATAGCATTGCAGATGATAATGGTTAAGGGAGATCCAAAGTACTGGGAAATAGATTTATGCATTCATAAGAAAATAGACCAAGTAGGCCCCCTTGCTAATTAGAGATTTGAGAGTAGAGACAGGTAGTAATATGGGGGTGAAATCCAAAGTGACTACATCCAGGAGCAGTGTAAAGGGCGAGGGGAAGCGATCATGCCCCTCTGGGCAGGGGTGGAGGTGGGGCTTCCCTGGCCTCTTGACCCAGGCCTGGCCTCATTCTGATGTGGACACTCAGATTTCCAGAAGGCAGCTCCTCTGTAATCCAGGCTGACAGACCTTTACTAGGGCTCAGCACAGGGTCCTGAACTGCAAATCACAGTGTTTTGTTTCTTATCCTGTCATCCTTTCAGGCTGAGTCTGGCCACATGTAAATAAAGATTCAGAGGGCTTGTTTTAGGTTTTGATCCACCAGGAATCAGTTACTAGAAATGAATCTACCTCCCTATTCATAGGGTCCTGGGGACTGAATGAGATAATGGGTGTCAACACACTTGGAATAAAATAACATGACCAGGAAGTGGTGCTGGTCATGAGGGACAATGTAAGGAACAGACGTCCATGGACCCTCAGCCCTCACAGGCCCCCTTCTGCAGCTCTGGCCACATCTTGAAGACACCTTGGGGTTGGAGGGAGGAGGCAGACTTGTTTGCCAGAACAGACTCATTAACTTCAAACTCTGTGTCAAACAATTGAGCAAGCCTTCCACATTAGACCTGAAACAACACCAGAGAAGCATTCCACGGTCTCGGACTTTAGGAAGCCCACGCCCATGCCTATGCTAAGAGGCAACCAGGCAAATAGAAGAAGGGAAGGACAGAAGAAAGGGTGCTTTTGGTGGAGGATATGCTAACATATGGAGAGTTCGGGATGGCTGTGAAGGGGGTGGGAGAAGGGGCTGAGAGAAGAGCCTGGGAAGGTAGGTGGAGCCAAGTCTTAAAGTGCTGTCTCACCTTGGTGAGGACTTAAAGTTTAAGCCTGAAGGCAGCCAGGAGCTGTTGGAGTGTTTTGATCAAGCAGGCGAATGATCTGCCAGATCTAGAAGCAGAGACCAGATAGAAAGCCATTTGGGCACCCAGGCAAGGCAGGAGTCAGTGGTGGGCCTGGATAGGAGTTGGGGGCATTGGGAGATGGAGAAAAATAGGTTGACTGGATAAATAGTAAGCAAGACAAGATTTAGAGATGAATTAGCTGTGACCAGTAAGGGAGGAAGGAAAGTTTATAGGCCACGGTGGTCAGGGAGGATTTAAGACAAGAGCCTGTGTTTTTAAGGATGGGGAAGATTGTGTTTGGCAGGGCAGGAGGAAGAGAGCATTGAGGCCCTGGAAATGCCTGCAGAGGCTGAGAGTTGGGAAAGACCAGCATGGACTTGGGAAGCAAGGGTTGGTGGAGGTGTTAGTTCTAGAGATAAGTGGGAGCCGGATGACATTTACTGAGTGGCTACCATAGATGAAGTGTTTTAATAATGATAACAGCTACCGGGTTTTGAGTCTGACTGCGCCAGATGCTGTGCCAAGTTCATCTTCTCCACAGTCTCTGAGGTAGACACTGTTATCCCCTCCCTACCATATGGTTGAAGGAGGTGATGTTTAGAGAGGTTTAGTGATGTGCCCAAGGTCACACATGGGAGACCAGGACTGGGAACCAGGGCTGACTCTAGACTCAAGGACTTGCCCTCTTTACCTAATGTCTAATGCCTGTTCTGTTTGGAGTCCTTTTGAGAATCAAGCATTAGGGGATGTAAGGCCAGGTTGGAGCTGAAGCGAGGGAATAGGAAGAAGGTAAAAGGAAAAGGAGGGTGCCAGGGATGCTGTCACCAGCTCCGTCCTATCCCCTTTCCTTCCTGTAGGATTGCCGAGCCTGCTAAAGAGCCTATTATAGATGAAGATGATGATGTGGCTGAAGAAAGACAAAGAATTATTAGTGGAGGAAACAAAACTGATATCTTAAGGCTAAATGAACTGACTAAGGTAAGGGAATTGGTGGAGGTGGAGGTGAATTAGTTTGGAGGTGCCAGTTGGATCCAGAAATGGCACAACATCATGATTACAGCATTGTTATTTGCCTTTGGTAGCATAGGCAATATGCCTGTGCAAACAAATCATTTTCCTAATCCTACACGAGGTTGTCATCACTGTGTTTTAACTGGTCTTCCAAAAACACCTAATTCGAGAGCATTCTCCCTAGTATTCATCTTGGACACTGGCATGGGCCTCACTGAGAGCCCCTACAACCGAGCCTCACTAAGCCTTCTCCATTTCCTCTTTGCACAGCAGGTCGGCTTCGAGGTTTCCCAGGGCTCACAACACCTCTCCGAACACCCATGCCGATATAGAACCTCCTCAAGTTGGTAGTTCTCACCTAAACCATCCTTTACTCCTTGCTCTCTCTTCCCCTCTGTGCTCTAACCCTCTCTCAATTCTCAGTCCAGTTTCTCTGCATGTTGCAGATTTATTCAGGCTCCTCCAGCCCAGCAGTGGACAGGCTGTGTGTCGGAGTCCGCCCTGGAGAGGTGGGTACCCTGCAGACTCCTGTGCAGGAGTCTTCTCCCTTCTAAAGCAGAGCTATCCCAAAGAAATAAAATGCAGCCACAGAGGTCATTTGAAATTTTTTAGCACCCACTTGAAAAAAAAGTAAAAAAGAAGACAGATGAAATTAATCTTGATCATTTATTTTACCCAGTGTATTTGAAATATTGATACATCAACATGTAATGTATATAAAACATTGATCCAATGTGTTACGTTCTTTTTTTGTTTTGTTTTAAGTTTTCAAAATCCAGGATGTGTTTTACACATACTGCACATGTCAATTTGTACTAGATGCATTTCAGGTGCTCAGTAGTCTTTGTAAGGGAGGAAATCCTCTTTCCTCTAATCCAGGTTCTCTGGGTAGAGCTCTGTAAATTGGACTGATGAAAGATTAAGAAGAGAAAAACACCCCACTCATACTCCACCCCACTCGTACTCTATCTCTCTCTTAAAAATGAATAAATTTACAAAAAGAGAGAAAAACAGACAGGCGTTTATTAGCACGTACGTGGCACATATACAAGGGACCAGTCAGAGGTGAATGACCCATGGGGTGGTTAGAACTTAGGCTTGCATAGCATCTTGGCAAAGGAGTGATACATTTTCAGAGAAGTGACAAGACAAAGGGTAAAGACCTGGAGTCAGTAAGGGTGGCAAATTATAGGAAGGCAAATATGGAGGAAATTAATAGCAGATAAAGTCTAGTTAGCAAAGTTTGCTATGTAGATTCCTCTGGTGCTGTCTCCAGGCTAAGACTTCAAAGTTGTTTCTGGCAATTAACGTTTGTTCTTCCTGGTAGAGAGGGGAAGAAGGGACACCTTATAAATTTATGTCCTGCTTTTAGGCAAACAGGGAGGGCAGAGAGCTTTTCTTGTATCTGCTGCTGCTTAATTGCTTTTGGCTTAAAATTATCCTTATGCCAAAGTGGCATATGTTGAGGTGGCAAATCCTGCTAGCCCACACCACACATGGCCAGTGGCCTCCGTAATGGCAGCTCAGGTCTAGAATGTCTCCCACCTGCCCCCACATCTGCCCTAGGGCCTGACATTTCACACTCCTTGGGCTCCTTAGGCTCGAGGATGAGGCCAGTTCTGTGTGTCTTCCCTCAGTGCTTTGGCCTTCTGGGAGTGAATGGAGCTGGCAAAACAACCACATTCAAGATGCTTACGGGGGACACCACAGTGACCTCAGGTGATGCCACTATAGCGGGCAAGAGGTGAGTGTCACAGGTGCTGGGCCATGTTCCCATCCCGGCATAGGGAGAGAGAGATCGGACCTTGTACTGAGGGTGACTCTGAGAGCATGGAAGAGCTGTGCAGAGGAGAAGACCTCCAAGAGAGCAGGGTCCACAAGTATAAGACATAGACTCTCAGGGAAATTGAAATTAATTCTGATTAAGACATGCTCCTCTTAGCATGGATTCTTGGAAACTTCTGAGAGGTACTAAGTCAGTGGTTCTTACTCTTTTTGGGGTCATGGATTCCTCTGAGTATCTGATGAAACTTGCACCATCTTCCTATAAAAATATATCATTATTGGGGTGCCTGGCTGGTTTAGTTGGTGGAGCATGTGACTCTTGATCTCGGGGTTGTGGTTTTGAGCCCCACGTTGGGTATGGAGATTACTTTAAGAAAATAAATTTTTTTTAAAAACCATGTTATGTATATATATATACACACAAAGAATGTATCTTATGTGTGTATGTGTGTGCACATGCGTGTGTTACATGTGTGTTATCCCCTATTAGCTCCTTCCATACATTTTTTGCAAAGAGTTTAAGAGAATTTACTGAGCCCTGAATCACATTTACGATCCCTGGGTCCCTGGTTAAGAATCCCTGTGGTGAAGCATCCTTTCTCTGGATCGAGTTCCTAGATGGGGGCTGGTTCAAGAGCTTTCAGGAGCCTTAGTCAGAATTGGCTATTTCTGTGCTGATGCTTGGCTTTGCCAGGCCAAGGAAGCTTTATAAAGGGAAAACTGGCATGTGTCCTTGGATTCTGGAGGGTGCCTGCTGCTCTCTGTAGTAAGGCATGAGTAAACACCCTGGTCCTCTGTGGCACAGGATCAAGGACATGAACCTATGCTGTTTGCCACTGTCCAGGCTGCTCCTTGAACAGCAGAGCTCATAGGCATTAGATGTGCTGGAAGGAACCCTCTGCCCTGGTTTATAAGTGGAGTTAGGCAGTGCTGACTTTCCCACTCAGCAACTGCCTGATTGAGGCCTCCTTCTCTCTCCTGGAAGCCATCCTCAGCAACATGGCTGAATGCCCAATGAACGTGGCTCTCACAGGATGAATTTGGTTCACCAGCCTTCCTGGTTGGGTCTAGAGCAAACAAACAAGCATGGTGAAGCCAGGCCATGGCTGAGTGTGTCTCATCTACAGATGCAGCTTAACCTGCAACCAAGAAAATAACTTGACAGTTGTAACAAAAGGAATCATGAGGGGCTAAGGGACAGCAGGGAGGATGTAATAGGATTTACCATAAGACATCAGATGACAGTCCAAGTAAGACCCAGCCTGATACCTACAAGATGGAAGCTAGATGAAATGGAAACTGGAACACAACTGTGGATTTAAGATGCAGGATTGGGTTTCTCTGGGAGGGCAGCTCCCATGAATTTGGCAAAGTACTGTCCTTGCTTCACTGGTAGTTTTAATTGGCCCAGCCATACCTGAAGTAAGTGGGGGACTGCATGGTGCCTTTCCCATACTATTGCTTCTGTCTTTTGTTCATAGAGCCTAAGCTACAAGGGAAGCAGGGAGAGATTGGACCAGTCTGTGGAAAGTTTGTTTTTTTTTTTTTTATAATAGTTTATTGTCAAGTTGGTTTCCATATAACACCCAGTGCTCATCTCCACAAGTGCCCTCCTCCATGCCCATCACACCTCCTCCCCACCCCCATCAGTCCTCAGTTTGTTCTCAGCATTCAAGGGTCTCTCATGGTTTGCCTCCCTCCCTCTCCCCCACTATTTTCCCCTCTTCTTCTTCCCCATGATCCTCTATTAAGTTCCTCCTAATCCTCCTATACGTACAAACATATGGGATCTGTCCTTCTCTGCCTGACTTATTTCACTCAGCATAACGCCCTCAGGTTTCATCCATGTTGCTACACATGGCCAGATTTCATTCTTTCTCATTGCCATGTAGTTTTCCACTGTATAGATGAACCACATCTTCTTGATCCATTCATCAGTTGATGGACACTTAGGTTCTTTCCATGTTTTGGCTATTGTTGAGAGTGCTGCTGTGAGTATTGGGGTACATGTGCCCCTATGCATCAGCACTCCTGTATCCCTTGGGTAAATTCCTAGCAGTGCTATTGCTGGGTCATAGGGGAGTTCTATTGTTAATTTTTTGAAGAACCTCCACACTGTTTTCCAGAGGGGCTACACCAGTTTACATTCCCACCAACAGTGTAGGAGGGTGCCTGTTTCTCCACATCCTTGCCAGCATCTAGAGTCCTCTGATTTGCTCATTTTAGCCACTCTGACCGGCATGAGGTGGTATCTCAGTGTGGTTTTGATTTGTATTTCCCTGATGAGGAGGGATGCTGAGCATCATTTCATGTGTCTGTTGACCATCTGGATGTCCTCTTTGGACAAGTGTCTGTTCATATCTTCTGCCCATTTCTTCACTGGATTGTTTGTTTTTCGGGTGTGGAGTTTGGTGAGTTCCTTATAGATTTTGGATTCTAGCCCTTTATGTGATATGTCATTTGTTTTCATCAAGACAATGTATTTTCTAGTGAGGGAGAATATATCAGTCAAAGGGAGTTGATAGAACTCAATTCACTTCCTCTCTGCTCCCTGCCAGTCTCTTGCTCTGGGTAGTGATCTGACTGGTTCCTCTTTTGTTTACTGTATCTCTGCCAATAGACAGAAATGGATCAAGTTTATTTCCTTTCAGAAGCATGTGTCTTCTCTAGCTATTTCCCAAATGTCTGAAAGGGATCAAAAACCACTGATCATTTTCTAAACTTTGATTTTCCCTTTGTTTTTAAACCCACATGTAAGGTGGCCCACTCCAAAAGTAAAGCTGACTTTGGGTAACAGATACTCAGTTTATCCTAGACAGAGAAACTTGAAAAGATCTACTGGATTCAAAGCTCAGAATTCCATAAGTTCATCAATTTCTCACCAAAGGGCACTTGCTTTGATTTGCAAATGTTGTGCACATTTCTGAAGCAATGCAGGAGAAGAGGTAGCTTGCTTATACCACTCGCAGAAGCTCTCTAGCCCCAGTTCTCTGGTCACCTCCTCTATGAAGGAAACTTGCTAATTGCTTTTTCTTCTTGCAGTATTTTAACCAATATATCCGATGTCCACCAAAGTATGGGCTACTGTCCTCAATTTGATGCAGTTGATGACCTGCTCACAGGGCGAGAACATCTTTATCTTTATGCCCGGCTTCGAGGAGTACCAGCAGATGAAATCGAAAGGGTAAAAAATGGTTTCTTGTGGCCACTCTGGAGTTTGGTAAACCCTAAACCTGTTTCATGAGAGTACATTTATTTAGAGATGGGAAAGTTGGAGCATGCTATCCATTCAACAAATGCTTACTGTGTGTCTGCTATGCGCCAAATACTGTTATAGAAGATGGGGTATAGCAGTAAACAAAACAAGAAAATCCCTGCCTTCATATCTAACAAAACAATATATTCATTTATCCTTTGGTTCAGCAATCCCACTTCTGGGAATTTACCCCAAAGATACACCTCTCACAGTGCAAATTGCATATGCACAAGGTTATTCTTGCACTAGGTGTCACAAAACATTAGAGCATTAGAAACTACCTCAGTATTCAGGCATAGGAGATTGGCTGAATACATCTTATGCAGCTGTTATACACACACACACACACACACACACACACACACACACACACAATCTCTGTGAACTGATATGGAGTTCTTTCCAAGAGATATTTTTAAGTGAAAAAAGCTAAGGGCAAAAGAGCACATGTAGAATTCTACCTTTTTCTCCCACTATTTTCTAATGAAGTATAGTTGACATATAATATTACATTAGTTTCAGGTGTATACCAGTGATTTGACAACTCCATATATTATGCTATGTACCCAACCACAAGTGTAGCTACTGTCTGTCACCATACAACATTATTAAGACACTATTACAATGGGCAATAGGATGCTACCTTTTATGGTAAGAAAGTAGGAAAAACAAGAAAACAAACCTATGTCTGCTTACCTTTACAAATACAAATACAGGAACAATAAGCCTAAAAACAGTGAATTTGGTAACTAAAAATAGGGAAATGGGGTAAAACGGAAATGGGAGGGAATAACACTTCTCTGGGGATATCTTTTTGTGTGGTTTTGACTTTTGGAAGCATGTTAGTGTTCTACATATTCATAAAATAAAACTAAATTAGTAAAAATAGAAAAGAGATAAAAATAAAAACAAAAAGAAAATTCTGACTCTGAAAGCAAGCTGAAGCAAATTAATCCAGTTTTATTTCAATTAAGTATTATAACTATACAGAAGGGGAGGAAAGAAACTACTACAAATAACTGAGGGCACAGTATCTGACTATATTTCCTCAGTCTTGGACAGGCAGAGCAGAGGGAAAGAAATACAGACAAACAAACTCCGAATTCTTTTTAGTTGATTTGGGTTTTTTTGTAGTGTCATGGGCAAAGCAGTTCTGAAACAATTTTAGATGTGTTATAGGATTAAGTAAATGTATAAATGTGTTAATGTTGTTTGAAGTTCTCACTGTGGAAGAAAAGATCTACAAATATGGAAAGGGGAAAAGCAGGAAAGAACCCTGTGGGATTGGATTGGAATTAGAAATAGCTCTGTGAACTCCTAAAGTATTTATATGCATGTGTTTGTGCATGCATATGGGCTTGTGTGTATTGCACATATGCAAATATATGTGTATACATATACATGTTCATGTTTGTGTATGTGTATATCTGTCCTGTGAAAGGGCCAAGAAGCAGAAATACTCTAGTAGCAGTGAACACACTCAAAGCCCAGATTTTGGTGTCTAATTCCCCAATAACAGGAGCCATACTCCTCAGACAAATGACAAATTCCAGGGCTGGGAGTGTATAGGTATAAAATGAGCTTGGAATATCTTATTATACAATAAAATAAAGTCCTTAAAAAAAAAAAAAAAAAAAAAAAAGAGTGGCGCCTGGGTGGCTCAGTCGGTTAAGCGTCCGACTTTGGCTTAGGTCATGATCACACAGTTGGTGAGTTCGAGCCCCACGTTGGGCTCTGTGCTGATGGTTAGCTCAGAGCCTGGAGCCTGCTTCCGATTCTGTATCTCCTTCTGTCTCTGACCCTCTCCTGCTCATGCTGTCTCTCTCTCTCTCTCAGAAATAAATAAAATATTTAAAAAAATTTTTTAAAAAAGAAACATGTCATAGTCACATAGGAACCATCTCAGAAGGGCTCCCAGTAGCAAAATATGATACAATTTGAGCATCAATATAATTAAATATCATGACAAATATTAAAACATTGGGGGAAACCTGGAAATTCATAACTCCATACTGCTAAGTAGATAAATAAACAAGAGAAAATGGCTGGTTTTTGCCTACACTCAAATGCTGAGAGTCAACTGGTTAGGATGGAAGAAATTCTAGAGTTGGAAAAATCATTTTTCAGTGATCGTAATAAAGATTGGATTGCACAAGAATCATCAATGGCTGCTAAGTCTAGGGGAAATTTTTATGAGAAGGAAGATATTTGTATAGCTTAATAGTATCTCCACAGATGGTTTATTGGTTGTGACAGGGAAGCATAATAATTTTACAATGGAAAAATTAGACAGCACCTTGTTTGGGTGACCAAAATTCACATCCCCAGTGAGGGGCACCTGGACATTTCTGCCCCTAAAGGTGATACTCTGGGAAGGACACAGCTTCATCTACATAATATTCTGATTAGGAATGTGTAACCTGAATCTTATGAGAAAATATCAGACAAACTCTAAAGGAGCATTCTACTTTTAAAAAAATACAGCAGCTGTACTCTTCAAAAGTATCAAAGTCTGACCACAACAGCTAAGTAGACACAGTGACTGAGTAATGGACACTAGACCATATCCTAAACTGGAGAGAAAATAATGCCATGAAGGACATTATTGGGCCAGGTGAAAGAACCAGACTATGAAGGGTAGATCAGATAAAAATCACTGACATTGATAACTGTGGGAAGTAAACACTGAAGTATTTAGGAGTAAGGGCCATGATATGTAACTACCTTAAATGGCTCTGAAAAAATCGTGTGTGTGTGTGTGTATGTGTGTCTATGTGTGTATAAGGGAGAGAGGAAAAGAGTAAAGTGTTTATGAGTGTTTTTGTACTATTCTTAGTTTTAAACATTTCTATAAGTTAGAAACTATTCCAAATATGAAGTTAAAAGTGAAACTTACATTCTAGTAGGAGGGACAGATAATAAATAGATAAGCAAGTAAAATACACAGTAGATTTGAGAGTGAATATCTGGTAAAGGAAAAATAGGAAGAATTGTTGAGAGGAGGAATTTCACTTTTAGGTAGGGTGGCCCAGCAAGCATTACAGAGGAAGTGACCTCTTAGTGAATACCTAAAAGAAGTGACAGAGGGAGTCAGTTGGATATCTAGGGGAAGAACATTCTAGGCAGAGGTGTAAGTACAGAAGGCAGAAGTATGGTGGCCTTGTCTCCAAAATCTTCTCTAGTTTTCTTCCTGTGCATGTGCATGCACATACATACACACACACACACACACACACACACACACACTCATATTCACACTGTATTCTTGATCATTTTTTCCTGTTGATTTTCCTCAAAGCACTATTACAACCTGTTGTTATTCTGTTTATTTTGATTCTGTGTCATCCCCCACCCTATCTGTGAGTCCAACAGCAATGGCTGTGTTCACCATTATTCTCCAGTGCCTAGAACAGTACCTGACTCATAGTAGTTGCTTGATAAACATATATTAGATGCATGAGACCTCAAGTGTGACCCAGTTGAAGGATGGAAGCAGCAGGTCTGACCCACCATCAGACCCTAGGACTCTTCCACTCTTAGCCATAGTCTGGGATACTGGGTGAGAAGCACAGTCTTGCTCTTCACAAGGGTGAAGGTCATTTCTCAGGGGGCTACACCAAGCCACACTGCAGTGTAAGGCACAGTGTGGAAGGGAGACATCTGGCCCCTCAATTCCATGGACCACTCCATGAGCCAGCAGGTGGCCTTGCCTCAGCCTCGCTGTGTCAGTCATCCTGAAGGTGTGAGATCTGGGAGCCCAAGACTTTGAATTGGTGGAGGTTTGGTGTGTTTGCTTCTTTATCCAAATGGGATCTCTTTCTCTTCCCTAGGTGGCAAACTGGAGTATTCAGAGCCTGGGCCTGTCTCTCTACGCAGACCGTCTGGTTGGCACCTATAGTGGAGGCAACAAGCGGAAACTCTCCACAGCCATTGCACTGATAGGCTGCCCGCCTCTCGTGCTGCTGGTAAGGACCACCAGCACCTGCAGGGACAAATGGGCCCGAGGGCTTAGACCAAGTGCTGCGTCTGTTTGGGTCAGCAGGTTTAGAATATGCAATGGTCTCTTTTCATCTAGACTGTTTCCTACACTGCTTGTTTTGAACAAATGAACCCAGTGTTTGGTTCACAACTCTTGGGGGAAACTGGAGTCACGACATATTCTCACTGTGGGTACCTGGGAACTCTCTTGTGGGCCCACAGGCTTACAGCAGGGAAGTTCAGTCCCTCTGCTCAGAAATTACTACTGAGGAGGTGTGCTTAGGATGTAAAGTGGGTAGGAGCATTGGCCTGGACCAGAGGCTCAGATGATACTCACTGGAGCTGTACCAGACCCAAGGCCCTCGTGCCTATGTGATCTGGGGTTTATGAGGGCAGGGGTCTCAGGACTGGGAGGTAACTCATCAAAGTCACCTGGGCTGTCTCTCTGCCTCCTTGCAAAGGTATGTATAGGATTGTTGCTTTTTTCATTTTTAAGATCATTCTGCCATTGCCTTAATCAACTTTAAACCATTCATCAGCTCAAATGGGCCTATGGGTATCATAATTTCTCTTTATTCTCTGGGTTTGCCTTCTGCCTTCCACACCCAGAGCCTCGGTTCCCCAAGTCTTGCCCACTGGGGTGGCACTTTGCCCATTGTGTGCCAGAGAGCAGAGCTGCTCATAGGGAGTCAGCCAGGCAGGATGCAGTAACCTGGAGGGGCTGGCTCCAAGCCCAGCTTGCTGCCCTCTGCCTCCCCACAGGACGAGCCCACCACAGGCATGGACCCGCAGGCACGCCGCATGTTGTGGAACACCATCGTGAGCATCATCAGAGGAGGGAGAGCTGTGGTCCTCACATCCCACAGGCAAGAGATTCCCAGGGGCTGAGGTGGAGCAGTTGGGCAGACGGGAGTCCTCCCCACTCCTCACTTCCTCTCTCCTGCCCACAGCATGGAAGAATGTGAGGCTCTGTGCACCCGGCTGGCCATCATGGTAAAAGGCACCTTTCAGTGTCTGGGCACCATTCAGCACCTCAAGTACAAGTAAGGATATGCTAGAGGGTTGCCTTTGTTACTTCCTTGGGGCTACAGGGGAGTGAGCCAGACCCTGTGCTCTCTGCTGACACTTGGGAGGGTCCTGCTGCCTTTATCCATCCCGCAGTCAGAGGTATGGTCTGGGTCTTGTTCCACAGCAACAGAGAAAACTGTGCTGAAAGAAACTCGTCTGTGTTGGGCTAATTGCCTGTGGTTGAGGGCTCCCTGAGTCTCCAGATGGGGATCTGGTTGGGCCATATGCAGAGCCTGGCTGAGATGAGGGAGGGTCACTACCACTGCCTCATAATCCCACCACTTATCCCCACTGATCCAGCACCGACGATCAATTGAATAAGAGTCCATGACCAACATAGGGATGGTTAAGAGACCAAATAGCCTGAGAACCAGTTTTTCTTTCTGATATGAGTATGTTTTGGAGTTTGAGAAGTGACCGTGTAATATATGACAAACCAACAATGCCAATAATCTTCAATAGAAGATTGATCCTGTCCCCATAAATTGTAAACTGCTAGAAATAATGCATTATTAATAATAGTTTGTGTGCCGAAGCCAACAACCACTTAAAATAAGATTATGATAATAATGCCGTGCTTTAAAAACTAGGAAGGGTGGATTTATAGTTATCACTCATTTATCTAATAAATACTTTGTAAGAGCACAGAATATAAAAGTCAGTGTGCTGGTTGGTAAAAGAATCCACCTTATTTGGCCAAGATGCTTAGTCTTGATGTACCTCTGGAACTGTTGCACAGGACATGTCATCCTTTATCTACCTCAGGGCCCGTAAGCCATTGACAGGAAGGTTTAGTAGATTAGCTGCCTTTGGGTATTTGGCCCGTGGTTTCTTGGGCAATGACAGCTAGGATGCTGCACAAATATCCACGGGGACATCAGCATATGAGGCCACCAGACCAGTGTCATAACTTCCTGGACCCAACTACAGGAGACGTGGATGGATTCCCTAACCCTTTCCCTCTCATTCATCACTGTCCTCATGGAAGAGCAGGTGATAGGGGACTGTTTCCCCTGTGGAGGGACAGTCAGTTTTCTGGACCAGAATGGAAAGGTATTTTATTGTAGAGGGGAACAAGCAACCTTTGGTCACGGAAGAAGCATTGAAATGAATTAGAATGGACACAGTGTACCCTGACGTAAGCCTATAAGGAAACCAGCCAGCTGTGCACACACTCTCCCTGGACCAGTCTTTATTCACGTGTGGGTGACCACCCCACCTGGTGAGGGGAAGAGGGAAGCACTGATGGTTCTGACCCTAGCAGATCATTTGTTCTGGAAGCTTCCACAGGGAACTGCTGCCTTCCTATGTCTCTGTTCCCTCCTGAAGATCTCTTAGAAGGACCAGGCAGCATTTCTATTATTGAGTGAACACTAGCCCCATACTCCTTCATGTGTAGGTTGTGCTCTCCCCCAGGGGCTAAAACTACTTTGACTTCAGCAGGGATATGGGACGGAAGGGAGCAGGGAACATCTGTGTCACAGGTCTGGTGACTCACTTCACCACACAGACATTTAGACCTCTAAAAACTAGTATCAGTCAATTTCTCCAGGAACTGTCGTGGGTTTTTTCCTACTAGTTTTAAACATACGCACAAGGTCTATAGTATGGGCCTTTAAGCCCCAGTATTTTTGGTGAATCTCTTCCTTATTTTGGAGTTGTCTTAGACCGGGCCACTAACAAGCCTCTGCATGCCACCATGCCTGTCCCCTAGGTTTGGAGATGGCTACATTGTCACAATGAAAATCAAATCCCCAAAGGAAGACTTGCTTCCGGACCTGAATCCAGTGGAACAGTTCTTCCAAGGAAACTTCCCGGGCAGCGTGCAGAGGGAGAGACACTACAACATGCTCCAGTTCCAGGTCTCCTCCTCCTCGCTGGCCCGGATCTTCCGGCTGCTCATCTCCCACAAGGACAGCCTGCTCATTGAGGAGTACTCCGTCACGCAGACCACGCTGGACCAGGCAAGTGGCCAGAGGGGCGCCGTGCACAGAGCTGGTGCATAGACTGGGCGGGAAGCCACAAGAGAGGGAGCACGCATGCCTGATTTTTAACACTCTGGTTCCCCTGTCCATTACAGTAGCGCTTGGGAGGTCAGAAATTGTTTTCTAGCAATATGTTAGTCATCAGCAAATTTCACTGACTTTACAGCATCCTTCCCCACTACAATATGCCTTTATTTCACCCTTCCTGGCTTGTGCTGATAGCTTTTGTTTTCGTTTCAAGTCAGTTTTACTGATGTTTAATTTACATACATTCAGATGTGTTCAGTGATTTTTGATAAACCTGTGTGTAATGTGTCAGTGTTTTTAATGTGATCACTTTTTTTTATTATGGCAATGTATACGTAACATAATTAACCACTCTTAAGTTTACAATTCAGTGGCATTAAGTACAGTCACATTATTGTGAAATGGATCACCACTATCTGTCTTCAGAAATCTTTCATCTTCCCAAACTGAAACTCTATTTCCATTAGACAGTATTTCCCCATTAACTCCCCCAACCCCAGCCACTGTTAAAACACTGTTCTGCTTTCTGTTGACTACTCCACCTACCTCGTATAAGTGGAACCATACAGTATCTGTCCTTTGGTGTCTAGCTTATTTCACTTAACATCGTGTCCTCCAGTTCATCCATGTTACAGCACATGTCAGCCTTCTTTTAAAGGCTGAGTCATATTCCATTGTATGTATTACCATGTTTTGTTTATCCAGTCATCCATTTGGACACTTGAGTTGTTTCTGGGGGTTTTTGTTCTTATTTGTTTGTTTTAAATAAACATCCTTAAGACTTTTTAATAAAGCAGTGGGAATAGGCAAGTCTCCATTTCCCCTTTGAGGAGCTGACTCACCAGCACCCTCTTGCCAGCAGATGAAGGCAGGAGCGGGAGTCCTAGCCATAGTGCTCATTGAATAAAGGACAGAAGAGAGAAGAGATCAGACTCCTGCTTTTGTTTTTTTGTTTTGTTTTCAGTTTCTTTAGAGGTTTAGGAGGACAGTAGCTGAGAATCTGCCCTAAGGTCTTTGAATCCCCCTCCCCCAGGAATTCCTTTGGTTTAGCTCAGAATCCTAAGGAACCAGCCCTGTCCTGGGCACTGGTGGGTAGGCCACCTACTCCCAAGGACACAGCTGCTCTAGCAGGGCTGTATATTAACTGTGGAAAAGGGAAAGGAAGTGGTGGGTGGCGGATACCATTCTTCTGGAAACATCTACCTACTCTTTCTCTCCTACTCTTGCCTCTAGGTATTTGTGAATTTTGCTAAACAGCACACTGAAACTCATGACCTCCCTCTGCACCCTCGAGCTGCTGGAGCCAGCAGACAAGCCAAGGTACTCCTGCCACTCTCTCGTAGTTCACTGTCTGAGGCACATCCACAGCTCCGGGACTGGTCCACTGGGCCAGAGGGACCCCAAGGCCCAGATATGCCTCCCACAGAGAGCTACACCCACACAAAATCTCCAGCACATCCCTGCCACTCCCCGGCAGTTCTGTGCTAAAGCATTGTTCAGGCAGTGGTCATGTAGTTTCCTTTTGAAATCAGACAGCCATCTGGGTGGTGTGGGAGAGCGTTTTTGAAAAGAACTTTTCCATATGTTTTTGGTTAGAGTGAAAAAACTTGGATTTTGGAAATACGAAGCGGAGGAAATAGAGAATATTAAAATGTTTGGATTGTTGGGATACTTGACATTTATGTTTTTGGTCATATGTTTGAGTTTCAAAGGAAGGAAATTAATTGGCACTCGATTTCAATGGTGGACATATTTTGTTAGAGCAAAGATTGTTTTAGGAAGAGGGCTCTTTGTTCTTTATAAAGATGTCAAGGGGCACCTGGCTGGCCCAGTCAGTGGAGCATGCTACTCTTGTTCTTGGGGTTGTGATTTGAGCCCTATGTTGGTTGTAGAGATTACTTTAAAAATAAATTAATTAATTTAAAAAATATATCAAGATGGTAAGGAAGAAGCAATAGAAGATGTGCACTGGCCTGTGATAGCCTTTGGGATAGATGCTTCTGATGATACGTATAAGGAGCATGTCCACCTTGTCCCAGTTCCCGGAAAGAGAGAAGGCACTGCAGGAGGCACCGGGACCAAGTGCCTTGGCTGAAGCCTGTGAATTTTGTTGTTGTTAAGTAGGGTCCATGCCCAACATGGGTGTGAACTCAGGACCCTGAGATTGAGAGTCGCATGCTTTGCTGACTGAGCCAGCCAGGCATCCCAAGCCTGGTATTTTAAAGGGACAAGTTAATTCAGCCATTCTGTCCAAACTTACCTGGAGAATAAAATCAAAGCATTTTTACAATAAGCAGACAAAGATGTGAAAAACCTTATTTCCTATAAAATTCTCATTCTTCCCACCAGTTTCTTAACGGCAAAAAAAACACAAATCTTGCCACAGATTGAAACACTTCTTTTCAAGGCTGTACTTGCAGTGAATTTTTCCCTTTCCTCTTGACCAGTAGAGATCTGATAGCTACTTGACAAGGTTAACCTTGCCCCCACCCCATCTCCCTAAGGACCCAGAAAAGCCTAAGTAAAAGTATCTGTCTAGGTAATGGTAGTTCTGCTAAGATTTTCTAGCCACTTTTCCTCATTTATAAATCTTATACTTGCTGTTAGCATCTGTAGAAAGTTATCCTTTGAAAGCCACTTCCAGTTATGAGTCTCTTTTATAGCTTAAAATACATAATTGGGCAGCAAAAGTGTTTCTTAGAACTACCCAATGGTCTCCCAACCCCACCTGGTATACTCTCTCTTAAAGCGCTAAAACTAGGTCATCCCTGGTCCAGGTATGGGGTGCTTATCGTCTGTGATCTGCAGCATTTAATTCCAAACTTTCCTCCCTTATTGGCTATGACCATTTTTCTATTTTGTTTGTCACATTTTAGTATATAGATATTAGAAAATATACTGCAACACATTTAATACATTGGCACGTTTTTATAATAAATTTGTGATTTAAACCGTAACTAACTTAATGATATATTACCTTTATAAAGGTTTGCAAAAATCCTCTTGTATAACTTGTATATAAATAAATTTCACAAAACAAATAGTAATTACATTCTTGTTTACATTTAAAATAATTTCCCATTAATGTCTCTTACAAATAAGAAAAAGGTCATTTCTCTCAATAAGTTCTGGAAAACATTCACCACTTGCTACAAAACAAACGTGAGACTACAGCTTAAAGAAATCCAGCAGCCTGGAGGCTTCCCAGCCCCAATTTGTGAGTGAGGACCACACCAACATTGCATTATCTGCAGAGCAGTGTGACTACTTATCAGGGATGTTTTCAGTTCTTAAAAGACTCAGTACTGGAAAATATCTTTTGGGATGAGGTTTATGGAGTGCTACAATCTGTTTTATGGAAACAAGTGAGGGTCAAGATTTTGATAGAAAACTAGGACATAGATGATCAGTCAACTATGATTTATAATTGAGTGACCATCACATGTGTTTCCAGAATCAGGAACAACTCAGATCAGTTTCTGACCCTTATTCTCTTTTGGGGGGAGGGGGGCTCTGCAATTTTATTTTTTTAAACTGAAATGTAATAGACATACAGTATTATTTTCAAGTGTACAACATAAATTGTAAAAATGTAGAGATTTAGCAATTTTATTCATTACGAATGCTCACCATAGCCACCATATAACATTGTTACAATATTATTGACTATATTCCCTATGTTATACTTTTCATCCCTATTATTTATTTTATAACTGGAAGTTTGTACCTCTTTATCCCCTTTACCTATTTCACCCGTGCCTCCCACCCCTCCTGTGGCAACCACCAGTTTATTCTCTATATTATGAGTGTTTCTGGCTTGCTTATTTGTTTTGATTTTTAGATTATACCTATAAGTGAAATCACATGGTGTCTGTCTTTCTGTCTTATTTCACTTAGCATCATAGCCTCTAGGCTATGTTGTAATGAATAGCAAGATTCCATTCTTTTATGGCTGAATAATATTACATTGTGTGTGTGTGTGTGTGTACATATGTCACATCTTTTTTGTTTTTTAGTTTTTTATCTGCGTATAGTTGATACACAATATTACATTCATTTCAGGTGTACACTATAATAATTCAACTTCTCTATACTTTATGCTGTGCTTACCACAATATACCACATCTTTATCCATTCATCTCAGTGGACACTTGGGCTGCTTCCATAGCTTAACTATTGTAAAAAAAAAAAAAATGCTGCAATAAACATAGGGGTGCATGTATCCCTGTGAATTAGTGTTTTTGTTTTCTTTGGGTAAATACCCAGAAGTGGAATTACTAAATCATATGGTATTTCTGTTTTCCACAGTGTTTTCCACAGTAGCTGCACCAATTTATATTCCCACTGATAGTGAACAAAGGTTTCCTTTTCTCCACATCCTCACCAACACTTGTTATTTCCTATCTTTTTTACTAGCCATTTTGGCTAGTATGGGGTGATGTCTCATTGTGGTTTTGATTTGTATTTCCCTGATGATGAGTGATGTTGAGCATCTTTCCATATGTCTGCTGGCCATTTGTATGTCTTCTTTGGAAAAATGTCTATTCAGGTCCTCTGACCATTTTTCAGTTGGATTTTTGTTTCTCTGTTGTTTAGTCTGATCCTTTAATCTTACACATTGTGAAAGAGTTTCCATGCATAACTTATGTCCTTATCAATTAGTTTCTGAAGTACCATCAACTTGACTGGGATCCTTGCCCTACCTCAAAGAATGTTCTTAGCCCTTAATGCTTGATTAATCATCTTCTTAAGAGGATGTGTGATTTTTAAACCAGAGAATTGAAAAACCACGTTTTGTCTAGATTTGGGCAGGCCTACATCCAATCCCCTCCTTGCTGTCACTCTTCACACCCCCTGTAACTGGTATTGGAGTTCAACCTGTACCTTCTAACCAGACACCATGTCTCTCCAATTAAAAAGGTGTCCACTTCTCCAGGAGCTGGATGTAATGCCTGACTTTGATTCGGAGCCTGCTTTCCTAACCCCAGCTCCAGTTTCTGCCACCTTTCCATGCCCCATCAGATTTTCATGCTTCCCAGGGGCCACCTCTGTATGCAACTACACAAAGGGAATGCTGTACCTCACGAATTACCTAAATTATGACTTCTTGGCTTTCTTTTTTTTTAATAGTTTATTGTCAAGCTGGTTTCCATGTAACACCCAGTGCTCATCCCCACAAGTGCCCTCCTCCATGCCCATCACCCCCCTTCCCCTCTCCCCCCCATCTGCCCTCAGTTTGTTCTCAGCATTCAAGAGTCTCTCATGGTTTGCCTCCCTCCCTCTTCCCCACTGTTTTTCCCTTCTTCTCCCCCATGGTCCTCCATTAAGGTCCTCCTAATCCTCCTATACATACAAACATATGGTGGCTTTCAAGACAAGAAGGGCATGGTAACATTTTTAGGCCAAAAACAAACCAAAAGCTACCATGACAGCCTTTGGAAACTGCACAGAGGGTGTAGCGTCCCTCTAAGAGACAAGCAAGTGCACACATATGGCTCATATGAGTCTTTATAATGTCTACACTGTAGAGCCAGAAGGACCTGACAAGGAAACAAGCATGGCCCATAGCTTTGGTGATCTGACAGAATCAGTGTCCTCAGCTGGGCTTCCTTCGGCAATTGATTGACAGCTATTTAACTTTTAAAATCTAAAAGCCGATGTGCCATCTCTTCAAAGAACCAGGATGACAAGAGTCCATCTGGCCTCCTTCCACAGGTCTGATCTCCACACCACTCATCGCTATAGCCAGAAAGAAACTCCGGGCAGCTGGAAATGCAGGAGCCTTGGCCATGTGGTCATCTGACCAGACCAGCTCAGCAGCAGAAATAAACACACACAGGCCATACAGCAAACTCCGAAGCGGGCTCTTTCAGAGAGAAACCAAGACTGACTTGCTCACCTGCAACACCTGATGGTGAAACCCACCTGGCCAAACAAATGCAAAACCTTTCTCATCCAGACTGTAGAAGTAGAAGCCCAGCCCACCCTCCTAGTGGCACTGACTGGATAGCTCTCGTTTTCAGTGGGTCTGCTTTCCTGTGTGTGTGTGTGTGTGTGTGTGTATGTGTATCATTTTTTAAGGAGAAAATAAAGTGCAAACGTGCTTATCACAGACTGAGTTCACTTGTTCACTTGTCTCCCCAGTGTGCCCCATCTGGTACTTAGACATGCTTTGTGCCTGCGTAGCCTCCTGTCACTGCGTGAGCTTCTGTGAGAGTTGTTGCCCCAGAAGTGCCAGTCACAGCAAGATTCGACAACACTGGGGGCGGGTAGTGAATGTACTGGTCTTGAGGTTCCATGGCAAGGCTCCTTCTCAGACCCTGAAGAAAACGCCCAGCTGGTATGCATGTAGACATCGTCCATTGTCAGCTGGGTATGGCCTGAATCTAGATTTCCTGTTTGCCCAGCTTATTTGAGTGCCTACCTCCTAGGTGGAATTATGACAGGGGACAAAGGCAAGGGCAGGTGAGAGTGGATCCTCAGTTGGGTATGAGATCCAGCATGTCTTTGTAGCTGTTTAAAGGTGTCGACACCCCACTCATACAGTGCTGTGTCATTTTCACAGTGCCGATGTGTGCATCTTCTGCAGGGATGTTAGGGGGTAGTGGTTCACAGGACACCTAACTCCTCACAGAAAAGCGCATGAAGAATCAGAACATAATTGTTTTTAATCCAAACCATTTCAGAAGACTTGCGGATGAGGAGAACGGACAGTGCCTTGCCACTGCGGTCTTCTCTATATGGTCCACAGACAGGCTTGCTGGTCCAAGTGCTTTCTAAAGCAGGGCTGCTCCACACACGTCACACTAGGGGTGTAATCCAGAGGCCCAGGGTGAGGAAGAAAAGCAGGAGAGATGCTGAGACTCAGTAACTGTTCCCAAGAAGGGCACGTGGAAGAAAGTAAACGTGAGGTGGTGACCTTTCTTCCCTCGGAGAGACTCCTATGCTTCCCCAGAGGGGAGGCAGAGGGCCACACAGCTTTAAATCCTACACGGCTCCTGGCCCACTGCTTTACACATTATAGAGGCATAGCAGTAACTATAGATTTACAAAACCACTCTGGTAGCCTTCTAGCTGAATCTGGTTTTGACTTTTTTTTTAATCTACCAATGACCCAAACCATAAAACCATTTTCACTAGAACTAAAATAGTTTGAGAAAGCCCAGAGCATGCTGTTGATACTTAACCACACGCCCTTGCGTTCTGTCTGGTTTTGTCATCTAAGTCAGCAACTACCATATCACAAAGGAGACTAAAGTGTGGAGAGAGGAGCACAATCACTCATTTGTGATGGTTTGGGGAAGGAGTACAGGACTGGAAAGCGTCAGATATGGTGGGAAATTTCACCCTGTGTGGGGGGAGGAAGCTCAGTTTAGCTGCCCATCTCAACTACACCTGAGCTCACCACTTGCAACGTCTGTGCCTTTTCTATCATTTTCCCCGACTCCTGACACATTAAAAAAAAAACAATGACTTGCCAAACTGAACACTATAAAAACCCAGCAAGGAAAAATATGCCAAAAAAGAAACAGGTCCAAGCAAACGATACTTCTAAAAGCTAAAGACAGCAGCAAAGGGTAGGTAGACCAACAGGGATGCTATGCTTTTTAAAAAATACCAATTATTGCATTCCTTTTGTAACAAGAATAAAACAATAAACGTTGCTGCTGCTGTTTTAAATGTTTAATTAATAAAAGGAGTGGTACAAAAAAATATACCAATTATAAAACATGCTGGAAGAAAAAATCAAGGAGGAATAGGCATGTGTATACTTCATTTGGGTTTGAAGAGTATTCATGTTGGAAGCGCGGCTCAGATATCCAGAGAACCTATTACTCTATGGAAAGCTCTCCCAATCTGATTTAATAAGATTTACAAAGAAGAGGTAGAGAAAATGGAGGATCCATTCAGAAAAAAAGACCACTCAGGAGATCTTCCAGGAATATGACTTGTTGCCAGATCTTCTCAGGTTCCAATTCTTTTGGGGAGCTCAAGATTTTGGAATAATGGGGAATCAAAAAAGCATCTCTTTCACCCTGAGTAAAAAAAACTCATAGAAAGCTTTACTTCTGCCTGTACTTACGGCTCTCCTCAAGAGACAGTAAGGGGAAAGTGAGGTAGACAACAAGCTTTGGGCTTGGAAGAAAGATTCCCTGTGACACCCTGGGTACTTGCCCCTGGGCCAACAAGGACGCAGTTCAGTAACACCAGGCCTGCCAAACTCATGGAGAAAGAAATATGACAGCATCACCTTGCTGGGACAGCTGTTTCAGGCACCAGAAAGACTTAGACCACTTGGCCCAAGCTCTGTGGGGCTTGGTTTCCTCAGTGTGATAATTCAGCACCTCAAGCAGATCCCAAGGTTAATAGTTTGTGACTCCTGATGTTCACAGGGCAGAATTGCTACCACATATTGTCCAAGGTGGTTGCCAAGTTAAGGAAAGCTTAGGTACTAAAAGTCTCAGATTCATAGAACCACAGGCTTGTGGAACTAGAAAATACGCCGGTGTTTAAAAACTAAGCCCTTAACGAACTGTTTTGTTTTTGCACTGTTTTATTGGAAAAGGAAACCATTTCCCAAAAAGATTAAATTACTTGGCTGGCCGTGCAGCCTTCCCTGCGGGCCCTACTCTGGTCTTCCTCTAGTTATTTCACTCCCATGTCCAAGGAGACACGCCCATCAGCCCCAGAAGTCTGGAATTCCCTTCCTAAATGTTCTAAAGTCTGCTTGGTGGGCCTGTGTGGGTCTCTTTCAAAGGTGGTCCTCAATCATGCACACATGTCTACACATGGCACGAGGCCCCTTGGGGAAGCAGGAAGGGGAGGTGAGCCATGGGGCAGCTGGCTCTGCACCAACATAGTGTATGTGGAGCTACATGGAAACTAAGTCAGGATTTGAACTTCTGTCATCATGAAGGTCATTATGGAGCAGTTGGCTAGCTTGATTTATATTCTTAAAGAATTGAGACATATATGTCATGAGGACTCCCAAAAGGTACTCTGCTCTGAGCCTTTCCCAAAGCTCACCATGACACACACTCAGCTTCCTGGGAAGGTACCTGATATTAAGATTCAGATGTACATGTCTTGTGGGGCTTTGCCTAAACTAGTCATTTTCTTGATCTTATACATTCGTAACTTTCAAAAGGGACCACAACTTACTATTACCAAATCCCATAGTCTTGGGTCATGGTGAGTTTCAGGAAGCACATTTCATCTGCAAAGCACAGCACAGATAGCACCTGGTCAGACAGCATTCAGGCACGCAGCTTAGCACTGGTGCTATTTTTGTTTTCCACCAGAGCTTGGCCATCTCTTTGGTCTTGAATGATACTGACTGCTGCCAGCGATGCAACGGAGTAAGAGAAAAGAGGAAACTGAGGGCAGTAGAGGAACAGAAAAATTTTCACTGTTCCATTTTTCTGGGAATTGAGCAGCAAAGAAGACACAGCCTCTGTCTCCGTGGTGTTAACATACTCACACGGGGGTCAGGCCACTTTCTGAAAGATAGTAAACATTTTCAACTCTGCAGGTCAGACCGTCTCTGGCTGAAACACTCAATTTGGCCGTTGCAGTACGGAAGCAGCTGTGGCCAGTACTTAATGGAATGGGTGAGGCTGGATTTGCCCTACAGGCCAAACTGTGTCCACCCCATTCCAGTGAGTAAGCAGAGTTAGGATTAGAGGGGCAGCCAAAGCAAGTCAGTGTGCCTTTTAGGGACCCCCAGACCACTTGTTGCCCTTCCCATTGTACAGTAAGGACTTTCACCCCAACTGAGCAAAAATACTTCTTAGGAGGGAAAATGATGATTTTCAAGCTCAGAAACTATCATTTTAAATCTCCAGTCTTGATTGATGGCTCCAATCCTTATCGATAACAACTGACAGCAACCAGCCTAGAGGAATGGGTCACTGAGCTTGGCCTTTTACCTGCTTCACATCCACCAGGTCTCAGGCAACAATATATGTTACGGGCATAGCATCAACTCTTGGCCTAAAGCAGTGTCTAAGGGCCCAGCTCCAAATATCCATGTTTGTTCCCTCAGCTAACTAAGAAGCTCTACAGAAACAAAATAGCACAGGTAGTTGGTTGATTGATTAAGTATGGGCTCTTGGGCAAAAATGTCAGGGAAGAACTAGGAGGCCCACATTTATTTTTAGTCCCCTATTTGGACAAAGTATCCCTTTTTTTGGAGTACCACCACCATAAAGACATAAACTTTGAGAATGCTAATTAGGAGGCAACTTTATATGTTTTTAAAATTTTTAATTATCATCAGTCTCTGAGATTCTGAACTGATCTGCCTTCCTGTCCCTGTTATAGGCATGACTCTTCTCCCCATCCTAAGGCTCAACATCTCAGAGTCCCCTTCCTCCTCCTTCCCCTCCTCCTCCTCCTCACTCTGCATTTGGCCAGGTGTCAGATGCAGCTTCGAGCATCACTAGGTCATTCCCAGCTGTCCCTCTTATCTCGCTTTTACCATTGCCCTTTCTCCACTACCTTTACTGCTTTTTGCCGGGGTGATGTTCCAGCTTGTAACTAGGCTGGCCTGTCTTCTTTCCCATCCACTGATACTATGCTTCCCAAAATTAAGCTCTTGAATTCTGTTCAGTAATCATTGCTGAGCAGCTGTTTTGAACCAGGCACTGTGCTAATTACCGTGAAACAAGAATAAAGCTCTAACATCACTCCGGTTGGGAAGCTGTCCCAGAAACAGATTGGGTCAATTCATTAGGAAGAGAGTGCTGTAGACCAAATGTTTATGTCCCCTCGAAATTCATATGGTGAAATCTAACCTCCAACGTGATGGTATTTGGAGGTGGGGGGCCCTTTAGGAGGTGATTAGGTCATGAAGGCAGAGCCCTCATGAATGGGATTAGTCCTGCCCTAGAGAGCTCCCCTGCCCCTTCTGTCCTGCACAGTTACGGGGAAAAGACAGCCATCTGTGAAATTGGGAAGAGGATCTTCATCAGACACACAATCTTCCAGCACCTTGATCTTGGACTTCTAGCCTCCAAAACTGTGAGAAATAAATTTCTGCTGTTTATAAGCTTCCTAGGCCATGGTATTCTATTGTAGTGGTCTGAATGGACTGAGATAGAAAGAAGAGGGAATGAAAAGGGGAGAGAGAATATGAATGAGTGACCTATAGGAGCCCAGAGGAAGCCCACTGAATCCTGACGAGCAGGAAGTAGGAGGCAGTAGAGAAGTCTTCCCAAAAGGATCGTGCACCTATTCAAGTTTACAGTGATTCTCATAACCCTAAGAATAAGGTACAAAACCCCCACTTGGCATCAATAGCCTTTCATTTGTCCTCAGTTTACCCTTCCAGTTTTATTCCTTGTCAGTCCCCATTATATATGTATAATCCGGCCAAACCAAATCCCTTAAAGGCCTTCATTTTCTCATCTCCCTGTTTTTAATCATTCTCCTCCCCCACCTAGTGTCCAGATATAAAGAACTCTTATGATTCAAAAAAACAAGACAAACAGCCCTAGAGAACAATGAGCAAGGAATATGAATAGGCACTTCACAGAAGAGGAAACTCAGATTGTCACTAAACATATGAAAAGATGCTCAGTCTCACTACTAATCAAGGAAATGGAAATCCAAATAACAAATACTGCATACCTCGCAAGTGGGCAAAAATTAGGAAGTCAAATAATACTACCTTAAGTCAGTTTGGGGTGCTATAAGAAAGTACCATAGACTAGGTGGCTTATGACCAACAGAAAAGTACTTTTCATAGTTCTAGAGGATGGAAATCAGAGCACCAACATGGTCGGCCTCTGGTGAGAGCCCTTTTCTGGGTTGCACATTGCTGATTTTTTGTTGTATCCACACATGCAGAAAGGCAGCAGTCTAGCTTTCTAGTCTCTTCTTAGAAGGGCATTCGACCCATGGATAAGGGCTCCACCCTCATGACCTAATTACTTCCCAAAGACCCCTACCTCCTAATGCCACCACACTGGAGACTAGATTTCAATACATGAATTTCAGGGGGACACAAACATTCTGTCCATAAAAACTATCAAATCTGGCAAAGTCATAGGTGGTGGGAACTCTCACTACTGGTGGGAGCATGTGATGGTTGTCCCCAAGGCTACCTCCGTGTTCAGAGACTGGCTAGGAGGACTTGCATATAGTTGTAGTCATGGCTAAGATTTATCACAGTGCAATGTAGTGTCCATTCTCTTCTTCCACAATAAGAGAGTAGTGGCTTGGTGTGTGGTTGCCCAGGTAGGGACTGCATTCCTTACACTTGTAGTAAAGTGTGGTGTTGTCACTGAGTTCACTCTGGCAGAATGAAATGGAAGTGATAATGTGCACCACTGAACAGGAGTGCCCTTCCATGCTCTCTTCTTCAGTCTGCTGTCTGGACTTGGTTTTGTGGTAACCCAGCTTCAACCGTAGAAATGACCTCAAGGACTTGGGATGGCAGAGCTACAAGTTAGAAGGACTCTGGGTTCCTGAGGGTGTGTGTGTGTATGTGTGTGTGCGTGTGCATGCGTGCGTGTGCATGAGCGTGAGTGTGTGAGTAGGGGCTGGGAGGGGGCGGAGCTGCCCAACAATGCAGCACATACTCCTCCCAGACTATGAAGTGGCCCAAATTTGTTTGCATCTTGGTTACAGCAGACTAGATTGGTTGACTTAAGTGATGTGATAGAAATAACATTTTTGACTCACCCAACAGCCAAAAACGAGCCCTTCTAGACTGAAGCCAGGAAGCCAGTGCTGTAACAGGCCCCTAGGCCCTGTGCGCTGGCAGCAACAGGCCCTGGGTCAGCTACAAGGAGCTTGCCTTGAAGGGAAGTAAACTGGGCTCTCCATCCCACATGGGGAAGCTCACATGCTCCCTCCGAAGACACTCTGGCAGCTGTGTAGGGTGTTAAAGCTTCTCAACAGAGCAAGCCTGGAAACCTCTGCTTAGAAGTACAAATGTCCTCAAGAAACACAGAACACTTTCCGCAAGCCTGGGGCGGGCTGCCAGGAGCTCAGCAGCCGGCTCCACGCTAATCATTCAGAGCTTGTCTCTAGGAAGATGTAGTGAGCAAGATCACTGGCCCTGAAAACCAGCTGGGCTGGTGTTGGATAGATCAGGGGGAGAGAGTGTTTATCAAGCAAGATTGAAACTCCCTAAAATTATCTGGTTCCCAGAAAGGCTACTAACAACTCCCAAGCTATGTGAATCCCAAATCCAACCAGCTACTCACCAGATAACACTCAGGGTTCAAAGATCAGTTATTACATAACATAAACATGGCCCACAGCAGGGACACACACACACACACACACGCATACACACACTTTAATTGGCAACAGACCTTGCCTTCGATAAGTACATTCTGCCTAAATTTGCTCAGGAATTTTTTTTATTTTTAATAAGTACAAATAATGAATGCCTATTTTTGATGTTCTATAAAAAAATAGGCCAGCTATCTGAAAGTGCTAAGGTAGAGGGAAACTAGGGTATCTGACCCTGGACCTTGCAAAAAGAAACGTGGAATTTGCCAATGGATGCAGCTATGAAGATATTTTCAGTAATTAGCATTTTTAACAATTTTCAGCTTGTCTCTGAGAAACAGCCTAAACCCTTCATTACAGACAGTAAAAAGATTTAAGGAACTTGCCCAAGGCCAGAGGGAGATAGCACATCAGAGCCAGAATTAGGCCCAAGTCTTAATGGCCCCCATCGGGTCTTCAGCCCATACTCACACCTTCTACTCTTTTAATTGAAAAGATGAGCAGAGAGGGGCGCCTGAGTGGCTCAGTCAGTTAAGCATCCAACTTCAGCTTATGATCTTGTGGTTCATGGGTTTAAACCCCACATCGGGGTCTGTGCTGACAGCTCTGGATTCTGTGTCTCTTTCTCTCTCTCTCTGTCTCTCGCCTACTTGCACGCTGTCTCTCTCTCTCTCAAAAGTAAATAAAGATGAAAAAAAATTTTTTAAGGAAAAAAGAGCAGAGAAACAAAGAGGTATCAAGCAAAGGCCAAAACTGCATGTATATGCTTGTCAGACTCTCTTCCCAGAAAGCATGGTATTTCTATAATTACCACCAAAGAGGTGAAAGGGAGGAAAGAAGAAAGAAAGGAAGGGATATATTTTGCAGTTTCTAAAACACTAATGAGATGCAAAGCTGGGGACTAGGCAGTAGGATAGGCGGAGAAGGGGTCTGCAACAGTGTCGTAACTGTGTGCAGAGAGACCAGGGGGCCAAGGTGATGCACAGAACTGAGCAGGGAGCATCGGGCCCTGCAGGGACAGAAGCTGGGGGGGAGGGGTGGTCACAGGGACAGTATTTCCCCACAGCACTCCCCAGCAGCATCGTTCCATGGGAAATCCGAAGAACAAACATTGTTTCATGGGCTCTGTGATGAGGTGAATGGAAAGGCAGATGCCGGCCAAACTAGAAATGAAGAGACAAAGGGTTTAAGAAAGCTAAAGAAGCGCAGGTGGTGCGACACTTGGACTAAAAACACTCTGGAGCTGACACGCCCTGGGGCCCTGAGAACAGACTCCAAGTGCAAGGAGAGGCTGGACAGGAGCCTCCCATCAGGGCTGCGGTTGGAAAAGGCATGCAGAGGTAAAGCCGGCAGTGGGTGCTTTGGAGCCCACATCTCCTGTCAGAGACGCCTGCAAAAGTAAAAAGGCTCACAGCTTTAGGGCTGTTGAGAATGCTCCAAACGTGAAAACACACAGGCCTACCATTCTGTGATCTGACTTCATGTGGGTGGCAAGAGATAGAGTTATGGTTGGCCAGAGCAGAAAGAGGGATGGTGGCCTCTTTTAAAACCACAAAAGCGGTGGTCTGGAGCAGAGTCCAAGAAGGAAGAAAGCTTGTTTCCTCCCTCTGCTTTCAGCCATGTGGGGACACAAGAGAAGGCAGCAGTCTGCATCCCAGAAGATGGCCCTCACCAGAACTCCACCATGCTGACACCCTGCTCGTAAATGCCCAGCCTCCAAAATCGTGAGGAATAAAAGTCTGTTGCTTATTTAAGGGGGGGGGGGGGGGGGAGATGTTTTAAGATGGTTATCAAGGGTTTCTCAACATCAGGCCCAGACAGATCCCCACCCTCCCACTGGTGCCACGTTCCCACAAACTCACACACAGGGCCCACAGCTAGTCTTCAGTGGACTGCCCAGAACAAGGCCTTCATCATAAAACCCCATCGCACAGGCCTGCTACGCTGCTCATGGGAGGTCATGCTAGCTTTACCTTTTCCAGACTCTTCACAGTTCTTGGCCCCAGTTTTTGTCTGGTTCCGGACTCTTGCTGATGGTGGTGTTTGCGGCCCCTTCTACAGCCACTGCCTTCAGGACTCGGTGACCCTACTTGGTCTTAGGAGTGCCAACCCTTGGTGTGTCCGGCAATCCTGACCCAGACCTCTGACTCCTTTCTCCTTGAAAGTCTTGAGATAGGACCTCTTAGTTTCCAGCCTCTGGGTTCCATGACTCCCGGCTATAGCCTGCCCCCAACCAGCTGCCCCAGTGGGCTCCCAGTCCAACCACAGGCCTCTGAGCGTGGTTTTGCACAGTTTGGACAGGACCATAGTGGGACTTGTGATGGTACTTCCATTTGTACTTTGTTGCATATTGTATGCCTAATCATGTCTACCAAACTGTGCATGGTTAATCTTACTGCCTGAGCTGCTTCTGCATCAATCCCTTTGTTGTCCTTAAGAGAATTTAAAATAAATACCACTGCTGCCCTTGGAGTTCTGTTAAGAAGATGTACTCAACCCAGTAAACCCAAATCTCTGGTGCCTCTAGCTTGAGAACTTGATTCATGCGCAACTGTTTCCTAGCCTCTACTAAGGGCCAGGAAGCATAGTACACACTGGGAAACTGGGGACAAGACGTGGCCCCTATTCCCGTGGAACTCATTCCAGTCCGATGGGGAGAAGGAAGAGTAGTACCCAAATGGTTATGAGTTGGCATAAGCACCACTAAGAGGTAAGAGGCATGCTTAACCCAAAGGAGACATGACTGAGTACATTGGTAAAAGGAGTAAAAGAAAACAAAGGGAAGGAGGAGGGGGAATGGGAGGGAGTGTGTTCTAAGCAGTGGGAGCAACACGGGGGTGAGAGCCCCTGATTCTGTGCAGTGCATCAGTTTGGCTAGAAGCTGGGAGTACAGGGTGAGCTGGTGCTTCCGGGGGGTGAGAAGATAGAGGCAGACAGATCTGCATCCTGGTGGGCCTGTACTCCAGGCTCTGCAGTCGGGATCTTATCCTATAATGTGCCCTGGTTCTTAAACTTTCGTGTACATGAGAATCCGTGGGGGAGCTTGTTTTAACTGTGGTTCCCGAATGCTGCACACAGAAACTCGGATTCAGCAGGTCAGGGAGTGGACCCAGGGATCTGCATTTTTATGATCACTCCCTTTGCTGGATGAGTTTGTTGAAGAGGATGATTGGGCAACACTTTTCTAAATACAGCTGTAGGAGATGTAGAGCCAGAGAGGGGTGGCGTGATCAGATCTCTTTCAGAAAAGTCACTCTGGCAGAAAGTACCCCATCCATGCTCACTCAGCAAAGCCCCCTAATCCTTCGATAATCCCCCAGTAACCTTCTGCCCGTGGGCCATAGAGCTCAGAGTTGGCTCTGAAACAGACCGACTCCTGAGAAGAGGGGCCACTGGGAGGGTCATGCCCGAGTGCTCCTGGACTGTCTTCCTTGCGACATTTGTAGCCCCAAACCCAGGGCAACCGGGAGTACTTGCTATGAAAATACAAAAGCTTTGGGGCCTTAGGTCCACTGATGGACTTCTGGATTCTAGAGAATACAGGCTGTGTTGGGGGCTGGGGCCTGGAGCAGATCCATGTCCGGTCTAGTCAGGGCCACAGGAGCTCTGGACAGGACGGAACCTGTGCTCGTTTGGTTAACAAAGGCCCAAGGGGAATTTGGGTGTAGGCCATGTCAGTGATTTACCTGAAATGCCAATTCTATCATTTCAGAGGATGGAACCCACCCTGCTTCATGGAGCCCAGTTTCCTGCAGCCAGTGGTGATTCATGCATTGATAAATATGACAATGACATTCTAAACAAGAGCCTGCCCATTTATTCCTTGATGCTGCCTCATCAGTTGAGCTGGATTTCTGCAGAAAAATGCCTTCTCATTGTCTGGTGACTCTGAGCCTGGTAAGAAACCCACGCCGACTCATGCTGGCTGGCAGCATGGGAGGCTAGGTAATGTTCACATTACCTTGCTGCCCACCACCCACGTGCATCGCAGGGTGAACCCTCAGAGCCCAGCCCCGTCACATCTTCCCTGCCTCTTGCACGGCAAAGCTGCATCTCCCCCAAAGCTGCCAATGCCGTGGTCTGTAACAGTTCGTGTTCTGCCATGTCAGAGGGCAAGAACCATATGTTTCAGGCTTCTTTTTTCTGATTCCCCATGCCAGTGAGCGGCCACTCAGATGAGCATGTCTGAAACAGCCATGAGGCCTCTGTGTGGGCCTGTGTTCAGCCCCTGAGCCAACATGCTAATAGCCCAGCCCTGCAGCCACCCAGGCACAGCTTCTAGACCAAGATATGTGTTTCTTGAACACTCCCTAGATTTTTTTTTTTTTTGGCTTACACTTAGCAGGACTGCTGCATCACTGGCTGAACCCTGACTGGCATTTGCTGAGACTAAGCCTCATTGACACTCTGTGGAACACTATTGAGGATCTAGAGAAGAAAATGGAAAAATAATCACGTTCAGCTGCTTTAAACAGCCAGTAGGAGATGATTCCATTTAAAGCAGCTACAAGGTACCTAACACAAATATTTTGGCTTTTCTATGTCAACTTATCCGTTTCCAGGCCATAAACATTTAAACATCATTTGTGTGTGATCTAACGACATTTGTGAGTGAGTAGTCAATACCTAAAAAAAATCTAAGAAACATCAACCTGATATAATTAATCAAAAGGTAAGTTTCAAGACAGATATCAAAAATCTTTATCTTGGGGCACCTGGGTGACTCAGTCATTGAGCATCCGACTCTTGATTTGGGCTCAGGGTATGATCTCATGGTTTGTGAGATCGAGCCCCACACCAGGCTCTGCTGCTGACAGTGTGGAGACTGCTCGAGATTCTCTCTCACCTCTCTCTCTGCCCTTTCCCTGCATGTGCACTTTTACTTTCTCTTTCTCTCAAAACAAATAAATAAACATAAAAAATATTTATCATTAACAATGAATTTATAGAGAGTCAAGCATTTGTAATCAACTTTCAATAACATGATTCAAGCTTGAAGAGATGGCTATCAAAAATACTATTCTATTCTGAAGAACGAAGGTAATAATGTCATTACAGTTCATTAATATGAGGAGTTGAGTGGTTGGCCCTAGTAAGAGCCAGTCCAGTACCCTGTGTCTTGATACAGAGGTCAAGAGATCAGGACAATCCAATGATGATTGTCGCTCTGCTGCCCATGATGCCTTGGGGACAGGAGTTTGTAACTCACCCAACTGGTGGGCACTGTCACCACCCATTGTGATCTGGAATAAAGACACCTGAAATCTTGAGGGAACTTTAAGATTTAGGATTTAGGAATTAGTTTATTTTAATTAAAATAAACCTTTAAGTAGTCTTCAAAATGATGTTCGTGTCATTTTATATCTGTTTTGTCAAATATAAGAACATATATGTAAGATACTTTCACATACATGATATTCATTCTATGTCATTTAATTCTAGATATTATTATCCCAACTTTTATTAAGAGGATTAACCTGGGGCTCAGAGAGACTCAAGATCATATAACTGGTAATTCGCAGAGTTGGGATTCACCCAGATCTGTCTGCCCCAATTTCCATATTCCTTCTGCAACACTTTTTATCACATCACACCTATGATACCTAGGTTTGCTCCTTTTATCCAGAAGACACAATTGTTTCTTGATCTTATAGTCAAGAATTGACTGGTATATACAAAACTTACAACAAAAAACTCTACATCTTGGTCATATGTGTCCTGCTGGTCTAGGATGTCCCCTAGTATATTTGTACCAGTGCCAATAAGGCCAGAACCAAAGGTTAGGGGGACCCACTGCCACACTCCTACCCTTCCCAAGTGCCCTCAGCTCAAGGGACACTACTCAGGAGCACAGGACAGGTTTTCAGATACCCAGTGACAAAAGTGAGTTCCAGGAGATCAATATTCACTCGTGCACACAAACAGCTGTTCTGCCCTTCGTCTTAACAGTCACACAAAAGGCTTTAAGTGCACCTGGCTGGTTCCTCTCAGACACTGTATATCAGACAGGTTGGGTGGAGTCCTTCCTATTTTCAAATTGTCCTCTCTGCTCACAAACACCAGATGCCCCAAGCTGTAATAATTGTGTGGCAAAGGCTGTGACTCCTTAACTACCCCCCACCCATGGCAAACAGAGTAGGCTAAAGAGACATAATAGGAATGAGAGGAACACAAACCATTTGTCAGGTTCCCATTATGAGCTAAAAGCTTTCAAAATAAGCCTGTGAAGTAGTTATTCTTACCCCTGCTTTTAAGATAAGGCCACTCAAACTGGGAGATTGAATTATCTACCAAACTCGTGGAGCTAATGAGAGAGACAGCTAAGATCTGAACCTAAGTCTGTCTCTCTTAACACCCATGGGTTTGGAGGGATGTGTTCAGGCTGTGTTTGCTGCATATAGGGGCAAGCTGAAGAATCACTGTAGACCATGGGGACTGAGTCTCAGAGGGTCCAGGACTCTCCTGCCCACAATGTCGTCCCTACCCTGGTGGGGTGGGCAAGTAACCGTGAGTTCTGAGCTGCTCTGAGACCCTAAGATCTTCAGTGCCGCCTGGCTAACTTCATCAGTGATGGTACCTTGTTCTGTTTCATTTAATGGGTATCTCTTTAACGGTTTCATGGTTATCTCATTTCATTTCATTTAATATAGTTTTATTCTTCCTCGTATTATGATGAAAATATTTTTATTCACAGCATACTTCTTTCTGACCACAGCTAAATCTATGCTGCTGAGGTGACTAGTGGTGGGCCCCCTATATAGCTTCAGCATGGGGGCTGGTCACCAGAGGAAGCAAACCATGTGGTTAGATCTGGAGACTGGGGGAAGGGCTGAAAGTTGAGTTCAATCACCAATTGCCAATGATTTCATCAGCTGTGCCTATATAATGAAACTCTATATAAAAATTCTAGGGGCGCCTGAGTGGCTCAGTCGGTTAAGCGTCCAACTTCGGCTCACGTTATGATCTCGTAGTTTGTGGGTTCGAGCCCTGCATCAGGCTCTGTGCTGACAGCTAGCTCAGAGCCTGGAGCCTGTTTCAGATTCTGTGTCTCCTTCTCTCTCTGGCCCTCCCCTGCTCACACTGTCTCTCTCTTTCAGAAATAAATTAAAAAAAAAAAAAACATTAAAAAATTCTAAACAACAGGTTTGGGGAACTTTCAATTTGTTAAACATAATCATATACTGGGAGCGTTATATACCCCTGTTCCACCAGGACAAAAACTCCTGCACTGGAAACTTTCTGGACCTCATCTTATGTACCTCTTAATCTGATCCATTTATATTGTTTAAAAAAAAATTTAACGTTTGTTCATTTTTTAGAGAGAGAGAGACAGACTGAGCAAGGGAGGGGCAGAGAGAGAGGGAGACACAGAATTTGAAGCAGGCTCCAGGCTCTGAGCTGACAGCAGAGAGCCTGATGTGGGCCTTGAACCCACAAACCATGAGATCATGACCTGAGCTGAAGTTGGACCAGCTTAACTAACTGAGCCCCCCAGGCCCCCCAGGTCCATTTATATTCTTTACAATAATATGTGATCGTAAGTATAAGTTCCTGAGTTCTGTGTATTGTTCTAGCAAATTATCAAACCCAAGGGGGTAGAAGGATTGTGGGAACCCCCAGATTTGTAGTCAGCGGGGCAGAAATACTGGTAGCCTGGGGACCCCATTTGTAGCTGGCATCTAAAGCGGGGCAGTCTTGTGGGACTTAACCTGTGCTAACTTCCAACAGTTAGTGTCAAGATTGAGTTGAATTGCTGGACACCCAGCTGGTATTGGAAATTTGGTTTTTGATTAAAAAAAAAAAAACACACACTTATGCTCCTAGAAAAGTGTCTGGCACATGGTAGGCACTCAACTAATACTTGCTGAATATATGATGGAGGGATGTCATCTCCCCTGTACTGAACTGCCATGAAAGTTCTCCTATTGACCATCATCTTCTTTCCCTCCCATACTTCCTTCCTCATGGCTCTGTGACAATCCAACAAATGACTATTTTTGAGGTCCCAAAAAGTGCCAGGTACAAAGAGTTACCATCATTGATGAAGTTAGCCAAGAGTCATCGAGGATCTTGGGGTCTCAGAGAAGCTTAGAACTTGTGGTTACTTGCCCACCCACCAGGGTAGGGCTGGACATTGTGGATAGGAGAGCCCCAGCCTCCTCTGAAACTCAGTCCTCAGTTTATCTACAGTGATACTTCAGCTTACCTCACCTGCAACAAAATGCAGTCCTGAACCCAGTCCAAACTTCTGAAGCCTGGACTAAGGTCACCCAGAAAAGACTGGCTTTGAAGACACCAAGTTTGAGAGTCGTTCTCAGCAGGAAGCAGATGGAACTGCAAACTGGCCAAGAGCACAATTCTCTATGTTTTCAGTAAATAGGCTTCTCCCCTGCAGGGCATCCAAGAGCCAGCTGAGTCTCTTGGTCTCTCTCTTCTCTAGCTTTTAGCTTCTACACCCAACTCTTTGGGGAATTTTTTTTTAATATTTTATTTCTTTCTGAGAGAGAGGGAGAGACAGCATGAGCAGGGAAGGGTCAGAGAGAGAGGGAGACACAGAATCTGAAGACAGGCTCCAGGTTCTGAGCTAACTGTCAACACAGAGCCCAACGCACGGCTCAAACCCACAAACTGTGAGATCATGACCTGAGCTGAAGTTGGACACTTAACTGACTGAGCCACTCAGGTGCCCCTCTGGGGAATTTTAAAGAAACTCCACTTAACACACAACATTCACAAGAACAAATTCCAGACAGGTGAAAGTGTTAAACTTACAACTCCTACACTGCTAGAAAAGAATATGATGCTAATCTTGCAGTGGAAGCGTCCTTAACACAGAGGCAATAAAGGAGAAATTACGTGGATTAGACTAAATAGATTTTGACCCTTCTTAAGGACAAAGGACAAGACTAACAATGCTAAAGATAAGCTGATACAAATATTTTCCATTTAGATTAAAAGTGATAATAGGGGCGCCTGGGTGGCTTAGTCGGTTAAGCGTCCGACTTTCGCTTAGGTCATGATCTCGCGGTTCGTGGGTTCGAGCCCCGCATCGGGATCTGTGCTGGCTGCCAGCTCAGAGCCTGGAGCCTGTTTCAGTCTGTGACTCCCTCTCTCTCTGACCCTCCCCTGCTCATGCTGTCTCTCTCTCTCCTAGAAATAAATTAAAAAAAAAATTTAAAAAAAAGTGATAATATGTAAAGGTAAATAATACGCAATCCTGATAATATGTAAAGAGCTTCTACAAATTAATAGAAACTCTTTGAAGACAAAGGACAAGAAGGAAGAGACTTTTCTTTGTGAGGGTGGGAAGGGACAATAAAATAAGAGCATCTCCCCTTCCACTTGATTCCCAGACTGAATTTCAGGCTTCCAGCAGCAGAAATTGATGGGCCCGCTCAGGAGAGATGTGTCGAGTCTCAGGATCTAAGCAGAGCAGCCTTGGGCCCCTGATGACAAAGGGTGGTTGGCACATGGTGAGCAGATGGCCTTTTCCCCATATCTGCCTGAAACTCACCGTCCCAACTCTGCCAGCCAAGGACTAGAGTCTTCGGAGACATGACACCCATGACATGGACTTTGGTGTTCGGCTTCTGCGATTTTTTTCAAGTTTCTGTGAGCAGCAGATACATAAGAAGCACAGGATAGGGGACAGAGAAGTTGCTATGTGGAGGGACAACCAACAGGTTTATGGACACAGGTGAGACACCCTTCTGGGGACTTCCAGAAAGAACTGGGGGGATATTTTAAGGGGCCAGAGACCCTGTTTTTACATAGGATCCTGCAATAGAAAATGTCTGGGCATACATGTATATGCGTTCCTTTTGTCTGAAAGAATAATGGTTTTCTTAGGGAAATGGGCTTATAAAAGGAGGCAAGAAATTCCACTTTTGATCGCATACACTTCTCTGATGTTTAATTTTTTGTAAGGAATGTATATTACTTTCATAACAGTAACAAACAAGAAGACAGTCCCATTTAGAAAAACAAACAAAAAAATGCACCAGATGTAGCATTTGGCTTTCAGGGTTTGAAAGTGTGCTGGTGACAGACAGCACAAACCCACAGTCACATCGTCGAGTGTGCGCTGAAGCCTGTGGCAGTGAATAAAGCACCGAGGGGTAAGATCTATGGGAGCTTACCTAGCCTCAGGTCTGGAACTGAACCACGTCCAAGGCCAAAAGCTGGTTTGGTGGCCAGCATGGAGTGCCAGAGTTAATTATTATCTTGGCATAGAGGCCCAGACTTGTTCTGCCCCCAGAGTTTTGAAAAAACGCCTCCTTTTGTGGGGTTGAAGAGTTTCTCTCTCGCAAATGCTTTGGCTGCAAGCAAGAGATGGAATCGTGGTCTCATGCCCCGCTGCTCTCGGAAACATGTCCAACGTCTTCATCAAGATTCACAAGGGCTAGCCCCTGACTTCCTCTCCACCTCTCTCTCTGTCTTCCAGCTCTTGCTGTAGGCAAAAAACTAGGTGCTGTCCCCAGACTGTCATGTCTCTGATCTGGAAAGCCCTCGCCTGCCCTTCCCTCCTTCTATTCCCAGTTGCGCTGTTTCCCCCTTGCAGAGAGTCCTCCTGGCCTCCCCTCCTCCCCCTCCCCGAGTGAGATACCATCAGCCATGCTCAAATCAGCCGTGCTCCTGGAGCAGCCCGGGTCATCTCCAGAACATTAGCACTCTGTAGAATGGCCGCCTGAGCACATGTCCGGGGCTTCCACCCGCCTGGTGGGCGCCTTGCTGTCCCGGCACGGGTGTAGTATCAGCACAGTAACCTCCAGGTCTGGGCCTGACACTCCACCAACATTTGCGGAATGAGTAACCTGCTGGCCCAGCCTAACTAACCCTTCAGGCACTGTCAGGTCAGGCGCCGCTGTGCTCTTGCTGCCTCACCGTGAGCTCCTCAGAGTTCCTGAGGGAAAGACAGTGGCAGAACTCCAACAGTTAACTGCCCTTACTCAAGTATCTCTTCCTGGAAGAGAAACTTCAACACAAAAAGACAGTTACATGCCAACAGAGGTAATGGCATGCAGGCTTTGCACACTAAGTTCTCACTGTGTCAGTTTACCGGGAACAAAGGGCCAGGCAGGGCAGAGAAAAGCATACCAAGGGACTAGAGTTCCGGCTCTGACTCCACCCCAGAGCACTGTGACTTTGGGCAAATCCCTTCACCTCCCTGGCCTGTCTGTCCCAGACCCTATGAAGTAAAGGGCTGGGTCAGGTCCTCGCTAAAATCCTGGGAGAGGCAGGAGAGAAGCTGAGCAATCAGAAAAGCACATCAGTTGAGCTCCACTCAACCTTGACCTCAGTCCTGGATAGAAACCAACTCAAATCCTCCTCCCTACAACAGCCCCCCTACCACGGACATTTACAGTCTGAGTCACAGGGCAAAATTCCCACCAAGGCCTTGCAAGTGGTGCTTTTGACAAACAAACAAATCTAGACTGACTGGGACCTTTCCTTGAAGAGGAAGGAAAGGAAGGACACCTGCCTCCTCACACCGCATTCCCCACAGTACAGGTTGTGCTCGGACCTTATTTCTACCCAGATCAGGCAATTGCCAGACACCCACGGTGCTGGGCTATATCACCAGCCTGAGCCTCCCTCCCTGAGACAACGCTGGAGGTAAATCCATGCCCCCTTTCCAAGACGCTAGGGTGGGGAGGCTGCTGATCACATTCTAAGGAAGAGGGGAGCACCTTGATTCCCACTGATTTCACTGAGCTGGGGGGAAAGGAGAGAATTTGCTGATATTTTTCCTGAATTCTACCAAATGCACACTAGCTTGGATATTGATCACACATGAGTTCAGGTCCCAGTTCTGCCACTTTCTAACTGTTTCACTTTCGACCAGTTACCAATTTCTCTGTGTCTGTTTTAAATCTGAAGAGTGGGGATATAATGCTCACACTGAGGCCTCCCTTGACGTGCTATTATGAGGATTAAATGAAACACCTGTCAAACATCCAGTGCAGGGCCTTCTTAGCTAAGTGCTTAGCAAATGCTAGCAACTGTTAACAGCCTGGAAATGTTTGGCACAGAGCAGTGGGGCTTATGTTTTTAAAAGAATTTCCCCATTAATCACGGGCAGGACCAAATCCTGATCCCACAGCCCAGAATTCAGGTCTTGTCATGCCCCTCACTCACCGCCCCATAGTTGCAGCTACTTTGATTAAACAACAGGGAACTCAGAATTGTGAAAACGAAAATCTCCAGGCAAAGACTGGTCTGCTCCTGACCACAGTGGCAGACCCAAACCCAGGGAATCCTCGCAGCTCAGATCTGCTGTTTCTTTCTGCCCTAGCAGCACAGCCCTGAGATCAGGTGGCCCAATTCCAAGTTGCTGACTTTGAGTCTGTGATGCCTCTGCTCCAGTGACCTTTTGTTTATGGGGGAACCTTTAGGATAGTTACTTTTTAATCTCATGAAAAGTCCCTGCAGCCTGCTTTGTGAGGGAGTAAGAACCAGGAGGTTACGAACACCTTGGGGATGCTTGATAATGAGTGGCCCCTCATTATCAAGGAGCTGGTCCTCGGGTGTCTCTGCCAGCTCTGGGCCAGTAAACCTTTTTTTTGTTTTGTTTGGGTTGGTCTCAGTTTTTTATACGTAAAAAAACACCAAAGGATCAAGATGGGGCAGGCCGTATGGCAAATAAAGACACGCCCCACACGTAAGTTAGGGTCCTCAGCCAAACTCTCCTTGACTTGCTCAATAAATAAACCAGTGACTGAGCTGCTCTAGCACATTCTATTCTGGAGCCTAGAAGGGATCCTTCTCATTCCAGGGAACAGAAGACACTAGATTAGTAGCTTCAGTCCCTAGCCCACTTCCCTGTGTCTGTGTCTGCTGTATGTGGTGGGTGACAAGACCACCTCCCACCCCAGAGTCGCTTCTGGGACACTGCCAGGGCCACAAAGGATCCAGAGGTGAAGAGAGGCTTCCGGGGCCCTGATGAACAAAATCGGCCCGTGAGGGCATGGTGTATGTCTGGCAATGTGCCAGCCACTTTCCATCTACCTCCTCCGTTAATCCTCATAACCCCATACTGTGGAACTGTTATTAGTGTGAAGGCTCAGAGGGGTTGAGTGCCACGCTCAAGATACTGGCAGAAATCATCTTAAACCCCACAACCTGATGTGGGAGGGTAAAATATAAAACTGCCTTTACCATTTAACTTCAACTTGCAAATGATGCTGTATTTCCAAAAATTAGGAAATTAGTGAGCAGTGGAGTTCTTTGGGAAAGCCTGGAAAAGGGGAAGGATTTGCAAGGTCCCCGGAGAAGGGGAAGAGGCAAGAACCCCACGTGCTGGGAAGAAGTCCTACATGTGAAAGAAGCAGGGGCAAGACCAGATCAGACTTTTCTTTGGATTCAAAATCCTTTTTTTAAAAAAAAGTTGTTCCTTCTTTGCTCTTTGGAAACTACTGTTCACATGGTTCTGCAGGTTTAATTTCTTCACTCTTCGGCGTTGAGAGAAAATTTCGCTTTTGTTTTTAATAGACTTCTGCAAATCAAACATAGTATTTCTCTTAAACTGAGGTCATCTGGGTGACTAGTGCAAGATTCAGAACAAGGTGAATTCCAGGATGTCCTGACACAACCAGAGGGGACTGTCACTGTCTGGCTGAGCCCCCAGTTTCCCGTAGGAGAATGTTGAGCCCACAGTCAGCCCCCAGCTCCCAGACAGCATGAGTCTCTCCCTCCTCCTCAGGCCCTAAGCTGTAGGTAAGTCTCTGCCTTTGACCTCACAGATCTCTCTGTGACCAAACTACCATGTAGGAAAGTTCCTGGAGGTAAGAGTGTCATGCTTCATCCACTCCTCCAACCAAGATGCCTTACTGCCTTCTAAGTGCAAGGAAGTTGTGGGGCCCTGGAATACAGCTGTGAGCAAGACTGTCCTGGCATTGGAAAGGCATCAGACTTCCCATACTTGAGAGTATAGACTCTGCCTGGATCATAATCTCAGCTCTTGCACATGCTAACTATGTGACCCTTGGGACAGTCACTTAACCTCTGTGTATCTTAGTTTCCTCATGTATACAATGGCGATGATAACAGTACCTATCTCAGAGCAATGAGGATTAAGTGAATTCATGTTTTTTCAAAATTTTTAATATTTATGTATTATTGAGAGAGAGACAGAGCAAAAGTGGGGGGCGGGGCAGAGAGTGAGGGAAACAGATTTTGAAGCAGGCTTCAAGCTCTGAGCTATCAGCACAGAGCCTGACTCATGGCTCGAATTCACAAATCGTGAGATCATGTCAGATGCTTAACCAACTGAGCGACCCAGGTGCCCCAAGTGAATTCATGTTGAAGTGTATCTACTGTGTTTATGATTAGTAGCCAGTAAATCCTATGTATAAGTTAGTACTAAGGACCGTCATGATCATGAAGCTGATAACATGTAAGTGCTGTCTACAGCCAGGGTTAGCACAAGGTGTTTTAACAAGGACACAAGAGGGGTGCATACCCCAGATAGGAGGGCTTCCCAAAAGATGTTACACTTTCAACAGACACATAAAGAATCAGATAACCAAAATGAGGAGATGTGAAGACAGAAGGGGGTCCAGAATGAGGGACAGCAGGTGCAAAAGCATGGAGGCAAAAGTCCGCACTTTCTTTGGCAAGTTTGCTTCATTTGAAGAAATACGTGACAATAAGTCAGTCACCAAATAACAGTTATTACAGACTTTGTAATGTGCCTTAACCATTAATGTAAAAACAGCACAGAATTCAGATTCAGATGACAAAGACCAAGTCTGAACTAAATTTATCTTTGAAAGTTATACCAAAAAGGTCAAAATGGCTCACAAGTTCTCTTTATTTCCAATAGGAAACAAACATTTATGGACCTCACAATCCGGGGTTAATTGGATCATTTCTTGGAAGATTCCTGATCTGTAATGGAAGATATAGCAGAGTCTTGCTTTTTAGTCCCCGCCTGTGTCCCCAGCACCGCACCCTGCATGTGGCAGTTACACAGCAGATGCCTTTGTTTTTCTTTATACTCATAATGCACCGATTTTTAAAAAAAAATTTTAACGTTTTATTTATTTCTGAGAGAGAGAGAGAAGCAGTGTGAGCAGGGGATGGTCAGAGAGAGAGGGAGATACAGAATCCAAACTAGGCTCCAGGCTCTGAGCTAGCTTTCAGCACAGAGCCCAACGCGGGGCTCGAACCCACGAACCGTGAGATCATGAGCTAAGCCGAAGTCGGACGCCTAAAGGACTGAGCTACCCAGGTGCCCCCTAACCGATTTTTTTTTTTTTTAACAAATGCTTTTTCAATGGCAAATGTTAAAATGAATTTTGCCAAAGCCCAGTGCTTCTCTTCCCACTCAATTCACAGAAAGCAAGTTGGGGCGTGCCTCTGATCTCTTGCAGCAGCAAGCTAATCTCCAAAACGAACTCATGGCAGAACAGTGTTTTATAATCAGCTAGCAAATCTCAGCATGAACCAGAAGCATAGTTTAGAAAGACGATAAAAATACAAACAAGCCAGGATGGTACAAGTCAATTCAGTTCAGAGAACCAGCTGGACCTATGATTAAATTTTAATAATAAAATAAAAGCTATAGGAGAAGTCTTCCCAGCAGATAAGAATCTTTTTCAGAAGAACAGCAAGACCTTTTTCTAATTAACAAAGGAGGATTTTGTAGTTCCTGAGATAATAAAGGAAAAGAATTTGAAAATTCATCTAATATGTGGATTTTTGAACAGGTTTTGCCAGAGGGAAATCTTTGTTCACACTAAATATTACCAAGACGTGTGAGTAAAACACACAGAGCTGCTCTGGCTAAAGGCAGGGTCGAGGCCCCAGTTCCAGCTGTCGCCCCCTGACCCTTAGCACTGCTAAAACTGCTCCCTGGGGTCTAATCCACTGCATCTGTCGCTTTACAGAAGAAGAGCCTGAGGCTCAGAAGAAAATCTTTGACTTGTCCTAGGTCACACAGCTAGCTGCTAACAGAGCCAAGGTAAGGTCCTAGGTCTACCACTCCAAATTCAGTGACTCTTCCACGACACCACACAGACGGGGGGGAAATACACTCACTGACATGGAGGGGGTGCTGATGGGAAGTGGACGGAGCATGAAGGACTGCCCTGTTAAATGCACAGGGGACGGGGCAGGGCGAAGGCATGCAGTGGCTCCCAGCTGTTTGGGGGCTCCAAGGTGCCTACTTAAATGAGAAGACAGCATATCCCATTTTTCTGTCGGCCTACTAGCCCGCGACGATTTATTTTGCATGTACAGATCAATAGACCTGAGCTGAGCATCTGCTGTTAGGTGCTGGGCAGCATGCTGGGTATGGCAATACGAAAGCAAGTAAGCCGCCCACCACCCCAGCGCACCCGGGCTAGTACAGAAGACACAATAGGAACCTCAGCTACAGCGAGCGTGAGACCGCAGTCGTGGGCCTGCAGGACAGCTAACCAGGAGAGGGAGGGGCGAAGGGATGAGTCCACTGGGAGAAGCAAAGATGGCCCAGGAGAAAGGCATTCATGCTGTGTTTCCAGGGATGGGCTTGCCAGCAGGCAGACAGGAGAGGAGGGGCTTCTCATTCCTGGAGTTCAGAAACAGGTTTTAAACAGAGGCACGGGATGCCCATTTGCAGTTGAGAAAGATGACCAAGGTGGCATTGTGGAGATCCACAGCGCGAGGAGGCTCCTGCAAAGGGTTGAAAGAGGGGACCAAAAGCAGGGATGGAAAACGGGTGGCTTTCACAAAGAAAATCAGCACGAGGAAAGGAAGCCATAAAGGAGAAAAGGAGGGCTCCCAGGACTCCCACGGTACCAGAGAACCGCTAGAAGGTAGTGCACCAAGGGAGATACAGAACAGTTGAGGGAGAACGGGGAGCCAGGTTTAGCTGCCAAGAATTCAGGGTGCCAGTGGGTGCTCCAAGTGAAGGTGTCCAGCAAGGACATGGGCGTAGGAGTCGTCCGATGGTGCACACGGCACAAGGCTCTCACTTCGAAAGGACGAGCCACTGCCTGTTTTCCCCTCTCCGAAGGCTTGTAATAACTAGAATTGCTGAAATTGTGTGTTGGATGTTTTTCCTTCCCTAAGCTATCTAGTAGAATCCAAACCCTATCAACTTCTACCACGTTAGCTGGAGAACACAGCCACACCCCAGAGAAACTGGCTTGTTCTCTCTGATGTGGGACATCTTCTTTACAGAGAAAGTAAGTGAAACATTGGAGCGGCTTGTAGTATTATAAGGTGGACCCCTGTGTAACCTCGCCTCGGTCAGAAAGCAAAATGTTGGCGGCACTCCAGAAGCCAGGTGTGTGTACCTCTCAACTCACAACTCTGACCTCACTCTCAGAAGTGACCACTGTCCTGAATTTTGGGACTATTGCTTTTCTTTACTTTCTACTTGTTTTTTTTTAAATTTTTTAATGTTTGTTTATTTTTGAGAAAATGAGAGAGAATGCGAGCAGGGGAGGGGCAGAAAGAGAGGGAGACACAGAATCTGAAGCAGGCTCCATGTTCTGAGCTGGAGACTCGGGGCCGGAACCCACGAACCTCGAGATCGTGACCTGAACCAAAGTCGAACACTTGACCAACTCAGCTACCCAGGCACCCCTCTACTTTTAATACCTATGTATGCATCCTCAAATGGAATGATACCATGTTAGCAATACAAGTGACTCATACTACAAGATTAAAATAAATGAATAAAATAACATGATGGTGTGCCACTGGATGGAAGACAGAGATAGAATTGAAAGACTAGAAACAAATCCAAGTATGTAGATGAATTAGATGATACCTATTTCATATCCTGTATCAAAAAAAAAATTCCAAATGGAGTAAGGAGCAATAAAAGTACTAGCGGAAAATAGAAAGGATATTTTTATGTTACCTTATGGTAGATAGGCCTTTCTAAGCATAACACCAGAAGCTAAAGCCATGAAGGAAAAGAATGTCAAATTTGTTTATAAAGAAAGGAAAAGCTTCCATAAATCAATAAACAAAGTAACCAAAATTAAAAAGAAAATGCCAAGTGGGAAATTATATGGGACATAAGACTAGCAAAGCAATTATGTCTTTAGTTCTTACAAATCAGTAAGAAAATAAAACACAACTGGGGTGCCTGGGTGGCTCAGTCGGTTAGGCGTCTGACTTGGTTTTGGCTCAGGTCATGATCTCACAGTTTGTGAGTTCAAGCCCTACATCTGGCTCTGAGTTGACAGCATGAAGCTTGCTTGGCTCCTCCCTCTCCCGTTCTCTCTGCCCCTTCCCTTGCTCAGGCCTTCTCTCACTTTCTCTCAAAATAAATAAACTTTAAAAAATGTTAACAACAAAAGTTTTAAAAAATGTTAATGATGTACTTAAAAGTAGTTTTAATAAGGGAAATATCTTCCATGATGTTAAGGTTTTTTATTAAAAAAAACTTTAATGTTTAGTTTTGAGAAACAGAGACCAAGCACCAGGTGGGGGGGGAGGGAGGAAGTGCAGAGAGGGAGACACAGAATCTGAAGGAGGATCCAGGCTCTGAGCTGTCAGCACTGAGCCCAATGTGGGNGAGAAACAGAGACCAAGCACCAGGTGGGGGGGCGGGGGGAGGAAGTGCAGAGAGGGAGACACAGAATCTGAAGGAGGATCCAGGCTCTGAGCTGTCAGCACTGAGCCCAATGTGGGGCTTGAACCCACAAGGCGTGAGATCATGACCTGTGCTAAAGTAAGATGCTTAAGCGACTGAACCCCTCATCTGCCCCAAGTGTTTTTTAATTAAGAAAGCTGTTAACAGTATGAATGCTAGTCATGTAAAAAAAGTATTTAAAAAAAACGAAGTAGATACCTTTGAGTAGTATAATTTTTCTTTTCTACTTTTCTACATAGTCCAAATGTTCTGCAGTGAAATTACATCCTTTTTATAATTAAAACAGTTTTAAAGGAAAATGCTAGCAAAATTAGGATTCCTTAACAAATTGAATCGTCTCTGGTCAATTGTCAAAATACATATGGAAGACCAGTGGTTCTCGAATTGTAGTGATTCTAGGAGACACCCAGAAGACTCTGGCAATCCCAAACAGTATAATGTGAATATGAATATCTCAACTCAATATCTTCTGATAAGGACCAATTTCTCATATCTCTAAATACTATAATACTGTTCCTTATTTTCTCTCTGAATTTCAACCCTATTGACAATAAACCTTTGCTTTCTCGGTTGCCTGTTGTTCAGAAAAGTCCTTCCTTTTGGGAAATGGCCAGCTCTTGGGAAGCAGCATCCAATCCAGTTCCTTTGTGTCACAGAGGAGATTCCGACAGCACCTGCTTGAGCTCCCTTGCTGCTTACTGCCAAAGTCCCTGCCCCTCCTCCCCAGGCTCCAAAATCTGCCTTGGCTCAGGGTTTTCTCCAACCCCTTCAGTTTTTCAATGCTAATTCTTCATTTATCGGTAAACATTTTATTCTGACTTCCATCTGTGTTCATTTTAGGATGGGGTCATCGTCAGGGAGGGTTAAGACAGAATCTAGGCTACCACATTCGGCTTGCTTTGGGAGCTTAGACTTGATCCTAGAGTCCACAGGTCCCCAAAATTACATCCAGTAATATGATGAAAGCCCAAAGGCGGCTCAATACTACTAGTCAGATTTTAATGTGACTTGTATGGAATTAGCAAGTATGAGTAAGTTTTGAATACATGTGAAGGTAATTTCATCTTCTAGTAGTTCCTCAGGGATTTTGGATAAATCTTTGAGGAAGGCACAAACATACCATAGATCATATGAAATAATATACAGAAATAACTAAAAGAAACCAGTTAGTTTTCTTGCCAGAAAGTTTTAGAATCCTTGTTAATTGTCTTGTATTTTCTGAGTAAATTATGCTGTGTGTGTGTGTGTGTGTGTATACATGCGTGTTCCTATGACAGCTAACATTTATTAAACTATGTGTTCTATACATTATACTAATAACTTTACATGTATTATCTCATTTACATACCAATTATTTGAATTGAGTGCTAGTGTGAGCCTGTTTTATGGAAGAGGAAACTGAGGCTTAGAGAGAAGAAAAAACTTGCCCAAACATGTACTGCTGCCAAAGGTTGGAGTCAGGGTTTGAACTAAGGTTGTCTGATGCAGCATTCTTGCTCTCAACAATTTTACTATAATGCTTCTCTGGCTAGCTTTCATCTATGAATAGAATTCTCAAAATGCACACCAGAATTATGAGTTTTTCACTGTTTTTAATCTACCTAGAACTTTGCTATCATAGTTTTTAATGTTTATTTATTTTGAGAGAGGGAGGGGAAGGAAGATAACTGTGTGCATGTCCACATGCTCATGCCCTCAAGCAGGGGAGGGACAGAGAGAGAGAGAGAGAGAGAGAGAGAGAGAGAATCTCAAACAGGCTATGCACCATCAGCACAGACACCCAACATGGGGCTCAAACTCATGAATCGTGAGATCATGACCTGAGCCTAGATCAAGAACCGACTAAGCCACCCAGGCAGCATATTTTTATATAAGAACCAAGTTAAAATATGTGTATCATACTTATGGGTGCACTTTTGACTATACGAATGCAAACTAAAGTTAGCACTTTGCCCAAATGTGAAAACTTACATCAATGCACACTTAAAAATTATAGAATGACGTTTGTCAGGAGAGAAAATGTTATTTTGCATTTTGAGTGTAGTGGGACATTTCAAATGGGATTATAAGAATAGAAGTGGTATCAGCCAGGAAGCAGAAATGACTCTATTTTAAGCACATGGTATTTAGTACAGGGAGTTAGATGCTTACAAAGTTGAAGGTTGCACAAAGAAGTCCTGGACTGGGCCTCTAGGAATAGCTCCCAGAACGACACTGCTGACCTGAGTGTCCTTCCAGGAGACCTGCTCCTGGGTCACAATAAGGAGGGTGAGCAATCAGCAGGCCGCCGCTGGTTTTGAGAAAGTTATTACTCTCACGCTGTTCCAGGAATCAGAAGTGGCCCATACTGCCTCCTGACACCAGTGAAGCTGGGGATGGGACATGAGACGGCAGCTGCTGCAAGGTGCAGGAAGATGCCCTCCGTCATACTGCTGCCTCTGAGATCTAAAACTGGCACGCGGAATTGATGTCTCTAACTTGTACCTAGTGAGGGGTGCAAGGGATGCTGAGAATTCTGAGGTTAGCATCCAGGCTGTGCTGTATAGGAGGGCACCCTGGAAGGTGTTCGGGGATTGAGTGCAGAGCACAGTATCAAATAGCGCAGCGTGGGGCTCCTACAGCAGTGGGGCAGCGCGGGCCATGTTCCGCTGGCCGGCCACCACCTCAGTAACTGAACGGTGGCCTCCAGTCTTTCCTGGAATGTTGTCTAACACGCCCCATTGGATGCTGCAGAAACAGGAACCAAGAGAGAAGAAACTGGCCTGTGGATTTTTTAAAAAATGTCCCAATTATCCCTTGCTAAAAGCTGATTTGTCTCCAGGGGTTACATACTAAATTGATATGTACTAGCTGCCCTGATTAAACATGTTTTAAGGCCAAAAAAAAAAAAAAAAAAAAAAACAAAATTAACAAATTTTNAAAACATGGGGAAAATGCTTACGCTACAATATTAATTCTAAAGGCATGCAAAACTACAGAGAGATGATCAGAGTATATCATAAAACAATATAATCTTACCAGTAATTAAAGAATAATGAGATACGCTTACCCATCAGATAGGCAAAAATTGAAGTGACAGAAGATATCTAGTGTTTGTGGGAGGAAAGAGGTAGTCTTATGCAATTTAAATCTGAGTGTAAACTGGTTCAGCAGTAGCTTTAATAAAAGCAGGAAACGTGCACATCGTTTAAGACTGTAATACTACATTTAGTTATTGGAGAAAAATGTTCACCCATGTATAAGATGCAGGTACTAAGAATGTTTATGGCCACAGTGTTTATTCTAGCAAAATTGTGAAAGCAATTACCTGGCCATTAAATACAGAGAATAAATAAATTATAATATATTCATATTATGAAGTATTAGGTTGTTTTTAATATGGACAAGATAGACATCTATGTACTGTATTTTCTGTTATGGTGAATAATATGATAGTGTATTATTAAATTTAAAATTGAGACTGGAGCACGTGGGTGGCTCAGTCGGTTAAGCAGACTCTTGATTTTGGCTCAGGTCACCATCTCATGTTTATGAAATCGAGCCCTATGTTGGGCTCTGCGCTGACAGTGTGGAGTCTGCTTGGGATTCACTCCCTTTCTCTCTGCCCCTCCCTGCTTGCATTCTCTAAATAAACTTTAAAAATTAAAATCAATTTCATAATATTAAACCAAGATTTGATCGTTTAAATCCATTTTACCTTATTAAGAATAAAATGCACCAGGTGATTCCTTAATAAGGTAAAATGAATTTTAATTCTCACATTTTATTTATTCTTGTATAATGTAAAAACAGACTGAATAAAAATGTCACCACTTCCTGCAATAATTAATTCATCCATGAGACTATTTTCGCTATTTGCTTTAATCTAAACACAGCTTATGAACTCTCGTTGGGCTTCCAACAGCTCATTATGGTTTTTTATATTGTTCTGTGATCAAGTATGTTGAGTAAAGTTGGGTGTAGTGTAATTACAAGCCAGCTGTGGAGACTGGTTCTTAAAGGCAAGCATGGATTGTAGTGTCAGATCCTGGAAAGGTGGGGGTAAAAAAAAAGAGTGGTGCATATTAGTGACTTTTGTATTTGTAAACATTTGCAGAAGAATTTTAAAGCACATAAAATCAAAATCACACTATTCCCAAAGATGGAAATGTCAGCAATATTACTCCTCTTCTGTAGAAAAGATTCCTTCAAAATAACTGTAAAATAAAGTTCTGAGTTTTCATTTTCTGTTTTTGTCACCAAATAAATGTAGAAGATTACGTTTCCCTTTCTCAATGCTAAGGTACTATGACAAGGGTATCAGTAAGTATAATATATAGATTTTTTAAAGCTGTACAGGCATAAAAGGCATATAAATCATTCACACACACACTCAAGAATGAAAATCACGTCAATAAATTCACTTTTTGTGTCAAAAGTAAATTGTACCATGGAAGAGTAAGGAGTTTGAAGACAAGGGATCTGGGTTTTGATTGCGGCCCTAATACTTCTTAATAGTGAGATTTTTTTCAGTAAGTTTTTTATCTGACTTGCTGTGAAGAGTAAATGAGTTTACATAATGTAAATTTTAAAAACCTAACACAATGCTGCTATGAATTCATGTCATGAATTTGGCAATGTTGTGAGAGCTGGGTTGTAAGGGGGAAAGATCGGAGGCAATAATAATAATAGGGACTGACTCTCACTTACTGAACCTTTACCATACTAAGGACGGTTTGTAAGTTCTCTAGTTCCTCACATCAGCTCGATGTGGTAAATACTAGGTCAGGTGGAACCATGGAACCATTTCTGTAGGTCAAAAGCCGTCAGTAGTTAGCAATTTCACAGGGTTTAAACTACCATCTGCCCAGACTGGAGAAAGTGAAACAGAGAGACTAAAATAGCCAGTACCTGGTAAAGTCAGGTTTGCAAGCCAATACAGGTTTTCGTCTGTAACCAATATGCTATATAAATTCCTAGCAAGAAAGCAGGTCTAATAGTTTAGGAGGTATAACCTCTAAGTCTTAATCAAGACTTATTTGGATGATATTAGAGAATATACAGGAAGTCAAGAAATGATGCCACAGCAAATTAACAGAAGAATCAAATGTTTACAGGGGCACCTGGGTGGCTGAAGGCATGATCTCACAGTTCATGGGTTCCAGCCCCGGTCCAGCTCTGTGCTGACAAGTGGAACCCAGAGCCTGCTTCAGATTCTGTGTCGCCTTCTCTCTCTGCCCCTCCCCCACTCATGCTCTGTCTCAAAATGTAAATAATTAAAAAAATGTTTAAAGAATCAAATGTTTACATTAATTAAAATATTCCATGCTTGCTTCTGCTTCTGGAATTATCCTTCTTTTCGATGAATTCTTGCTTTCATTCGGCCAAAAATTACTTACTCAGAATCAGGCTCAATCTCTAACCTCCTGCTACGAGCTTCTTTCCACGTCCCTCTAAATTTTTACCAACTGGAATTTATCTCTATTTTATAATAGAATTTTGCCTTTAATATATCCGATTGCTCTTAGCTTAAGTGTTTTTGAGGAAAGCTCAATAAATGCTCACTTTGAGGTTCATACCAAGTCTGCTACATATGAAATTTAATAGGAGTAAAAGAATCACAACCGTCTCTCAGTGAATGGCTGATGAAATTTTCCCTGACCTCACCGGTTGAAGTGTTGACTGTGAACTCATCTGGAAACTGTCCTACGCTACCCTTTCATATGCTTAGGCCTTGTCTTTGGAACTAGAGTTTTAGCATCTCAAAGGCAAAGATTAAATTTTACTCTTTGACTTCACACTGTCCAGCAAAGTGTGTAAATCAAGAGATCTTAATGAAGAAACACCCGCAGTTTGGGGGGGAAAGGCCTTAAGAAAGAAAATGAACTAAGAGGGTGGAAAAGCAAAGAAGGGGAACTTTGCCTTAACACCTACTTTTGGGAACTAAAAGCATTAGCGTTTCAAAACCTTGGTAGATGCTTTCGCTGTCTTTTTAAGGAGGTGTGGAAGCCGATCACCAGCGCGACCGCCCATTGGCTGGGAGGCGAAGCCGCGAGCGCCGCTGGCGACGCTAGGTGGAGGGGGCACCGGCCTGCGCTCCGTNTGGAGCCGCGCGTCTTCAAAACACTCGGCAGGTGCAACTTCACCAGGAGAGACGCCTCTGCCCGTGCTTCCAGCCGACGGCCGAACTCTCGAACGTACCGGCCCGCTCCTCTTCGCTGGGGGGGGAGCGTGCAGAGAGGGCCAGTCCCTGGCTCCCACCCTCTCCCGGCCTCCTGGCCCCTTTCCTCCTTCCCCACCCCGCGGCCAGGTGAAGACAGTGTAGACTCGCTTTTGCAGCGTTCAGGTGAAGGTAGCAGTAGATAATCCACTTAGCTCGGAGGCTGTGGACAGGCGTTTCTAATGAGGTATGGATTTCTTTCTCGCCCAAGATGAATCTCCCTCATTTGATTTGCCCGAAGACGAATCGCTCGTTTGCAGTGGCACAGATCATTCCGGAGTCAGGCGCGTGTTAGGTGTGGGTGCTGGTCATTCCCGCGTGGACAGTCCGTGTGCGCAGCCCAGTGCGGAGGCATATAGGTGGGGTGGCACCGTTTTCGTATTGAGGAGCAACCGTAAATAAAACAAACCTTTAATTCAAGAGCTGTGTGACTTTGGGAAAGTTACCTTCTCCGAGTCTGTCTCCACGGCTGTGAAGTTGGATAATGACACGGTCTTGATCAACCCGCCATGAGCATTCAAAGAACTAATACAGGAAAACGTTCGCCAGGCAGGCACTTCGCTCCCTTTTTATCTGACTATCAGAAGATAAAACAAAGTTTGATTAAAAGAAAAAATGCCCTGTGTCATATTAGGACGCTATCAGCTGTATGCCTAGGCAGTTTTTGCTCTTTTATAGAAGATGCTGGTGATCTGTCTGTGCCGGAGCACATCTGCGTATCTCTGGGCCTGTGCCCAGGCCTGGTGTTGGGAGCGAGCACCCATCACTGGGTTGTAACTTTAATAGGAATCAAAGTCCGCCCCATATTCTGTGGCCAGATTCCATCCACCTCAGTGTGTATACTTTTTTCTGTTTAAACCGCCCCACCTAGACTATTTCTACCCCAAATAAATATTTCGGTATTTAGTTCTAGTCCCTTAATTTCCTCCCAGCGCTGCTGGTTCAATACACCATTTTCCATGTGTATTGACAATATTGGGTGAAACTTCTGCTCTCTTATCTCACTGCAACACCCTCTAAAGTAGTGGCCTTCAGAGTTTTTTTGACTGCAAGCCCAGTAAGAAATTTTACCTTGCAATCGTGTTCATAGTCCATAAGGTCAGTAAGGACAGAAAGTGGGATGAGCGGTTGCCTGGGGCTGGGGTAGGAATGGGTGGTGACTGCTAGTGGGCACATGGAGATGTTCTAAAATTGGATTTGGTGATGCTCCCCAACTTTGTAAAACTCTGCGCAGATTCTCTAAAAATCATTGAATTGTGCGCTTAAAATGAGTGAATTTTATTGTATGTAAATTATACTTCAATATAGCTGTTAAAAAGTCTTTCAGAGGTTTTACGAAGATATTAACCTTTAGTATATACTGTGTATTCTGATTTTTTTGGTCTTATTTCTTAATGTAACAAGTCACACTCCACACTCTTTTTTTTTTTTTTAAGTTTATTTATTTTTGAGAGAGAGAGAAAGCATGAGTGCGGGAGGGGCAGAGAGAGAGAATCCCAGGCAGGCTCTGTCTGACTCAGGGCTTGAATTCACAGACTGTGAGATCATGACCTGAGCTGAAGTCAGAACTTAACCACTGAAGCCACCCAGGTGGCCCCTACACTATTTCTGTATTTTATTTTACTTTATTTTATTAGCTTTATTTATTTATTTTGAGAGAGAGTTGTGGGGGGAGAGAGAGAGAGAGAGAATCCCAAGCAGGCTTCTCACTGTCAGTGCAGAGCTGGAGGTGAGGCTCGAACTCACAGACTGGGAGATCATGATCCGAGCAAACATCAAGAAGCGGAAATCAAGAGTAGGAAGCTTAACTGAAGGAGCCACCCCTGCACCCTACACTTTTTATTCCTTAATGTAACAAGTCATACTCCACAGTTTGGAAAACATTGTTCAAAGGACTAATTCTGGTTTGTGTGTTTTATTTTGAGTGCTGCATAAGAGGGACAAAATAAGCTAGAAAACATTTGAGGAAAACTTGAAGATATGGCAGTATACTATAGGGAAAATATGATGGTTTAGTTAAGAGAGGCATGTTTTGTTTCCATGTAAAAAAAAAAAAAAAACTTTGTATCAACCAGAGCTCCAAATTGGGATATGCTACTTGAAACAGTTCCTAACCTCATAGGATAAAGAAACTGAATAAATCACTCATTATTAAGAAAATTTACAAGTCAAGTAGAGAGTTAGATTAAGTTTCCTAGAAAGGTCTCTTCTAGTTCTAATATGTTTGTCTGTCTGTCTGTCTTTCTTTCTTTCTTTCTTTCTTTCTTTCTTTCTTTCTTATATTTATTCATTTTTGAGAAGAGCATAAGCGGAAGGGGAGGGCAGGGTGTGCAACAAGAGAGGGAGATAGAGAATTCAAAGCAGGCTCCAGGCTCTGAGCTGTGAGCACAGAACCCAGTGTGGGGCTCCAACTCATGAACTGTGAGATCATGACTTGAGCCAAAGTTGGCCACTCAACAGACTGAGCCACCCAGGTGCCCCTCGTTTTCTTAATTCTGTAGTTAAAAATTTTTTTTTCACTAGAATTTTATGAAATCAATGAGCCATTTTTAATGAGCCATTATAGGACTGTTTTGCTTAGTTCTTTGTTTTAAGAGTATTTGGCCAGAGGAATCATGTAGTATGTTTACAACTCTTATCTAACTCAAGATCTAATGATAACATGACATTATGATACTTCTCTTCAGTGATCCTATGTGTATATGATAAGAATGAAGTGACCAGAGAACAAAAAAGTGCAGGGTTAATGTTCAGTCAATATAGATAACTTAAAAGATTAGGAATCATAAAACATAAAAGATTAGGTTTGTGATAATAGTCGATGAATGTCTCATATTGTAACATTGGGTCTGTTCTGACATTTTGCAGAATCCAAGATTAATTAAAGAAATGGTTTCAAAAAGGGGTGAATAGTCTTAAGTATGCAAATGAGCCATCATTCCAGAGGGAATTTTCTTAAAATTCTCTCATGATTTGAGCCGAGCCATTCTTCTTAGAATTGTTAACCTGCTCCATCAACTTTTACTAATTTTGAAAACAATATTGACTTGTAATTCTACCTGGAATGATTATCAACTAATTTCATTTACTCTCTTAAATTTGATTATATATTTTCTATGAAGATACAGACCTTGTAAATTGAATTCTTGTGGATTATTGTGGATAGCACATATTTTATTGTGGATTATGAAGTTCTTAAATTCATAGACCAGTTTCTTATAATTATCTGTACTAAGATAAAAGCAGTAAAGTGCTTGTGTCCATTTTTATCATAAGCAGTCATAGATCAGATAGTTAAAAAGTTGAGTCTGTGTTATTGCTATTTAGAAACTGCTTTCGCAGTTCAGGGACTTGTTACCAGTTACTCATTAGTTTTTCATTGATTACCCACAGAATGCAAAGCACTGTGTCCTTGGATGTTTATAAGTGATTTCAAATTGCTAGTGTTGCCCATTAGCGGTCCTAAGTCAGTTCGGTGAGTCATAGAACAGCACGTTTTGTTTTATTTTGTTTTTCTAATTAATAGAATAGAAGCTATCAGAGTGCCTGGCATGTAGCAAACTATTTGTTTTGTAAATATTTTGTTCTCTGTATGTAGGTCCTCACTCTCTATGTGAATGTATGTATGTCTTACTCTGGACCACTATTAGACAAGTTTGAAATAAACTCACATAAAGGATGCAAGATGAATAAGCACTTTAATGAATTTACAACATACATAATGTCAGTGTAAATAAATTTTTGTTTGTTTATAGAAGAATACGTTGAAGACAGGTAATAGCCAAGGTGTAGAAAGAGCCCAAATGTCCATTGATGGATGGATGGATGGATAAAGAAGATGTGGTACATATCACAATGGAGTAATACTCAGCAATCAAAAAAAATGAAATCTTGCCATTTGCAACTTCGTGGCTGGAACTAGAGGGAATTATGCTAAGCGAAATTAGAGAAAGAAATATCATGACTTCACGCATAAGAGGACTTTAAGATACAAAACAGATGAACATAAGGGAAGGGAAACAAAAATAATATAAAAATAGGGAAGGGGACAAAAACATAAGAGACTCTTAAATATGGAGAACAAACAGGGTTACTGGAGTGGTTGTGGGGGAGGGGATGAGCTAAGCGGATAAGGGGCATTAAGGAATCTGTTCCTGAAGTCATTGTTGGCTATATGCTAACTAACTTGGATGTAAATTTTAAAAATAAATTTAAAAATTTTTTAAATATGTTGAAGGCAGATTGGAGGTATACCTAAGTGGTAGGAAATGACATGTGGGCTGACATTATGCAAGTTGACTTGTGTTAAGATATGACTATGGTACAGGGTGCCTGGGTGCCTCAGTCAGTTAAGCAACCGACTTTGGCTCAAGTCACCATCTCACAGGTTTGTTCATTTGAGCCCTGCGTCAGGCTCTGTGCTGACAGCTCAGAGCCTGGAGCATGCTTCAGAGTCAGTCTGTCTGTGTGTCTGTCTCTCTCTCTGCCCCTCTCCCACTCATGATCTCTGTCTCAGAAATAAACATTAAAAATTTTTTAAAAATAGTAAAAAAAGAAAAGATTTGACTATGGTAGTTCTCAGACTTTATATGTTGATTTCATGGGATACTTGTTAAAATGCAGTTTCCGCTGCCCTTAGAGTGATTCAGCAGGTCTAAGATGGGGTTCGGGAAGTGTAATTTTTAATGAATACCACAGGTGAATAATATCGGAGTTCCTCCAGCCACACTTAAAGAGTTTTCTTTTTGTTTCTTTGTGAATACTTTTATGTCTCAAAGTTTACTTAAACTTTCATTGGTACAAAAACACTCTTAAAATAAGCAGATTACGGTTTTACATCATCAACATTTGAAGATTAAGATAAAAACAGATCCAAACATGTTTTTGTTGGGGAAAAAGCCTTACAGAACTAAAATTTTGGTTTTTATGATTTTTCCTATTGACATCTTTTTTCCCACTTATCAAACAAATATATTCTTATTGTAGAAGTAGTGAAAACTGTATAGCGTTTTAACAGTTTCAAAATGCATTCCTTTTACAGCTGCGAGACTGTATCCAAAAGACCTTGAATGAGTGGAGTTCCCAAATCAGCCCTGATTTGGTCAGGGTAAGTAAAATGTGAATGAAGAAATGAAGTGGGTCAAAAGGGAAGTGCAGTTGTGATAGGGAAGTCAAATAGGCAATTAGCCTAAAACTCCCTGTAGCTGATTTGCTGAGATGGCTGGCTGGCTGACTCAGTATGCTTAATCATAAAACAGAAAATCCATGATGTGTCACCAAATCTTCAACTAGACAAGATATCGGGATTCTCTGTGCCTAATTTCCACCATAGTTTCTTCACAATGTACCTTTGTTCCAGTTTGTATTTGGTCTAGTAAAAGAATGACTGTTGAATAGTTTTGGTTGCTAGATTGCATTGGTAGCGCATCATAATAACACTAGATACAAATTTTTTAATGTTGGTTTCAAGTGAAACACTGGGTGTTATATTGAATGTCGTTATATACCTATTATCCTAAATATTATACAAACCAGACCACCTGTTTGCAAGCTAGTGTTTAGAATCCACTGTAGCCAAAGGCTCATAACAAATTACATAGACTACTTTAAAACTATGGAAGAGGACACGTGCTGGAAATGCTTGTTGCCCTGGGCATCCTGCAAGTGTAAACTCTGTAGCTGCTAGGCAGATATTGATTAATGTCTTTGATCAGTCTGTGTTTCTCTGAAATGACCATTTGCCTCTATGCATGACTGATAAACACTTACTAAGCCTTTGATGGGTGCCAGGCATTGTAATATGCTCAAGAACTGTGAGGAAACCCTCACTGTTTACTTTGTTTTAGTCTTATAAATGTGGGTTAATATGTTTCTGATTTATATGTACTAACATTTTATCATTTTCCTCATCATTTATTCATTATAATGCATTAGAATGGCCTTTACTTTTTTTATTGCAATCAGAAAAAAAGGTTTTGGCTTAAAGTGTTTGTGATTAATCTAGGAAGTTTTTAACATGTCATTATCCTGAATGGATAAATATTTATTATTTTTAATTGGTTTCTTTTTTAACTAAAAGGATGTACGATGCTAGTGGTTCTAACTCCTCACGTTTCCCCACCACCACCACTATTTGTTTTTTGTTTTTTGTTTTTTTTATCATGCACTCCTCTGAGTACCTGCTCAAAAGGAGATCCTTTTCCCCAGTAAATGGACACACACACAGCATTTTACCTTTGTTTCAGGGTTTTGCAAACTTTATGAAGCCCATCCAGACATTGGGTAAAGAACCCAGTTATCTTATGGGCTCTCTGCTTCTAAAGGGCACTATGGACAATAGAAAACATATAGCTAATTACAAAGATTAATTTTATATTTATCATAAACATCATGTGTTTGTTATAGGAGTTTCCAGATGTCTTGGAATGTACTGTATCTCATGCGGTAGAAAAGATAAATCCTGATGAAAGAGAAGAAATGAAAGTTTCTGGTAAAGTCCAGCCTTTACAATTTATTTTGTTATACAGTGGAAGTGATAGTGAAGTTTTGTCTGGTATGGGAATAAACCTTTCTTTGCCTCTGGTAATGAGAGACTCAGTCACTAAGTGTGAGAAATACAAAAATTCTTTTTAAACATAATCTTGATGTAAACTCCAAGAGGAAGTTATAGGAGGTCAGTTTTGGCTACTTACGTAGAGTCAGAAAAGAAATTCACCTTGCTGTTCTTCATGGTAGTCTCATTAATTTATATGTTGGACTTCAGGGCAGTAGGAAGATTAAGGTGGAGGAAATGGAAAGAAGAAAAGGAAAGCTTAAGAACAGGGTCTACCTGAAGCAAGCATAAGCCTTCTCTTCCTGGTAGAACACTGCTGAGCAATGGCTGAAGTCACCTAAAAGTGTAGACAGAAATCTGGGCAACAAGTGGCATGAAGAGAAGTAAAATACATGTTAAGCCCATTCAACAAATGTACTGAATAACTGTTTTCCAGAGACCATGCTAAGCTCAGGAATGAAAAAATAAACAGATGTGCTGTTCTTGCCCTCAGCTTACAGTCAGCATAGCACAGTCATTAAAAGCTTGACTTTGACTAGATTGAAATTCCTTAGTATGCAGATTACTGACTGGTATAATTTTGGGCTAACTAGTTACTTAACCTCTCTGAGTCTCAGTTTTCTCATCTGTAAAACAGGGATGTATCTGTTTCACAGGCTTCTTCGTAAATTAGGTGAAATAACAAAAGCAGCACTTAGCATAGTGCTTGGCAAAACAATTAAGTGCTAGTTAGATAGCTATTATTTATTACCATTTGTGGTTGGGTTGTGGCTGTTATTTTTTTTTTTTATTATGATGGACATGTAAGATAAGATAGGGCATTGTCTTTTGACTCAATAACTACCATTTGTTGAGTCTTGCTTTGTACCAGGCACTGCAATTTAGCATGTTTTGGTTATATTTCTTCAGATGATTCTCAAAACAGTTCTTCTACATGGTAGGTCTATTATCCCCATCACACAAGTGACATTAAATAACTTGGAAGTTATCATATAACCAGTATGTGGTTGAACCAGGAATCCATCCAGGTATGCTTGACTCTAAAACCCATTTCTTGGGGTGTCTGGGTGGCTCAGTGGGTTAAGCATCAGACTTCAGCTTGGGTCATGATCTCACGGTTCGTGGGTTCGCACCCCTCATCAGGCTCTGCTGACAGCTCAGAGCCTAGAGAGCCAGCTTTGGATTCTATGTCTCCCTCTATCTCTATTCCTCTCCTGCTCACACTGTCCCTGTCTGTCTCTCTCTCTCTCTCTCTCTCTCAAAAATAAATAAATATTAAAAATTAAAAAAAAATAAAGCCCATTTCTTTTCTAACACATTGCTATTTGTGTTGGAAAAGGAAGTAAAAGCAACCTTTTCTCTGTGGTCGATTGCAGTTCTTCATGGTTTAGATCCATCTTGGAGCTCATACAGGTTGTCCTCAGTTCCTAGAGGTCTTGAGATTTTTGATAAGTATCAAATTTTTCCTTATTTGAAAAGCTTTATTTTGTCTATGTATCTAAAAATGCCTCCTTCTTCAGAGAAAGGAGACCAGTTCAGATGGCACAAATTCATGGCCAGGGGGAGAATGATGGGGAGGGTTTTCATGGACTATAACTATGGCAGCTGTGGTTGGACCAAAGTGTTGAAGATTGACTCTCACCTGGTAGAGATAGTGATGACTTTTAAACAGAGAAGCTTCATGAGGAAAGCAGCGCTTTAGGAATATTAAAGGATGCGACAAATAAATGTACAAGGTAAATTTGTTGTATTTGTTGAATACCAGGCAATTTACATACAGATACTTCATTAGCCCTGTTTTGTTTTGTTTTGTTTTTCAATTTTTTTTTCTGATGTTCTCTCTTTTTGTTCTCACACCACTCCACCTATTTGTCTGTTGATTAAATTTAGATTTTGAATAGTGAATTTACGTGAAGTAAATCTATACAAATAAATTTGAGTTTAAATCAAGCCAAAGCCTCAGTCTTATAGAAAACTACTCAGCTTTCCTGGTAACCAAGGAAATGCCAATTAATGCGGCCCTGAAACCATATTAGGTATATATGGTACCTACCAAATTAGCAAAAAACTTACGTATTTTTGGTAGTGTCCTCTATTCTTAGGAGAGCAATTTTTTTTCAAATGTTTATTTTTGAGAGAGAGAGCGCAAGAGCAGGCAGGGGAAGGTAGAAAGAGGGAGACAGAGGATGTGAAGCAGGCTCTGTGCTGATGGCAGAGAGCCTGATGCGGGCCTTGAATTCAAGAACCATGAGATCATGACCTGAGCTGAAGTCAAGAGTCATACACTTAACCTACTGAGCCACCCAGGCACCCCCAAATCTTTTATATAAAAATAGGAGGTATATAAAATAGAAAAAGACTCTCAAAAAAGATGATACCCTTTGACTCATAAACACATTTTTGACAATTTGTCCTTGGGAAATGCTTCCGCATAAAGTTGAACAAAGTCACCAAGGTGTTTCTTTAACATTGTATGTGTAAATGTTCAAAAAATAGGAAATCATTTAGTAAGTTACACTCTATCAAAATTTCAGAATAATGTTCAGCCATTAAAAATGAGTATGTAAAATTATTCATTGAAAATAGAGTATACAAAAATCTAAACAGTGACTGCTTTCAGTGATGAGACAATTGACTTTTTTTTTTGGTCTTTCTATTCTTGTAGATTTTTCTCATTTCCAGAATGAGTATATTGCTATTATGGGATATGATAGGGAACTTAAGAACTTCATAAAGATGTAAAAATAATTATGTAAAGGTAAACTAAATAGAAATGAATAAATATTATACCCTGCTTCATATGACCAATAGCTGGAAGATCATGTCTAAAACTTAGAATGATTATATTAGGAAGGTGAGGTTGTGGGGTTCTTTTCATTTTTCTTCTCATTAACAATTTTAATTTAGTCTTTGCATTGATTTTAGTTCATTGAAGAAACTAATATGCTCCATTAATATTTAATTCATAAACATGTACATTTCAAGTAACTTAAGCTTGTATATTTATCTGACCTGCCATCTAACAGATGGAAAATTAATATCTGCTTTTTTGTTTTGACAAAAGGATTTTTTTTTTGGCAACTGATATATAACTTAAAAATTACAGTAGAAATGTTTTATGTCTGAAAATGGAAACTGTAAAATTATGTGACTAGGAAAGGAAAGATAATTCATTCAGGATTCTCTGAGAATTCTCTGTCATTTTAGTATTGTCGGCAGTGTTAATACTGGGTACTATAAGTTATCCAAATGTAGTAATCAGTTTTGTTTTGTTTTTTGTTACCCAGCAAAATTGTTCATTGTAGGATCAAATTCTTCATCATCAACAAGAAATGCAGTTGACATGGGTAAGCAAAAATTTAACTTTTTATCTTCATAATGAACTTTAAATTAGTGTAGGTATATTATTTATATCTCATGTTCAGGTTCAGATAAAAAAGAAAATGAGCTCATTCTAATTTTACTCCTTAAAGTTCTAGCCTAGGGGCACCTGGGTGGCTCAGTGGGTTAAGCATCCGACTTCGGCTCAGGTCATGATCTCAGGGTTTGTGGGTTGGAGCCTCATGTTGGCATCAATGCTGACAGCTCAGAACCTGGAGCCTGCTTTGGATTCGAATTCTCCTTCTCTCTCTGCCCCACCCCCACTCACGCTCTGTCTCTCTCTCTCTGTCTCTCAAAAATAAACATGAAAAAAATTTTTTAAAAATAAAGTTCTAGCCTAATTTCTTAAGGCTTCTGTCAGATCAAATTGACTTATGTAGGTTCATATTTTGATATATAAGAGGAATGTAAAAGATATAATCAAATGTCAACTATATGTTTGGAGATAGAAATTCTTTTTTTTAATAATTTTTTAATGCTTTTTTTTTTTTTAATTTTATTTTTGAGAGAGAGACAGTGTGAGCAAGGGAGGGTCAGAGAGTGAGGGAGATAAAGAATCTGAAGACAAGCTCCAGGCTCTGAGCTAGCTGTCAGCACAGAGCCTGACGTGGGACTTGAACCCATGAACCATGAGATCATGACCTGAGCCAAAATCGGACGCTTAACCGACTGAGCCACCCAGGTGCCCCTGGAGACAGAAATTCTTAATCCTATTCTTAGCCCTTTTAGTACTATAATGAAATACCACAACCACCACCACAACAACAAAACAAGCATTTTCATCTTTGTTTGGCACTTGGTTAGATTATTGTGGTATTGCAATTATTCAGTATTTTTTTCTTCTAAAACATTCTTAAAATATTTATAGATGTTGGACACTTAAATAATTAGCTCTGTAATATAACTGTGGAATGAAAACTAATTTAAAATAAACTCTTTAATTATTTTTATAGAAATTATCTCTCTTGGGGTGCTTGGGTGGCTCAGTTGGTTAAGTGTCCAACTTTGGCTCAGGTCATGATCTCAAGGTTCATGAGTTAAAGCCCCACATTGGGCTCTGTGCTGACAGCATAGAGCCTGGAGCCTACTTTGGATTCTGTGTCTCCCTCTCTCTTTGCCCCTTCCCTGCTCACACCCTGTCTTTCTCTGTCTCAAAAATAAATAAACATTAAAAAATGTTTAAAAAGTACCTCTATAAATATAGATTAGAACCATAAATTTAGCTTTTCAGAGTCTTAAGACTATTCTTTGCCATGACTACCAATTACAGAATATGAGGTCAGAATTCTTTTAATTAAAAAAAAATTTTTTTTAATGTCTTTATTCTGAGAGACAGAGAGCGAGCAGGGGAGGGGCAGAGAGAGAGGGAGACACAGAAACCAAAGCAGGCTCCAGGCTCTGAGCTGTCAGCACAGAGCCCGACACGGGGCTTGAACCCATGGACTGTGAGATCATGACCTGAGCCAAAGTTGGACACTTAATCGACTGAGCCACCCAGGTGCCCCTGAGGTCAGAATTCTTATAGTCATCCATACAAGACACTCGTAGAACTGGAGAAGAAAATTTTATGAAGATAATGAAGCTACCAAAAAATTTCTGGGGCCTTAGAAACAAGAAGAAGGCCTGTTCTCCAGAAGGCTTGTAATAGCTGTGAGTCCCTAGGAAAAAGGCAGGTCAAAGAAACTGACTTGTCTGTCATGCAGACCAAATAGATGAACAGGGGCTTATACTTATTTAAGAGATGGGAATGTTATAAATGATTATGAAACTGAGTGAAATAATCTATATTAGAAAACTATTGAACTGTATGAACAGAATTTAGTGGGATACTTGAAGGACATTAGAAATACTTGTTTTTATTATGTAATAAATATTTATCCTTTTTGTGTTTTCCTTCACATCAGCCTGTTCAGTCCTTGGAGTTGCACAGCTGGATTCTGTGATCATTGCTTCTCCTCCTATTGAAGATGGAGTTAATCTCTCCTTGGAGCATTTGCAGCCTTACTGGGAGGAATTAGAAAACTTGGTTCAGAGCAAAAAGATTGTTGCAATAGGTACCTCTGATCTAGACAAAACACAGTTGGAACAGCTCTATCAGTGGGCACAGGTAAAGCACAGTGAGATCACAAGCGCTCTGGGAGGAGCCCAGCTTTTACAGTCTTTGCTGCATACCGTTTAGCATCATGCACAATAGTGGATGCTCACTATTGGTTGGCTATTCCAAATGTGGGTGTTTTAAGACAAGATTTGTCTAAAGCATTAGACTTTTTTGTCTCAACTATATGCCTAATTGAATTTAATATTAATTTCATTTCAAATGAGTAACATATTGTAGTGCCTGGGTGGCTCAGTCGGTTAAGCGTCCAACTCTTGATTTCAGCTCAGGTCATGACCATACAGCTTGTGNACTCTCTCAAAATGAATAAATAAACTTTAAAAAAAATGAGTGACAGAAACACTAGAAAATGTGTGCTGAAGCATGTACCGTCAAAATGAATTAAGGCTATTTCCTTCAGTTTTACTTTTGTGATAAAATTATTACATTTTTCTTTAGATAAGATTAGGTTTTGGTTCTGATTCCTTAAGTAAGGGAGTATCATATATAACAAATATTTTGCTGTTACTTAAAGATAAAAAAGACTTTTGGTTCATAGAATTTGATACAGAGGTGTAATAAATTAATCACCACCACTCTCTGGCCTAATAAAATGTACAAAATTATTAGGGAAGTTGCTTACTAACTAGTATTTTACTTTTACTCTCTGTATTTTTCTTTACTCCTTTTACTTCATCCCCAAGCTTCTCCTTTTCAGATCTTTCAGTTTCAGACCCTAGAGAAAGTGTTGGCCCTTCTGCCTTTGATTTGGTGATAGCCAGATTGTGGCCAAGATTCTGCTGGAGAGACTTGGGTGATCTGGAATGTTTCTATAAATTACCAGAGCAGCTATTAGAAATTATCTAATTCTTTTTCAAAATGTGTCTGATTTATAACCATATTTTAATTTTTTTAATGTTTATTTATTTTTGAGAGAAAGAGCACAATTTGGGGAGGGGCAGAGAGAGAGGGAAACACAGAATTGGAGGCAGGCTCCAGGCCCTGAGCTGTCAGCAGAGCCTAACATGGGACTCGAACCCACCAACTGTGAAATCATGACCTGAGCCAAAGTCGGAAGCCCAACCAACTGAGCCACCCAGGCGTCCCTGTAACCATATTTTATACTTTAATATTAAATGTTTGTATCATTCCTATTTGATCTCTTACTTGTAAGACATACTTCCTCTTCAGCTGGAACTGTCACACTAAGAATCATGTTTATTTTTGAGACAAGTGCAGTAGATTACAGGTACCAGCTGGAAAGTTTCTAATAGTGTAGCACTATATTGGCCCTCATCTAGAGCTCTTTCCTTTCCCTGGTACCACTAACATGAGTTAGAAAAGCATACGTTAATAAATACATTTATAGAAAAGTATTTTATAAACTTTAAGTATTATAAGATGTAGTATATTTCCTAAAATTGTGTCCTTTTATTGCTTTCCACTTTTTGTAGTACTTGATTTAGTGGCAATGTCATGATTTTCTTCACTTCTAGGTAAAACCAAATAGTAACCAAGTTAATCTTGCCTCTTGCTGTGTGATGCCACCCGATTTGACTGCATTTGCTAAACAATTTGATATACAGCTGTTGACTCATAATGATCCAAAAGGTAAGACTGAGATTTTCATTTCTTGATGGATCATGAGCTTTTATCTTACAAGAAGCTACTTGTTAAAATTTAATTTTTAATTTTGTACAGTGATGAATGTTACCTAGAACTTCTCTTTATGGTTAGTTCAAAAGGCATATCCTTTATTTTAGTTCCAGAAAGCTTTGTCTTTATATCAGTGGGGAAAAAAATTGAAGGAATAATTTCCTGAATATCCAGTCAGTTGAAGTTTATAAGTATGAAGCTACACAAAAAAAAGATCTTTTAGGATATTCTAAATAGTTTCATATAAAATCTTCTATAGTACAGCAAAAATTGTAACAAACAGCCACTTTAAAAAGATAAATATCTAGAAAGAGAGGCAGATAAAATTTAAAACTTAAGCATCTTAGGATAGGTAATTGATTAGGTATTTTATTAATCATTACTATCAAGACATATTTGGTGTTGATCAGAAACATTATTTGATTAATGAGAATGGCCTCTCTGTCTTCTGTAGAATAATCTTTATTAACATTTTATAGGATAAGTAGGAAAACTGGGAAGAGAATGTTTTACACTTTATACTTATTTATTTAGCAGCCTGCTCCATTCACATTTTTTCACTGAAAAATGAAACCGTGTTTTTGGTATAGTTCTAAGTGAGAAATGTCTAGTGAAAGTTTTAAATCCCTAAGACATTTTTTAAATGTTAATTTATTTTGAGAGAGAGAGAGAGAGAGAGCATGAGCATGCAGGGCTGGACCTTACAACCCTGAGATCATGACGTGAGCTGAAATCAAGAGTCGAATACTTAACTGACTAAGCCACCCATGTCCCCCGAGATTTGCCTTTCTTTTTTTTTTTTTTTAAGTAGGCTCCACACCCAGTGTGGAGCCGACCATGTGGCTTGAATAGGAAGAAATTACATTTTCTAGGTGCTTGGAGAAAAAATAATTTAGCTTTTACTTCCGTGTCTAAAAAGATAGCATTATATTGGTGGTTTGATTCAGTTAGTGTGGTCATGAATAACCCCTTAAGATATTATACAATTTATTAGCAATCTGCCCCATTCTCATTTTTTCACTGTTTTGTAGGAAGAGGAGTTTTAGTAGTTCTTGTTCATTAGATACTAGGTATCATGCTAAATGCCTTTGAGAGATGATTCTCTAATCCTTACAGCACCCGAAACTAGACATTTCATTGATGAGCCTCAGAATTTAAGAAAGTAGCTAAATCTTTTTGATTTGAGATGTTAGCATCGTAGTATTTCAGTCTGAAAACCTTACTTTCTTATAAGTTTCCGTTTAAATGATACCAGAATAGGAGATAATGACTTTTGCCTCTCCCTTTAGTAATTACTTTCACAAGTAATTAGATTCATTTTTTTAAAAAGTCATTTTAGTTGAATATCGAACAAAGAATTTTTATGCTGATTTATTCTGAAACATAAACCCAACTTTAAATTCCAACTTTCCATATGTTAGCAGATACTATATCGTTTCTCTGTTTATCTGTTTATTTGGTGAAGGGGAAGGGAGGAGGAGGGCTTTTCCAGCAATAATTATTGCCAACAGCTGGTGGATGAGCCTGTACCCCCATCCTAGCTCTGCTTGAAAAAAATGTTCCTTTTTCCAGTAGGAAAGGAAATAGGAAACGACTAAGGTGTCTGGTATTTTATTTCCACGTTGTGTAAATGTTGGCATGCTAAATTGCATATACATGTGAGAAGAGAGATTTAATCCTTTTTTGATATGTTTTTGTTTTACTGACATAATTTGACATTCAGATGTCCTTCTAATTTTAATTCTAAACCCTTTGATTAGGATATGTAGGCTGATTCTGCATATACCATTAATGAATCTTCACTTTGATCTGTAATGAAGCAATTCTTTTCTTAAAAGATTTATTGTGTTTACTGATTCATTTACTGATTCTAAAGAGCTCGCATGGTTAATTTAAAAGTATGTAGTTGATGAATAGCATAGCTCTCTGATTATGTGATACATTTTATTTTTTAAGCAATCAAGTTGTAAAACATTTAACTTATCATCTAAAATAGAGATTTGTAGGGGCGCCTGGGTGGCTCAGTCAATTAAGCGTACGACTTAGGCTCAGGTCATGATCTCAGTTTGTGAGTTCAAGGCCTGCATTGGGCTCTGTGCTGACAGCTCAGAGCCTAGAGCCTGCTTCAAATTCTGTATCTCCCTCTCTCTCTGCCCCTCCCCTGCTCGTTCTCTGTCTCTCACTGTCTGTCATTAATAAATAAATGTTAAAAAAAAATAAAAGAGATTTGTTTTTAAGTTCCCTCTAAAGCCTTTCCTCTGTTCTAAAATTATCCTATTCTTCAGAAAATCTTTATTTTCCATTATTCTTTGCCCTAGAAGTTGCAGTAACAGTTTAACTACAATCAGGGTGAAATTGTGAAGTAGGTGATCCTGACTCAGAACCTTCCCCTTTTCATTTGCTTTACCCTCCCCGCCACTGCCATTAAATCTCATCTGCCTTATGCCTCATTCCCTCCAGAATCCTCTTCTCTGTCAGATGGTCTGATAAACAAATCCATATTACTTTCCCAAAGAGACGTTTGCCTTCCATTTATGAAAGCTGTGCTTTACTGGCTGCATAGCATTGGGCAAGTTACCTAACCTCTCTGCCTCAATTTCCCCCTGGAAAAGGAAGAATGTATCTGTTTTATAGGGTTAACATGTGGATTAAATGAGCTAATACATGTACTCAAGAAAGTGTGCCTGGCACATGATAGTAACTAACATTTACTGAGATTTTACTATTGATGTTATCTAAACATCACAGCAGTTCTTTTGGGGCAAGTGGGTCCTTTAGCGCTCCCAAGTCAAACAGTATAGATGGTCACTTAATCCATATCTGTGTGGTTGGTTCTGACCCTAGTAGAATCTTTCCATATTGATTGGGTGCTTCAGCAGACATTTGAATACCTACAATGTGTCAGGTATTGCTCAGAATACTAAGGATATAGGACCAAGTCATATAAATTCCAAGACTCATGATGGGAGAAGACAGACCATAAAATAATGTTAAATGTGATAAATGGTGGTATATGCTATGGAAAAAAGTTTGACTGAAGGAGAAAAGAGTGCCAAGATTAGGAGTTGTTATTTTATATGGGGTAGTCAGGGAGGCCTCTCTGCTAAGGTGACATTAATCAGAGATCTGCAAGAAGGGAGAGAGCCCTGTGGGAATCTGGAGAAAGAGGTTTCAGGGAAGAGGGATCAACTGATTCAAAAGTGTGAATGTGCTTAAGGATTTCAAAATACAGCCATGAGGCCAGTGTGGCTGGAGAAAAGGCAGTGAGGAAGAGAGTAGTATATCAGAGCAAGAGTAGAGGGCTTGGGTGTAAATGGGGAATCAAAAAATAATTATCAGAGATGCAAGTTAAAAGATAGCCATCGCCAGAGTTTTTAAATGAGCATTAGTGCTCAGGAGAATATGGTAAGACACATTCTGACATTATCAGCTGCTAGTGGAAGTGTAAAGTACAGCCCTTCTGGAAAGCAATTGGCAGTATACTACAAATCAGGCCTTCAAAGTCAAATGTACTTTGTTGTTGTTATTTCATAACCAGGAATGCATTTTAAAGATATTCAGCATAGCATTATTTTTGTTAGCAAAATACTAGGAAAAATCTAATGTTTTTGCTTAGCAAGGAGGAAATGTATAAATTATGAGATCCATATAATGTAGTATCTGGGTAATTATTAAAAATGATTATTTTTAATGATTATTTTATTTTAATAATTATTAAAAAAATAATTACATGGGAAGATTCATAATATAAGTTGAAAAAATGGGTTGTAACTACAGTTACAATTTTTAGTTTTTAAGATACGGAAAAATAGATACAGAAAAAAGTTGGAAGGAAATAAATGGCAATGGAAATGATCTATCTCTGGTTGATAGGATTATTGGCAACTTTCCTTGTTCTTCCTTGTATGTAACTTTCCTGTATTTTCACTGGCTCTACATTAGAATCACCTGGAAATCTTCCAAAAAAAAAAAACCAAAACCAAACGACTGTGCAGGCTCCACACATCAGATGTTATGAATTAAATAGGCTGGAGTACAAGTGTAGATACTTTAAAGACTTGCCTGGCTCTTTCTCATATTCTGGTTTAGATTCATAGCAACATTAAGGAAAAGCATATTTTATATATTCAGTTTTGAAGTGTTACTTTTCTTGTATTTAAATGCTCACCTACATGGTAAAATGTTATTTTCAAATTTAACACTTTGGATTTTTATTTGTTGTTCGTTTGTTTTAAGAACTGCTTTCTGAAGCCAGTTTCCAAGAAGCTCTTAAGGAAAGCATCCCTGACATTCAAGCACATGAGTGGGTGCCCCTGTGGCTACTGCGCTATTCGGTCATTGTGAAAAGTAGAGGAATTATCAAATCAAAAGGCTACATCTTACAAGCTAAAAGAAGGGGTTCTTAACTACAACTTAGGATCATAACCTATTTACTGACTTGTCGTTTCCTTGAATAGAAGATAAAATTGAGATGTATAAAAACCTGGTCACTTCCTGTAAATGCTGTCAAGGAGGCAGATATTCTTCAGTTACATTTGACACCGTCTAACCTGTCAAGCTTTGAATACTTCTCTTGCCTCCGTATCAGTTCACTCACCCAAACCACTGTATTGTTTTCATTAAACTATTGTTTTCTAATTGAAATTGCCTATAAAGAAAATACTTGCAATATATTTTCCTTTATTTTTATGACTAATAGAAATCAAGAAAATTTGTTGTTAGATATATTTTGGGCCTAGGCATCAGGGTAATGTATATACATATTTTTTATTTCCAAAAATTAATTAATGGCTTCTTATTCTATAGTATAAGCAATTACAATTGTTAAGATTGAAATACTGGAAGATATTTTTTGTTATTAATAAGATGATTATATCCAGAGTAACTGGAGTAGCTGGGATCTACTAGTAGTGTAAATAAAATTCATTTCTTCCATACATGAATGAAAACTTAAACTTTATGTGTCCTTGCTTGTATTTACCTATAATGATTTAATCATGTATTCTTGTGCCGTATTTTCCTTGCAATGATTTCCAAGACAAACCAAAGTAAATCTGAAAAAGGAGAATAGAAGCTTTGAAACTATTGTTTGGGGTTTTATAAAGGCAACTATTATCATCTCCAGATTCTTTGTAATTATTGGTCTATACTTAATTTTTTGGAACTCATTCAAGAATATTTAATAAGTATTAAGTGTTTACCATGTGCTGGGCAATGTGGACTATGAGGAAGTGGGGGGCATAGGGATTCAGAATCAGTTGAGTAAAATATGTAATATTTGCTCCTCACTAATAACCAACTAGGAGGTACTAAAAGCCAGAAAAGGAGTGAAAAAAATCTTTAATTCAGGGCCAGCATTGTCTGTTTAGACAACTTTTTTGAGATACAGTCTTAACTATTTAAAAGCAAAATGTTATACACTTGATCTTAGTGAAAAGGCCAAGCAGCGATAAAAAAGCAAAGTGTTATGATCCAAACTTTAGAGCTAGAGGAGGCTATAGATTATTTATTATAATTCCTCATTAAACACCAGAAAATAGCAAATAAATAAGCCATGCCCTTTGATATATACTATATGTCTCCACAGTTCTAGAAGTTTGTAATCCAAATAGTTTGAAAATTTCTTTACAAATCTCATATCTCAATCAGGACTTTTCAACCATGTGTCCTCATATACAGTTTATAAAAATTCATATTTAAAACTAATTTTGCCCACGGTTTTTCAACTTAGAGAAAAGAAATATGGTTCCATATTCAAAGTAAATACACTAGACTCTTCCTATCCTAAACAAGGTTTTGTAGTTTACTGGTTGGATAATTTCATCATTAAAATTATAATGTGAAATCAGCTGAATTACTTGTTACATAAAACTCATTTAAACTTAGAATTCCCTAAAGCCTTATATTGCCTTTATGGTAATTGTATATAATGTTATTGAATGTATATAGTTAACTTTTTTTATCTGGAAATGTACATTTTTTCATACAACATAAGTTTCTAAACAAATGCTCATTTTAATTTAATCCTAAACAGTGAATTAGTCAAGATATTTTAAGAAGGAACTTTAATATCACATTTGTTTTTTAAAACTGTAGATTTACAGAAATGGATTTTTTGAAGGGTTATTTTGAAGATAGAAAAAAACAAAACTAATGTTAATTTATCCAAATGTCATAAGAGCTTTTTTTGTGTTCTTCCCCCACCCCCCTCAACAAAAAAGCAAGATTGTAGTTTCATTTTGTGAAGGGGATCATGTAGGTATGGAATTTTAAAATTATTTTATTGTTTCCCTTCTGAACCTTTAATTTGTTATTGAATAAACTTTAAAAAATGATTTTTTTTAAGGCTTTACAATTTAACAAGCTGATATTCACATCTTTTTTTGGTAAACTAACAGAATATAGTGACTACTTTCCAAATACTTAAGGACTTAATGTGTAAAAAGCCATAAAACAAAGAGCAGTAATACTACCAAATAATTGCTTAAAGCTGAAAGCTAAGTTATCAATAGTGTATATAACAGATACATTTTCTAGGGAGAGGTGTGTTCATGACTCAGTGTAGAAAGAATTTATATAATTGGTTTTTTTTTTTTCAACCAACATGAAAAGAAGCTACAGCTTGTTATTACATTTCCAAAATACACTGGAGCCTTACTTTAACACAATGTACTGTAAACTTAGAATTTGTTCTGTGATGAGTCTATCTTGAATTCCCATCCAAGAAACTCTAGTCACCAGAAGGACCAAGGTGTCTTATAAAATACATTCACATGGTGTAAATTCTGAAGACCACATTGTGCTGGTATCCAGGTTAGAGTATCCATTTAGGGATGGCTGGTGCTAGATTGAATCACAAATAGCTAATGATTTTTTTGATCTCAAAGATCACTTAAACAGATATGTGTGGAATGGAAAATAAAGTTACTCTATTTTGCATAAATGGTCAGATTTTTCCCTACCAGAGCCAAGTAGTAACTGAAATACGATCTCAGTTTTTAGTGATAAAGGTCTAAGTCTCATTTAATTACATCTCATTTTTTAACAGATTTCTTTCTACCTTTTCCACCTAGCATTTTCAATAGTGGGGAATGTAAGTGACTGACAGTTTACTATATATTGGCCAACAGTTGATCTCTCTGCAAATTGTGTGTTTAGAGAAATTTGAAGTTGTTTTAAGGAGAATTTAAACCATTTGTTTTCATAATCAAATATATCAACTTACGATTCTGAGCCTATTTTTTAAAGTTAACTTCCTAATGTACCAGAACTTGTATCTGTCATTTCCCCATAAAGTTGATGATGGGATATGTCAGTTTTATTTTTGGAAACTATGTAACATAACTTTCATTAATATTTTTTATCATTTTCAGAATTAGAAATACACTTAGGGGAAAATGTTTTCATTAGATAATTCTACTTTTCTGTGTCCACAGTGGTGTATTATGAAATACAGGCAAAATAAAAGCATTAATAAATGTTTATAATAGTCTTTAATATCACTTATGAGTATTAATGAATTACCTAATTAAAGTGTGTTGTATATTTTTTAACTGAGTTGAATAGTTGGAAGCATCTAGAATATTAAATATTGACTTTGACCTATTGGAACTCATAAACAGTATGATTCAAAAATTGTGAATAATTTTTTAACCAAGCCATAAAGCTATTCATGCATTCATTCATTCAGTGATTTATCAAATGCCTACTATATGCCAACCACTGTGTAAGGTATTGGCAGATACACACAGAAATGAAAAAGACCCCGTGTCTTCAAGGAGCATATAGTGTATTTGGGGGGAAGAGAGATCTGTATGTGAATAAGAGCAATAAAGTCTGCATCTGTTAATAATTGAAGTGGTGAAGAGGGATTGGGGGCATATGGAAGGAGGTGGGGCTAGGGAATACCTACTGCTAGAAGACTCCCCTGAAATCTAAATTAGCCTTAGAGTAGGATGACAGGATAGGTGGGCATTCTGGCAGAGGCCTTTGTTTGCCTCATTTGTAAATAAATGTTTTTATTGAATGATGACCAATATATATGTAAACTTTAGAAATTCAGTTAAAAGTTTCTTAAAGAACTTGCCATTACAGATAGAAAGGAATGGCTTCTGTTGAGACAAGAGTAAGGTTGGAAAAGTAATGTTTTATGATAAAGAGGCCAAAACTTGCCCAAATCCCCCAAATCAGAATATGGCTGTTATGTACTTTCACTACCAGCAGAGCCAAAAAAAAATTTTAATATGTATCTCTCAACAATGAATAAATATATAAAATGTCATACAAGACTTTTTGTGTGTCTGGTCCATTATTTTAGAAAGATTCATGTTTTGTAATGTCCACTACCTGGGTAGCTCTGTTGTTTAAGCATCTGACTCTTGATTTTGGCTCAAGTCAGGATCTCACGATTCATGGGACTGAGCCCATCAAGTTCTGTACTGACAGTACAGAGCCTGCTTGGGATTCTCTCCCTCTCTCTCTGCCCCTTCCCAATGCGTGCATGCTCTCTCTCTCAAATAAACATAAAAAGATAGCATTAAAAGATCATTATCAGGGATATGCAATTTAAAACCACAATCAAATGTCACTAAAGTACAAAATAAAATAGCTAAAATTTTAAAAGACCGACAGTACCAAGTACTGACAAAGATGTGGAGCAAGCAGAACTCTCATATTGCTGGTGGGAATGTAAAATGGTATGCCCACTATGGAAAATACCTTGGCATTTCTTACAAAATTAAATGTTCATTTACCATATGGTCCAGCAATTATTCTTCTAGGTATGTACTCAAGAAAAATAAAAACATATGTTCAAAATGGACATAAATGTTTATAGCACTTTACTCATAATAGCTGAAAAAGCCACCCAAATGCTATCAACTGTTGAATTGATAAATGAATTGTATTATAATAGGCTACTACTCAGCAATAAAAATTATATACAGTAGCATAGATGAATAGACATGCTGAGTGAAAGAAGCTAGACATGAAGGAGCATGTACTTACATGAAATTTTAAAGCAAAATTATTCAGTAGTGACTTATTTATTGCTATATCTGGGTACCTCAAAGTGCTGCAAGAGGTTGCAATCAAAAGTGTCAGGGGGCACCTAGATGGCTCAGTCAGTTAAGCTTCCGTCTTCAGCCTAGGTCATGATCTCACTGTTCCTGAGTTCAAGCCCCTCATCAGGCTCTGTGCTGACAGCTCAGAGCCTGGAGCCTGTTTCAGATTCTGTGTCTCCCTCTCTCTCTCTGTCTTTCTCTCCCCTTCCCCCACTCACACTCCCTCTCTCTCAAAAATAAACAAACTTGTTTCTTTTTTAAGTGTCAGCTGTAATTACAGTCTCATCTAGATACTTGATTGAGTTTGGTCTACTTCCAAGCTTTCTCATATGGTTGTATGACTGAGTTCCTGGTTGGCTCTAGGCCAAAAGGCCTCCCTCACTTCCTTGCCACATGGCCATATCCAAAGGGCAGCTCATAACAAGCACTGGCTTCCCACAGAATGAACAAGTGACACTGCAAGATGGAAGCCATCTTTTTTGTAATCTAATCATAACATAGATACCTATCATCTGTCATTCCTTTCATTGTAAGTCCAGCCCACATTCAAAGATTTGAAACTTGGGAGACTGGGTCATTGGGGATCATCTTACAAGCCAAACTTCAATGTTTTAACGATTACAAATAGTATTTAGTTTTAGAAAGCTCACGAACTAAAACCCTCATCTTTTGGTTAATGCCTGAAATCCCAGGGAGATTCAAACCTTCAGTTTAGAGGTTTAATTAGTAAAATACTATCAAGGGAGAATTTTCCTTTGAGCCTGGTAACTACTGTATTCTCATACCATATCTACCTAAAATTGGGTATACTGTAATTTGCCATAAATCCACTTTGGATAAAGAGGGTAGGCAATAAAGGTAGAAACAGAAACTGGGCAGACCTGGTAAGCCCACATAAAATAAAAACGGAACACATCACAGTTTTGCCTATTATCAGCAGACCTGTTGATAGTAGACCACTCAGTCTTCTCAGTTTATGAATACGTACTGCTGTTTTACTTTTGTATTTTGTTTCTTGATCTTGTTAAGGCTGTAATGTTTGGGGGTTTTTGTTTTACTTTATTTTTTTAATGTTCTATTTATTTTTGAGGGTGGGAGGGGCAGAAAGCGAGAGAGGGAGACACAGAATCTGAAGCAGGCTCCAGTCTCTGAGCTGGCAGCACAGAGCCCAACATGGGGCCTGAACTCACAAGCGGTGAGATCGTGACCTGAATCAAAGTCAGATGTTTAACCAACTGAGTCACGGAGGCTCCCTATTTGTCTTAAAGGGGCTATGCTTACAAGTGAATATTACATACTGATTTTCTAATACTCCTCAATCTTCTATACCCACTTCTATGATCTTAATTGCTATTTTCATGCATTTGCTCATGTTAAAGTTGTAGTTACTACATGTAAAACACTTAGTACCCAGCAAATTTGAGCTCACTGCTATTACTGTAATTGACACTTTGTCCTCTGCTACTTTTGAGCTCCACTACCCACCTCCAATAGGTTCATTTTCCTTCCTCTACAGCATTCTACCTTGTCTTTAAATCTATCCTGTTTTCTTTTATGTTCTTCCTCTTACAGTCTCATTGCTACTTAGCCATACTAAAATTCCTCCTTTTTGTTTTTTAACCACATTTTCCGCAAGAGTCAGTCTAAACCTTTTCCATTCCTCTAAGCAGATGAATCTTCTACTTACAGAGATTGAGGTTATCCATCCAGAAGCCCCTCTTCTTCCCTCCCCTTTAATTTCCTTGCATTCACACTCAATGTGCTTCTTCTGGTATCAACTCTTCCCTCCTGCTGCAAAGGGAGAAGCATTCTTTTGTGACTAACTCCTCCATCTCTATTCTTTATTCCATTCTTCAGTAGGGATTAGGCTCAGCTGCAAGCAAGAGAAAATCTCCAAATGGCAGTTTAAGTGAAGAGTCGCTAAATTCTACATCAGAAACTAATATTACACTGTATGTTAACTGGAATTAAATAAAAACTTGAAAAAAATAAAAAGACTGAAATGGCAACTCCATCAGTCGTCAGGGACTCACGTTTTATTTCTCACTGCTCTGCCATCCCTAAAGTGTGGCCTTGTCCTAAAGTGTGTCGCACAAACTTGCTGCTTGAAACCGGAGAATAGAGCTTCCCAGGGAGAAAAATGAATTAAAGACAAGGAGACCTCCTCTCTTTTCATATGTCCCTCAACAACTACACAACCCTTAATTTGTATGTACTTGGCCAAAATTTGGCTACATTGGCTGCAAGGGAAGCTATGAAAGGACCTAGTTAGCTAGGTGGCAATTGTGCCTGCTTAAATATCTGTTTTGTGACAGTAAGAGAGATTGGTTTTCTGTTCCAGAACAGTAAAGAGTAGATTTGATGAGGCATTCATCCTTTCTCACTTCCAGTACCCGTTTAGCTACTTCAATCCTTTTCCATTCCCCTCAGATATATTCTAGCTCTTCATCCTTCATCCTAAAAGAAAATGAAACACCTTTTGATTCTGGTCATTCTCTTCACTTTGCAACAAAAATAAAAATAAAATTATCGCTCTTCTTGACAACTTACATTTCTTCTTTTCTGCTTATTTCTGATCCCTAGTTACCATCCCACCTTTGTACAGCTTCCTAGTCTCCGAGTTTCTGAGACTCTTAACAAATACATCTTTACTTCAACGAGTCTTTCAATTTTATTACTATTTAACTTTACGAATAAGAGCAGGATGTTGCCCACCCCCCAAAAAAATGGTATTATAAATAATGCAAATGATCTTTAGGTCACACCCGTGACTACACTAAGACCTTTAGAACTGCCAAATTAGAGGATGAAGTTGGAAAGAAGATGTGATTTTCCAATTTTTGTGGAACCGGCACGGGGCCCTCCGTCACTGCGGGTTTCACCGCCCCCACCAAGGTCTCTACGCGCTGAAGGCCAGTTGATCTGTCTCGCACCTCATCGCAGCTAACGCTAGAAGCCGTGGCCTTGGGAATCCCTGGGTCGGCGGGCCGGAAGCTGGTACGAGATTCTCGCTAGTTCCCGAATCCTCGCGGAAAATGCTAGCAAGTCGCTTCTTTGACGCACTTCCGGGGCGCCGGAAGCGAGGTGCCCGCGAGTCGGGAAGATGGTGGTAACCAGGTCCGGGCGGCCTCAGGCCGCGATCCAAGCCACGTTGGCCGAAAGCTCTCAGCAGAAGGTAGGGGATCGCAGAGGGCCGTCGTTTCCGCGCGCTGCCTCGCAGAGCGGCGCCTAGGGTGCGGGGGCGGCGCGCAGGCGCGGCGGAGCAGCGTGAGGAGGAGCGGCGGGAAGGGCCCGAGCTGGGCGCGCTGCCTGTTTCAGGCCCGTCGCCAAGCCCGTAGCTTCCTCTGCGGTCCTCGCTGTGATCTTTTAAGGCAGTCCTCAGCAGGTGACAGAGAGGTCAGGTAATTTGCTTTGGGTGGAACGCCTCCGTAGCGCCGGTGCACGGCTGAGGCCTTTTAACCTGTTAACACCGTCCGCGGGAGGATTAATTTCGGCGACCAAGTGTTTGTCTAATTAGGGTTGAAAAGAAGGTGGCCGTGTTTTCACGTGGGGAGCTGGTAATGGCCCCACAGCACTTTCTTTAAGTCGGCCGTGGGGGTGGGGGGGGAGGGGAAGAGCGCCAGTGACGCCGCCTGGTGGCTGTCAGTGGCGCTAGTGGTCCTCTGCTCTGATTCTGCGGCGCAGTGAATGGAGCGTTAATTCTTTTATGTACCTAAGGTAAGGGCCGCGACCGAGTCCACTGGTGTGTGTGTTCCTAAACACATCTGTGCTCAGAGTTCCTATTTCCCTTCTTCTCTCTTCTGTGTGTGTGTCGGAATGCAGGTCCACCAAGCCTATTTGGCATTTGATGATTCAGTGTGGAATTTTTTCACTTAATTGTTTTACTCCCTAAAGTTATATCTAGGTCTTGGGGAGGAGAGTGAGGTAGGGTCTTCCTAATGCAGAGTCAGATCCAGTGCGTCTTTTATTTTTAGTTTTTAAAATCTTGGGTATGGGTTGTTGTGAGGCAGGGTCCTGCAAATGCGGGGGCAGATCCAGGTTTTTTTTTTTTCTTTAATCGTCGGTGGTGATTGTCTTTGTAATAACAATCTTGCTAATTGAGTTTTTAAGTTCACTCTTAAAATTTGCTCCTGAAAGGAGCATTTCACTCGCTTTGCCATAGTTCCAGCCCTACCTGAATTACAGTGTATTTGTTCTGACTTACAGAATTCTGCTGCTAAAAGAATTGAGGCACATCCAAAAGCCAGGAAAGAATCTCCAGCTGGTGAGCCAACGACTGCTGAGTCACAAACCGCTAGGAAACAAAGTCCAGTCCCTAGAGTTCCTAATAGCAAAAAGAGGAAGAGCAGAACTACAGTCTCATTACCAGAGATAAGCAAACCATCTACTGATGGAGAGACCTCTGAGGCAGAGTCAGATTGTTCTTCTGTGACCGAACTCCAGGATCCCATTTTAAGAGTAACTAGGAGACGGCAGATCTTAGTTGCATGCACCCCAGTGTCTACTGTTAGGAAAAGGCCTAAAATAACTCCAATAAATCAGTCTCCTGCGGAAGAAGAAGCAGATGACTCTGAAGCTGAATCACATACCTCAGGTATTTCTAGAATTGTGCCGCCCACATTAATAATTACAAGAACTAGAAGAAGTAAGACTAAATCCCTGAGAGAGCCAAACCAAGAATTGCATGCAGAAGCTATTTCTGATGCCGAGTCATCATACTCAGACATTTCTTCAATTTCTGGGGTGACATCTATGAGAACAAGAAGTATGCAGAAGAAATCACAGTCACACACTGAGGAGAAAAATACTAATATTGTACCAGAAACTGAAAAGCAAATTATAAATTTGCCAATGAATTCAGAGGATTCAGATTCCAGACAAACAGCTTGTTTACTTGCAAGATCTCCTTCTCAGATAAATAAGCAAAGTTTCTACAGTAATGAAATGTATAAGGACTTTGATGATTCCTTCCACAGAAATTCAGGGAAAAAGAAAACAGTGCAAAAACATCAACATCTTAACACAAGAGAGGAAAAACAGGCCAGTGTTGCACCTCTCAAAGAAGTAACAAAGCAGAATTGTAAGAATATAGATGAAGAAGCCAAAGGAATGGTAAAAGAGGAAAAAGAAAGAAATGAGAAAAATTCTCAGTTGGAGAGCCTTTCTGAACCTCAGGACACTAGCATTCAGCAGTTAGTTTCGCAAAGGCAGTCAACCCCGCAAAATAACAAAACTGCCTCAGAGCCCACAGATCTGAACTGTGAGGCTATCATGAAATCATTAGCTCAGACATTTGCAGTGGTGGAAGTGGACAGGTGGAGTGAAGAGAGGAAGAACACCATAAAAACAAGTGACCTGACAGACTTTGGTGGTGGCAGTGATGAAGAAGAGTGCACAGTTACAGGCATCCGTGACGACATAAATGAAGAAAGGGATGGAGATTTTGAGTGTGAGACCAGACTGTTCAAGTCTGAGCTCAACACATCTCTGGATAAAGGTGACTCTGTTTTCTTAGTTCTCAGCAGTGATGAGAGCCAGCAGTCTGAAAACAGTGAGAACGAAGAGGACACTGTGTGCTTTGTTGAAAATAATGGTCAAAAAGAGTCATTAAATGGAGACTCAGAAAACATGTCCTGTGACAACCCATTGTTTGTCATTGACACAACTCCCGGATTGAGTACTGATAAACACTTTTACCTGGATGAGGGAGACAAGGCAAGTGAGGTTGCCACCGAGGAAGAAAAAGAGGAAGAGGATGAAAAAAGTGAAGAACCATCCGACCATGACAGAGATAAAGATGATGAGTTTAGTGATGAAGACGACTTACTAAATAGCACAAAGTCTAAACTGTAAGTTTTTTCTTTATTTTTTAAAGTTTTTGATACATATTTCAAGTGGCTAATTTGCCATAAAAATATAAAATATTAGAAGTCATAGGAATCGAGAAAATTACTGTCTCATGTTCTTTTTTTCTCTGAATGTTTATTTTTTGAGAGGATGAGCGGAGAACGGGCAGAGAGAGAAGGGGACAGAGGATCTGAAGCAGGCTCTGCGCTAACAGCAGAGAGCCAGATGTGGGGCTCAAATTCACAAACCATGAGATCATGACCAGAGCAGAAGTCAGCCATTTAACCAACTGAGCCACCCAGGAGCCCCTGCTTCAGGTTCTCTGTGAAAGAGCTCTTTTATCCACCATTTCCCTAGTCTATGCTAGTGCCTTTGTTACATATTTCTCCCACCAGTGATCTATTAGAAATCATCTATTAAGATTTTCCTACGTGATAGTTCAGAACAACATAAAAAGAAAAAAAAAGGAACTTTACTCCCCTCCATGTGGATCGTAGAGAAGTTGAAAAATAGAGAAAAGCCGGAGAAAAATAATCACCTATAATCCGCCAGTCACCCAGTACCAACATTTGGGGCTATTGCTTTAGTTTCTTTTTTTCTGTTTTAAGTTTGTTTTTCCAGGCACAGGTCCCTGGTGGCAGTGAGTCCACTGGAAATACAGACATCCCTGGTAAGGGTCGGTACATTAATGGATGCCCAGTCTTCACTCTAAACCAGTGAAATCAATCTCTGAGGCTAGCCTCGGGCATTTTGTTTTTCTAAAGTCACACTGCTCTCCAGGATAATTCTTCTGTACCTTTAGGGTTGAGAATCACTGCCAAACCACTGCAGTAGAATGATTTCACTTACCAGCCGAGGTTGATCAAAGCTTTCAACTGCCGTTTATATGAATAATTAGGGAAGAAAGTAACTATAAGTCCAAATGTATTTGCTTATAAAAAGGACCTTTCAGTAATGTAAAAGTAGAAATTCTTATTACATAAATATAGCAGGAGCCCAGACCAAACTGTAGAGATTCTCATTTGGTAGGTCTGGGGTGTGACTTCTGTATTTTTAACAACCTCCAGTGGAAATACAGATAGATGTTCACCACTGTTTAAAACTCACTGATTTAGAAGCTTTACCAAATGCCCTTAGTTACCCAGAAAAACGTTTGGAAGTTCAGAACCTTTCTCATTAGTATTAGAGATGGAGGTATGTATATTTAACTCACTACCTGTATGTGAAGTTGAGCTAAACTGCCAGATATATCTCCTCTGATTCTTTTCTTTATAAAATCCCTTTATGAAGTGCATTGGCATGTGATCTTACTCCTCTTTAAGAAAATCTGGGGAATAAATCCAAAAAGACTTTTTTCATTCAGTATTCATGCCAGAATTTGCTTCTGAATTGTTCTGTTAGATTTAAAACGTGTATTCACAGTTTTTCAGAATCCACTGTAAAAGTAAGATATTCTTTCTTTTTATTGTAGCGGGGTGGGGGGGATGTCATTGGCAGTAAAGGAGAGAAGGAAAAATGTGATTTGAAAAATATAGTCTTGGGGCACCCGGGTGGCTCAGTAGGTTAAGCGTCCCACTTCAGCTCAGGTCATGATCTCACAGTTTGTGAGTTCAAGCCCTGCATTAGGCTCTGCGCTGACAGCACAGAGACTGCTTGGGATTCTCTCTCTTCTCCATTCTCTCTCTCAAAAAAAAAAAAAAGAAAAAAAAAACCTTTAAAAACATAATAAAAATCCAGTCTCCGTTATTTTCATTTGATCTTTAATCGATCGTTTCTCTTTCAGTCTGAAGTTGACAAGCAGCAGCATAGACCCTGGTTTGAGTATCAAGCAGTTGGGTGGTTTGTATATTAATTTCAATGCAGACAAACTACAGTCAAAAAAGAGTACCCTAACACAGATCAAGGAGAAAAAGAAAGATGCGGTAAGTTACATGGAGTGTCCTGTCGGTTTTCATAGAACTAAGCAGTCACTTCTAGAAACGATTAGTTCTTGATAAGAGATTAGTTTTCCTGCAGGAAAATCACATTAGCCTACTGTGCTCCTTTTTTCCCCTCAGAGTGCTAGCTTTAAAAGATAACATTAGAAAAATAAATTAATACAGGATCAGCAGTCCTCTTTTTGCACCCACCAGTTATCCCAGGGGTTGTGTTTTCTTCTCCTTTCCTGCCCTGTTTTTAGTTCTTAACTGTTAGGGATGCTGTTGAGAATCTGAAAACTGGGTGCCCACTTCTGCCCACCAGGAAAAACACATATGTGCACATAGACCTAAAATCGTACATATAATTTCAGAAGGAAATTCCAGGGTCGGCAAACTCACCCAGACCCTCAGCTTTAGTCACAACCTCGCGTGGCTTCCCCGAATCGGTACTTTTCAGCCTTGTCGTCCCTTTAGGTCTTTTCTGCCTGTTGACTGTTCTTCCAGATTTGCTCAGGCATTCGACCTCACTGATAGAGCTCTCCTTCTCTTTCCGGCCGGAACCAACTCCTTCAGTATTCTCTGCTGGTTAATGATGCCAAAATCTCTTTTCCTTTTGCAGTCAGTCACTGAGCCGAAGAGATGCTGCTGCTTACATACTTTGTCCTCTGTTCCCTCCTTTTCACCCCACGGTCACTGGCTGGTGCAGGGCTTTGTTTTTTCATCTAGACTACTGCAGTAGCCTCTTTATTCTTTTCTTCAAGCCATCCTCCAGGTGCTAGGTTTCTCTCTTTAAAAATACAAATCTGGGCACCTGGCTGGCTGGGTCATAAGAGCGTATACCTCTTGATCTCCAGGTTGTGAGTTCAAGCCACATATTAGGTATAGAGATTACTTTAAAAAACACACACACAAACACCAATCTAACCATGCAGTTCTCCTGCTGAAGTCCTTCAGTGGTTCTTCAGAACAATCAAGTTGCTTCTTTTCCTTCAGCTGTGTTCCCGTGCTGCATTCCCTGAACATGTCCTGCCCTCTCCAAGTCCAGTACAGAGTTCATAGATCACTGCCTTTGGGAGACATTCTCTGACTCTAGTCCTTTCCACCACCTCCTCTGTGCTTCTGCAACACCCAGTATAGAGTTGACTTGTTATTGATCGCATGGTTGTGTAATTGTTATTTTGCTGTCTTTTAGCTTTATATTTCTAAAACAGGATTCCTCAACCTCTGCAATACTGGTACTTTGGGCTAGACACCTCATTGTTGTGGGAGGGTGTCTCTTGCTCACGGTAGTATGTGCAGTGGCATCCCTAGCCTCTACCCACTACTTGTCAGTGGCATCCACCCCCCACCCCATTTACACCCCTCCCCACGCACAGACACTTTCACACTATAGTACGTGACACAAAACAAGCTCTTAAAAACTTGCTAAGTAAATGTTATGCTCTCATTTCTGAGTGGAAGGATCAAGTCTAGATTACTACTCTACTACCCACAAATTTCTAGGCCTGAACCTGAATTGAGGATTTCTGAATTGATTAATTTCAAACATTACTGACCAAATTAATACTTCTGTGAACTATTTTGAGGGCCAAGGAGCAGTTTTCTTTAGTTCTTATACTATGGGAGAGGACTAATTACCCCGAAGCACTTTTTAGTAACATATAAATAGTATTATGACGATATTTATGTATCCTATGCAGACAAAAGCAGAAGTCATTTAGGAAAAGATTAACAGGTTTAACTACACAAAATTTCAAAACTTCTACAATGAACACCTTAACAAAGAGAAGTAGAAAACCACAGGTTAATACCCTGAGATAAAATGATTTTTACAAATTGTTAAGAACAGCCATATAGAAAAATGAAAAAGAACCTCCAAAAGTACAGGTATCTCCCACAGAAGACTTACACATAGCTACTAAATACACAAAAAGATGATCAACAGCAAACGGAAACAGCCATAAGGCAACACTGAGGACACACAAAAAGATGATACCTAGTGTTGGCAGCCATGTAAAGAAAAAGACATTGATTAACCGTTGGTAGGATTTAACCTTACTTGAATACAAGGCAATTTAGCAATATCTGTCAGAACTTAGAATCTTACAGAAATCACCACAAGTGTGCAGAGATGATGTTTACAGTGTTGAATGGGAAAAGATTTGACGGACACTTAAATGTCAGAAGAAAAAGTATAGTGCGTAACAGCTATTGAAAAGTATGAAGATCTACATGTGAACTGACATTAAAAGAGTGTCTAAGCTATGTTGCTGAACTGTAAAAAGCAGATTTATCTAGACAGGATGATTTGTTGATATAACATAAATTATATGTTGTTTAATCAAATTTATATCACTGTATTTAATAATATCTCCTCATCAGAGGAAGCTGTTTTACCAACATCAAAAGAACCTACTAAAGGCTTGTTTTTTTCAGAGATTTCTATAGCTGTTATGGCATTTTTCCTGTTGCTTTATTATCCAGTTGTTTGATGCAAGTGGCTGGTTGCAAATCCATAAAAACAAGTTAGACAAATTAAAGTATATCTGATGTGTGCCGATTCAGTTTAGAAAAAGAAATTTAAGATGAAATTTCCTAAAATAATCGTTCAGTTTGCCTTCTACAGCATTTATATTGTGATATAATTTACAAACTTACGGACTAAAACAACTGTGCAGTAGTACGGTTGTGCATAAAGAGGGCTGATAGGTTTGGAGTAGCCAGTGTGGGAGATGTTTTTCTTAGAAGGTAAAAGATGTAGGAAAAGATTATATGATATTCTGATATTTTTAAAACCAATTTAGCATGTTTGTAGCTTTTGCAGAAATCCATCATTACTCCTGATTTTGAAAAAAACTACTGTGTCCCACCATATAGTGAATCAAAGTATCAACTTCAGAAAAAACGCAGAGTAAGTATAGTGGCTCTCATTATTTGGAATGTTTAGATGTGTTTGACTATATAATTAAGCTTATACACCATGGTTGTATAATTTAAAGATACTTATTTTGGGGGCACCTGGCTGGCTCATCCAGTAAAGTATGTGACTCTTAATCTCAGGGTTATGAGTTCTATCCTCGCATTGGGTGCAGAGATTATGTAAGAAAAATTAAATCTTAAAAAAAAATGTATTTGCAAAGAGTTGTCACAAAATTTTAAGGGCCCATAAAATGCAGCTTCATAAACACATTCTATACAAATTTTCACTTGGTGAAAGTGCACCAGGTGGTGCACACGAACACCTTTTTTCCCCCCTTCTTAGGCAGCCAGCATATAAGGTCACTGTCCATACCTCTTGGTTTATAGTATTGCTCACAGAGAGCCAAGAGCTCCGTTGTAGGCTGTTGTAGGGAACTTAATGTAAAAACCTGGGTCTCTATAGTCTGCCCGTTGAGAAGGGTAGGAAACTATTTTCTCGTTTTTGTTTTTTAATGTTTATATTTGAGAGAGAGAGAGAGTGTGCAAGCAGGAGAGGGACAAAGAGAGATGGAGAGAGAATCTGAAGCAGGTTCCAGGCTCTGAGCTGTCAGCACAGAGCCCAATGCAGGGCTCCAACTCCAGATCCGTGAGATACGACCTGAGCTGAAGTCAGATGCTCACCAACTGAGCCTCCCAGGCGCCCCTAGTAACTATTTTCTTTTGTAAAAATTGGGGATTGTTTCCACCCACCATTTCAACTGATAAGCATAAAGTTATCAAAGGAGCTTGAAGGAAATTTGAGGGTGGTGCCCCAATAATGTCTCAGCACTAATGTGGATCATTTCAGGCATGTAGTAGACACTATGTAATGTTGTATGAGTAAAAAATAAAATTAGGTAAATAACTTGCTGGCAGTTTCTCAAAGAATTTTTTTTAATTTTAGAAAAAATATAAATTTCTGGACTGGTCAGACTAAGTGACTTTGAGTCACCTGGGTGACCTGGGTAACATAAAAATGTTAATATTTTACATTACATATAAGCTCCAGAAGTGAAAATGTTCTTATCCACTATCTCTTGTGTAGGCTGTATATTACAGAATAAAGATTGCAGGTGTGGGTTCTTCTCTGGCAAGTCAGCAATTTCTTACTAAGATACAATAAAAATTTAAGGAACCCTCATTTATGAAATTGATAATACTATGCCTGATTTACCAAAGTAAAACACTTGTGACTCAGTTTCTTTTATGAAAGGTGAATCTAAGGACTAATCCTATAAAGTAACCTCATTTGTTTTTAATTCATGAAATTTTCTGTGTATATAATTTTGGAGGGAATGAGGTATAGTTTATACACTGCTTATTAAAGTCAGAATTTTCGGTTTAATTGTTCTTGAAATCTGAATTTCAGAAAGAACGACAAAAAACAGCAGGTGATGGCTGGTTTGGTATGAAAGCTCCAGAATTGACAGATGAACTTAAAAACGATCTCAAAGCACTGAAGATGAGAGCTAGTATGGACCCAAAAAGGTTTTATAAGAAAAATGATAGGGATGGCTTCCCCAAGTACTTCCAGGTATGAAACTGTAATGGTGGTGATGTTTTGTGGATTTTAGTTTGGAGAGCACTATAGTTTTATGTTTACTCTGAACATGCATGAATATTTATGATGCACATCTGCTTAGGCTGTGTAATAATGGTCGCAACCCATTTGGCAACCAGCTTGTAATGGCGTTCTCTAGAGAGAGAAGGTGTTGCAAATGGTCACAAAGTTTACAGGTCATATCTCTAAAAGTTACAGAACCTGTAAGTTGAGTGTATTCATGTAAAAATAGTATTAGCCTAACAGCAAGAATCCTTACAGGATAGAGAAGGAAATAGGGAATCATTTGCACCAAACTCTTCCTTCTCCCAAGTAGAGGGTCATCTCCAGGCAAATGTTGAAAATAAGTTAAAAGTGTTTGCAGATGAAAATCCAGTTGATTCGCCCTCTGGTGGCTGTCAACTTCCGTCTGTTCTTGTTGACTACCTTTCCTGTGAGTCATCTGAATTACTACAGTACTCCTCCGGGTCTGCTGTCCCTTGTAGTCTGTCCTTCACATTGTAGCCAATCATCTGTTCTTTACCAAAAAAAAAAAAAAGGTGCTCTGTTCATGATACACCTCTGCTCAATGATACCACAGATCTCATGCAATGATACTTTCTATGTTTCTTTATGACATAGAGGGTAGAGTCTTTACAATCTGCATTCAACTCAAACCTTTTGTTACATAGCCCTCTTAAGCTCCAACACACTCAGTCACTGTCTTTTCAGAATATGCACAGACTGGCCTTGGCATTCAGACTTTGCATGACATGCTTGGCTCTGCTGTGTTTGCTTGGTGGAATTTGTCCATACAAATCTAAGCTAAAATGTCATCCTTGTGAAACGGTGACTTCCATTAGGTAGAATTGGTCAACTTCTTTTTTCATGGCATCTACAGTGTTTTGTTCAGCATAATAATTAAGTTATGCTTTAATCTTTTAGTTACCTGTCTATGGATTTTCCTTAAGACTATGGGCTCTTTCCTGGCAGAAACCAGATGCTCTTTGTCTTTGTTTCCCGAACACTTGGCACAGTACTTGGCACATAGTAGACACAGTAAATTTTACTTAGTTGAATGTATGAACAAATGCAGAGTGGTTACTAAGAAGGGAGCATTTATGATAACCTATGAAATCAAACAGGTGTGTAGTAGAATTTGTCAATTTCACTGAGAAGCTAAAATGTGAAAGAGTTCATATTCTCTGTCCCACTTTTCTAGTTACACTGTTCATCAAGAATTTGCTCTAATGCCTAGCACTAAATTTCACAAAAGGATTTGTGGCTTTACTATAAAGTCCAATGAAATGTCATTAGTAGGACCCAATGCCAATTGAATAGGGGACTTATTTTTGCTTTAAAAAATGGCAAAACTAACTTTAATATCAATATAATTTAAGTTGGGTTTTCCATTCCTTTCTATAAATACACTTTGTTAGAGCTACCCTGAAAAATGCAGGCAACTTAGCATTCAAGTATTATAGGACTTATGTCAATCATTTGCTCATAGATTGGAACCATTGTTGACAATCCAGCTGACTTCTACCATTCCCGAATTCCCAAAAAACAAAGGAAGAGAACTATTGTGGAAGAACTGCTGGCTGATTCTGAGTTCAGAAGGTAAAGGAATTTATGTTTCACTTTGAATTATATATGCTTTCCTTTAGAGCATATATAAACTTAAATTTCAGGTAATTTTTAAATGCTTTAGCACAGCAGCACTATTTACATTTTGATGAGATAACTTATTTATTAGGGGGGACTGTCCTGTGCAGTGTAGAATGTTGGTTGTTTTTGTAGATTTTCTCTGTTCCTTCTTCTCTTGCTCTCTTCCCTTACTGTTTGATGGCTTTGTTTAGTATTATGCTTGGATTCCTTTCTCTTTATTTTTGTGTATTATGGTTTTTTATTGTGGTCACCACTGGGTTCATATGTAACATCCTATGTGTGCAGCAGTCTATATTACTTTAATGTCACTGAAGTTTGAACACATTTGATTTGGTTTTGTTTCATTTTTAATGTAATCTTAGGTTTGTTAGAATGTGTGTAAATTGTGCTGCTGACTTCTTGGGAGATTGAGTGAGCTGTAAAATTGTAATGGGCTTAAATAGCTTCTGTTTTATTTTTTTAATGTTTATTTTTGAGAGAGTGTGCACACCAGGGAGGGGCAGAGAGAGAGGGAGACCAAGAATCCCAAGCAGGCTCCACTCTGCCAGCACTGAGCCTTACATGGGGCTCCAGCTCACGAACTGTGAGATCATGACTTGAGTGAATTAAAACAGAGTCGGACACCCAACTGACTGAGCCACCCAGGCGGCACACTCCCTGCCTTTTTTTTTTTAATGTTTCTCTTTTAGAGAGAATATTAGCTAATCCTTAGCTCTAGTAATAACAGATTTATGTAACACCGTGAAAGTGGTCTAGAACAAAGAAATTTTATAGGTTAGAGGATTTTTACTTTTTCCTAATTAACTCATAAGTCCTCCTTTTGAACTTTTGTGTACTACATTTATCAGTATTTACCATAATGGCGATTAAAATTAAGAAACCTTAAAAATATTTATGAATTCCTTTAAAAATACCCCATTGCACATTAACAAATATTTTCATAAACAAAACAAATTTAGTGCAGATCTCTTTCATATCTGGCTTAAAGGTAGATAGAGCCTCATACTGCTTCTGCATTAGTCTGCTGCTGTTACATTTTCATCCTACAAAAATGTTTAAAGCCTCTGATACCATCTGGATAACTAGATACAGTGCATGGGTCTCCAGTGGCTTAAAGTTTTCAAAAGCCCTCCCTTACAGTAGCCATTTTTTCTCAATAGACTGCAGGCTCGATGAGGGTAGGGACTGTGGTTGTCTTGTTCAGGGCTCAAGTCTCCCAGCTCCGGGTACAGCTTCATAATGGTGCAACTTACACAAATGTAATAAAACAGTGAGAGTGCAAAAAATGTTTTGAGGAATTAGAAGTTATACCACCCCCATTACATTAACTTCTAATGTCATACTGTAGAACTTAAAGGTGTGGTTTTCTTTTTAGATATAACCGAAGGAAGTACTCAGAAATCATGGCTGAAAAAGCAGCAAATGCAGCAGGAAAGAAGTTTCGAAAGAAGAAGAAATTTCGCAATTAAGATTCACCAAGCAAGCCACGTATTTTACATTTCCCTTTGTTAACTCCAGATGTTTTTGAAAACTAACACCATCACACAAATTGATACAGACTGGCTCTGTCTGAAAGTTGACTTGAGGGAGAATCAATCACGTACCCCTTGGGATAAAAGCAAGTGTATCTACAAAAGACCCACCCATGCTTAGACTCTTTGAGGGAGAAAAAGGGAAACCTCAACCATCTTAAGATGATTAACATTTCTGTACAGTTTTCAACACTTATTTAAAGAAAGTTGAATTAAAAAACATTTAGAAAGTATAAAGTTTGTTAACATATACCAAAAAAAAACTTTAAAATTACATAATAAAGCTAAACAGTGCTGCAATTCACACGTAGGGGTGTGTGTGCGTGTGTAGCGGGGAGATGGTAGACAGGAAATGTCCTTTCCCAAGTTTAGGTCCAGAAAATTGGTAAAGCTAGAGATCTGCTTGTTGCAAGTATAAAAGTCATAGTTGGAACCAAAATATTCTTGGAGTTTGAAAGATAACTGAAAAACTAAATGAAACTATAAAAAAGACTTAAAAAGGTAATGAAGACTTCCCAGAAAGTCTGGGTTAAACGTAGAAGACGCAGAACTGCTTTCTTTCCCTAGCAACTAAAACAGGAGGAAAGATTGTATCCAGCTTTAGTGTTGTGTTCCAGGTGTACTAGGATTAAATCCAGGTGTATTATTATTTAACTTGGCCATGAATAGTTTTAAAGTGGTTCCGTTTATCTCCTCCAATGGCAGGAGTATGCATCCTGGCTAACCTACTTGTGGCACCCAAGGAATGCTGGCCCTCTCTTATAACGCTTCTTAGTGGGTTCTTCCCTTTAATGTCATCATTTATGGAACCTCTGTTTTCCCAGCAAACTGCTCCTTGAGATTTCAGTAAATACAAAATCTCGTATTTTGTGTTTAATGCTTGGGATCCTAACCAACCTAGTAATAGAACGGACACTGGCATTCATAGGTGGAGTTAGGCAAGTATCTCTTATCTGTTCTCCTTTACAGAAAAACTTTTATTCCAAGAATATTAAGTTTTGGTTTCCAGTGGGTAAAATAAGGAGCCACTATGAGAGAATTAAATATCAAAACAAGAGGAAATAAATTAGTTTACCCTTTGCAGATTCTTCCAGAAGGAGTCGCTGTTCTCAGAACACTGCTTAAACTCATGCTACTTTGCTGTAAGAAGACTAAAAATTGTTAATCATTTGGTATGATGTCTCTGCACGGAGGGTTGAGGACTTGCCCAATTTTTTCTCAGGGCTGAGGTGTGGATCGGCTTCTTATCTACTCTATTCGTGATGGTTTCTGACTCATGAATGCCACGATAGGTTAAATTGTTTGGTACCTGAAAACTGCAGCTGTGCCAAGTATCTGTGACATTACAGTGCATATTACAAGAAAAACAAGATTAGTGACCTCTGATCTTTGCCACACAAAAAAGCATTAGAGCCTTCTGGGTTAGGAGGCAGTGGTGAGGAAAGAGAATTGAAGCCAAGGGCCAAGTCCAGCTCAGTCCCTAAGCAACCTTAGAGGTGTTCCGAGTATTTACTTTTAGTTACATTTTAACATGCTCTCTTTTGTCTGGTCTCCGTGGATTCATTTTTAGTTTTACTTCCATTATATGTACTTTTGTAAAGCCACTTAAATAACTTGGAACAAAAAGAAGAGTTTTTAACAATTCCAAAACACTTATTCAGTGAAATAAGCGATACAACTAAAAATCATTTAAGGTCACCTCTATTAACATGTATTGCAAGGAATTAAAACTGATAATATGTTATAGCTTCTTCATTTCAAATAGGATCTTAAATTTATTTTAAACCTTCAAAACTAAAGAAAGATATCTCTTAAGTATAATTGTTAGGTAAAGGTCAGAAGGAAATCTTAGTGTTCCCAGCCTTCTACAAATATCTGTATAATGTATTTGTCCTTTGTTTTTAAGCAAAGCAGTTCTGTGGAGAAAGAGGTTATAGTGATTTTTGCCTTGTGTCCCTGAACTCAGTTCACCTGAACTAAGGCTTAACGACTAAGAAAGTAGCTTGACTCCTCAGGTGAAAAGCATTACAAAGCATATAAGTGCCGACCCAGAGTGTGCTGATAAGAGGGACTTCAACACACTGTGAGACCTTGAAAGATGTCTGAAACGCCCCATCTTGTTGCACAGGCTTTTAAGACCGCTTTTTAAATTAATGCTTCTGACACAGCTCGTTTTTTTAAGTCAGGAAATTAGGAAGCAGAAAAGGAGGATGGTAGAAATCAGATGAAGCCAGGGTGAAGTTAGTAAACAGTTCAATGAAACTGTCACAGTTGGTAAAGGTGGGCCCTGAGCTCCCTAGTGTCTCACAGAAAAATCAGGTCTGTGTGCAGTATTGATATAAAAACTGCTTTAGGGAAACATTTATTCCTTATTATTAAGACCTGAGAAACTGATGAGAGGCCATACTTGGCTGTTGCAGAGCCATGGCACAGTTTTAAAGGAAAAGGGGAGAGGGGAGTTAAGGGCTACATAGAAAAGTTTAATAAAACCTTGAGTAACTTGGATAAATTTATGGGACCCCCACTCTTAGGAACAGTAAGTTACAAGAAAACAAAAAATGTTAATACCATTTCTCAGGTATGTAGAGGTACTTTTTCCATTCGGTTTGTCCATCACAGACAACTACTGTCGCAGTAACAACCTAGAACATCTTATTGCAAGTTTTCAGGAAGGACTGAAACAAAACAATGCATTCTGATTAGCTGTTCCCCAAGCATCTGACCAATTAAAATGTAAGATGCAAGTCTTCTCATTATTAATAAGTTAAAAGTGAGGAAGAAAGCTTTCTAGTTTTAAAAGTGAAGAAGGAATGCTTCCAGTTACTAAAATAGCAGGACCTATAATTAAATATCCTAGCAAATCAGTGTTCTAGCAAAGAAGCCTCAAAATGAGCTATGAGTTGTGAAGTTAGATAACAATGGAGAGGTCCTGAAGTGGAAAAACGTTATTAGTAAATACATCAACAGTGAGGAAGGCAAATCTATTTTAGGTACAGCTGATGGGTGGTGTATAGTATATGTTCCAGTTATCACTGCATAGCAAATTTTCCCCCGAAACTCAGTGACTCCAAACAACCCTGTGTTTTTATATATCATGATTTGGTGGGTCAGGGGTTGGCTGAGTGATTTGTGCTCCACATGCTATTCAGATGAGGTCACTCAGTGGTATTCAGCTAGTAGCTGAGTAGATCTGGATGCGGTTCAAGACACTTCTCTAACGTGTTAGCTAGGATGCTGTAATGTTCTCTTTTGGGTTCGACACATAGTGTATAGGAAATTCTACTTCCCACCTGCCTCCTTCCTACTCACCCCTCCAGAGGAGAAAGGAGTTGCTAACTAGATTGAAGTGAACCCAAGATACTGGGCTGTATCTTTACAAATGAAGAGAGTGGCTGTATTAACAGGTCCGAAAACATATGCAGTCAGTCTTGCCCTGTTAGGATGCAGGTCTGTCATCCTCTCTTCCAAAGAAGGTGGGGAACTGGAGTCAGGGCTTTTCCCAAGAGAATACCATGAGAATTTTAGTTACCATATCCAATGAAGAATATTAAAAATGATGAAGAGGTGCTCTCTTCGACCTTTTTTATGGTAGGAAAAAACTACATGCTCGTAGTCAACCAAGGGAAAAGAAATGTATGAAGTTTTGTTCAGTCTCCTCTCCTACACCTATCCTCCACCCTCCATAACTCACGAAGTTCAGAGGAATAACATAGTAAGGGAAAAGAATTCAAAAAAAGACACACATTGTGGTTAACTAGACTTTCTTGATCTTAAGTCTATTATCAGCAAGACATTTTTCCCTTAAGTGTATGTATGTGTGTATGTACTCACATTTATACACATAACACATTGCCAAAATAGCAATGAACGTTGAGAAGAACAAGTCCTAGCTTAATTCTGGAATATGAAGCTCATCAAAACCTTGGCTACTTTATCTAATATCTGCCCTTCCAGCCAAATCTGCCACTTCTGACTTCAACTTGGGTGCCTTGATGTAGAGGGGAGTTAAATTTTTAAGGAACTGTTTATATATGTATGTACATACAAAAACATAATAATTTAGATAACCTCAGGTAAGCCCATAAAGTAGATGCTACTATTATCCTCTTTATATAAGTTAAGAAATAGGCCCAGAGAGCTGAAGTAACCTGCCTGAGGTCACAGAGCTAGGAAGTATAACTCTTGTCGCCTTTGTATTTTAACCTTACACTGTATCTGCATACCTGTTTCCACATCACCAACAGAATCTGCTGAACTTTTTTCCTTTCTTTACCAGTTACAAAACACATACTTCTTAGCTGAGACTGTGGCTACCTGGGGCAGGGGTGGGGAGAGGGGGGGACAACTATGATTCTCACCTTTCTATGGGATGTGAGTGAAAGCAGTATGTTTAACTTCTGGGAAGTGTCCCTGAGATGAGCTTTGAATGACTCTGTCTCTGTTTTCTCCCCCACTAACCAGTATGTTGACCTGATGGCAGGAGAGGAGCAATCTTCTCAGAACATCAGGAGGAGGCTGCATTTTAAGGTGAAAGAATAAAAAGGAGTCTGGGTCTCTCTTGATCAAATAGCTACCACTGCCTGATCTTTCACATGAGGAAGAAACCTCTGTCTTGCCAAATGCATTGTTACTTTGAGTTTCTTGCCACTCACAGGGAAAGCCAATCCTAATTAGCGGGACTATTGATCCATGGCTCCCCATCCCATACTAGAGTGAACTCCAAGAAAATGCACTCTATCTCACTCACCTGTGTAGTTCTTTCCTCCGTGGTGGTTTGAGCTGAGCTAGTACTCAAAAATATATATGAAATGGAGGATGAATGAGATTGTAAAATATTTCTTAAATGCTGATGGATGGAGAAGACCCCAGATCAGGAGGAAGCTGAATGATAACACTCCCGGCCTCTGGTCTTTCTGGTCTGTACGGACCACAGGCAGCAGTAAGACGGGAGGCGTCTCCACCCCTTCAGGCAACTCTCTCCTCGTCTGTACCTTCCTGGAGCCCTGGGTGTGGGGCAGAGCTGTTAAAGAACACAAGACAGGTCTTCAAAAATGAACACCTTCAATTTTCCCTTGACCTTCATGCTTGTATCCCTGCACTCTTCCTACCTGCCTCAGAAGAGCAGATATTTTCCCATCATCTCTAGGCTACTCTTTTCCTCTTACTCTTGTCACATCTTGCATCTTAATTTTCTCATCTGTAAAATGGGGATAATTATTATTAGGATCTGGGGAATAACTGAATGGCAAAGCCTAAGTAAACTGGTGGGCATAAGCAGTTGTTTAGAAAACTGAGACGTTTTCCTTTCCCTCGGGACTCCCTTCTCTAGAGAGGCACCTTGCTTCATCAGTTCTTGGAGAGAATACGTCCTAGCTTTCTTCGACTCTGAGAAACTCATTCTTTGCCTATCTGTGTTCTGGGTTTCTCCCCAAACCACCTCCCTACTTTCAGCCTCCATCCTTTTCTTACCTGGACAACTCTTAAGTGTCCTGAAGTGGGCTTCCCGCACTGTTCCAGCCAGGTATCCACACTACAGCCACAGTGGGGACCGAAAGCACACATCGAATAGTCACATAGCTTCCCACCTAAAAAGCTGTTCAGTGCTTTCCCACTACCTTTTGGGTCAAGTCCACAGTCCTTAACATGTTGTACAAGACCTTCAGGACACAGTACCTGCTGGAATCACTGCAAAGAGATACTTTGTTTGTTTACATGTTTTTCCACTCTTAACAGGAGGAGCTCCTAAACAGCGTACTTATGGCTGAGATCCAGCATATAGTAAAATGTGAGTAGTCAATAAGTGTTGAATGTAGTTCAGAAAATCTTTAATGGATAAGCAGTATCAAGGCTGCCCATGTGAAAGTGATGTAAGAACAAATGGGTTTTTCCCCTTCGTTAACATTAGGTTTTGTTTTTGTTCTTTTGCTTTACCCTTTCAAAACTTAACTTTTTCTATTACATGAATAAGACTTCATATGAAAAAATTCCAACATTACAATGAGATATAAAGAAGGCCCACCCCCCTTCATATCACTGTTCCTCCTGCCCCAGCATTGTTAACTACAGATGATTACAGAAATTTTCTATGCACAATCATAGAAATACACATTATTACTATTATTATTAGCATTATTTAGCACAAGAGAATCCTATTATTCTCATTTTCACATCGGCTTTTTTTGTTATCTTGGATATTTTTCCATAGCAGTTTATATAAATCTTCCTCATTTTTTAAAGGTCTGTGTTGTATTCAATTATATGGCTCTACTATATTTTCTTCAAACAGTTCAATTGTTTTTTTAATTTTTGAAGTACAGTTGGCATATCTTAGTTTCAGGTGTACAATAGAGCGATTTGACAATTCAATACTTTAAGCAGTACTCACCATGGTAAGTGTAGTTACCGTCTGTCACCATACAAAGTTATGACAATCTTGACTATATTCCTTGTGCTGTACTTTTCATCCCTGTGACTTATTTTATAGCTGAAGTTGGAACGTCTTAACCTCCTTTTCCTGTTTATCGCCCATCCTCCCTCCCTCAGCAACCACCAGTTTGTTCTGTGTGTTTAGGAGTCTGTTTCTGTTTGTTTTCAAACACTTCACTATTGATAGACATCTAGGTTATTTCCAGTTTGGGGCCATGCTAAATAAGACTGCATTTATGATAGAGATATAACTGTCAATCTTTCTAAAGATTATGTCAAATCTTTCTAAATATCCAAAAATTACAAAATATTAGAATACCAAAATAGATATATATCACAACCAAGTAGGATTCACTTCAGGAATGCAAGAAGGGTTGGATATTAGAAAATCTCTTAATATACAGCAAAATATTAATAGATCAAAGGAGAAAAACCTCCATAGATTACTAACAACTAGGGATAGTTTCTTAATGTGATAAAGGGTGTGTGTGTGTGTACATGTATGCACGTGCGCACACCAACCCCAAAAGCTGGCATCCTGTGTAGTGGAGAAGCATTTCTGTAATGATGGGAAATAGGACAACTCAGTCCACTGTCACCATGATCACAAAAGCGAACATTTTCTGGAGATGCTATTGCAAGAGAAATAGTAATGAGGCATACAAATTAGAAAAAAAATACTATAATTATTTATGGGTGATAGATTTCCAAAATACACAATATAGTTAACTGAAAAAAACTTCCTTTTAAAAAACTGAGAGATAATTCACATACTATAACATTCACCCCTTTAAAATGTGCAGTTCACTGGGATTTTGTATATTCAGAGTTGAGCAGTTATCACCACTCATTCCAGAACATTTTCATCACTCCAAAAAAATCCCATTAAATCCCCATTAGCAGTCACCTCATAGTCCCCTTATCCCCAGCACTTAGCAACAACTAATTTACTTTCTGTCTCAATAGATTTGCCTATTTAGAATATTTTATTTAAACGGAATCATATAATACGTGGTCTTATATGTCTGGCTTCTCTTGGCAGAATGTTTTCAAGGTTTATCCATGTTGCAAAATGAATCAGTATTTCATTCCTTTTTATTGCTGGACAATAATCCACTGTATGGATAATACTACATTTTGTTTATCTACTCATCATCACTTGAGGGGTATTTGGGTTGTTTCTACTTTCTGTCTATTAAGCATGATGCTGCTATGAACAATCATGTACAAATGTTTGTGTTAACACAGGCTTTCACTTCTCCTGGGTGTATACCTAGGAGTGAAATTGCTAGGTTATATAGTAACTCTGTACAAAGTTTTGACTAATTGTCAAACTTTCTCCCAAAAAGACTGCACCATTTTATATCCCCACTTGCCCACATCCTTGCCAATGCATGTTATTGTCTTTTTTATTCCAGGCACCCTAGTGGATGTGAAGTAGTATCCATTGGTTTGGAACTTAAAAGCCATTTTAAATAGCAAAACAGTTCAATTAAGACGGCTGTATATAAATTTATTATTTAAAATACCAAAAGCCTTATATACAAACCGTAATCACTTAGAAAATATAATGGAAGAAAAGATCCCAACAAAAAAGATAAATTAGGAATAAAGTTAACAAATAATTCAAGATATATAATAGAAAACTCTAACATAATCCTGAAAAGCATAGAAAGACTTAACAAATGGAAAGGCAGAGGTGTTCTTTTTCCCTCCTTGCTGCTCTTAAATAGTAAGATTCAACATAATTAGTTCAATTTTCCCTATATTAATCTATATATAACATGACTCCAGTACAAATATCTCCTAAGATTAGAACCAGACTACCTGTTACTAAAGCTCATGTGAAAAGACAAAACTGAATTACGGTTTTACCCAAAGACCCAGCCTTCCTGGGTTCCCATCCTGGCATACTGCTTATTATTAGCTGTGTATTCCTGGACAAGTTCCTTAACCTCTCTGTTTCAGATGCCCCTTCCATGAAAGGGGATTATATCTACCTGGTAGAGTTGTCAGGAGGATTAAATGCCTTAAAAATGCATAAAGCACTTAGAATAGTACCTGGTATATAACAAATGCTAAATAACTGCTAGTTATTAACATTATGTGGGAAAAACAATTCAAGAATAGGCAAGGCAAAAAAATCATCCAAAAAAAGTTATGAGAAAGGATTGGCCCCACTAGACATAAAAACAGCACACTTCTGGTGAATCAGAATTAAGACAGATCAATGGAACAGAATAGAGAGTCCAAACACCCAAATGTAAATGGAAATTTAGAAAATAATAAAAATAGGCATTTCAAATAAGTGAGTATAGGAAAGGAGGGTTAGGGTGTTCATCACCAGTGATTCTGAGACCAAATTCCCACTTTCCCCTTATACAAAAGTATATTCTGGATGAAATAAAAATTTAAGTATAAAAATAAAACCATATAAAGCATTAAAATAAAGCATGATGAAATTATTTAGGATTCTGAGTGCAGTATAACCCCAAACCTACAAGCCATAAAGGAAAAGATTGGTAAATCCAAATATACGAATTTCTGTAAGGCAATAAAATAAAATGCCATATAGGAAATCAAAAGACAAATCAATTGAGAAGGAATAATTGTAACACATATAAACAAAGGACTGGTTTCCAGAACATATAATAAGGACTCCCACAAACCAGTAAGAAAATGACCAATTATGCAAATAGAAAAATGAACAAAACTGAACAGATAAATCACAAAAAAAACCACAAATTATTCCCCATGTGAAAAAATGCCCAGCTTTCCCTCATGATGAAAGACATGAATTGACACTACAACTAGAAACCATTTTTCTCCTGTTTGATAACACATGGGCTGTGAGGAAATGGGCACTCACACAGACTGCTGGTGAGAGTAAAATGGGTACAATCTCTAGGAGAGCGATTTGGCAGTATCTACCAAAGAACGCACAAACAAACCTTTGACCCAGCAATCCAACTTCCTAGGAATCTATCCTATAGATATACTTGCACTCATCTACAGTAATGTAAAAACAAGCATGTTCACTGAAACATTTCCACAGTAAAATCATTACAACACATATGTACAATGGAACAAGGCAGGCCCACCTATATTAATAAGTGAAAGAGCAAGTATAGCACACTACCAACTGGGAATCACCTATATCAACATCATCATCAAAGACAACAGGTATAAAATTGACATGTGCATAAAATAAATCTGAAAATATTTCCAAAAAACCGTTTTCACTAATAGCTTATAAAGAGAATTGAAAGGATAAGCTATAGGAACAATAATGCTTACTTTCCTCTGTACCTTTTTCAAAACAATTTTGGAATTTTTATTTTTTGCATCATGTTTGTTACAATTAATTCTGAAAAGTCCATTCACTTGATTGATTCGCATTTAGTGAGGTGGAACCCTGATCCCACGCAAACCTAGGAGTTGTCAGGAGAAGAGTACAAGATAGCAGTCACTGCCTGGGGGAGCTGACGGGCAGAACCGACCTGGGACCTCTTGGCCCTGGAATCCCGGGAGAGAGGAGCGGGCGTTCTCACCAGAAATGCAGATTCCTGGCCCCATCCCCAATCGACTCCATCCGAGGCCCTCCGTGACGCCCAGAAATCTGCATTTCTGACCCCATCTGGGATTCTGGTACGTGACAGTTTTGAAGCCTTCGGGGCTGGAAGGGCGGTTGGCCTGCACAGCACAGGTCACGGTGTAGGCGTATTTTCTCACCTTCCCGCGCCCTCCCTAGTGGTCACCGCCGCGCTAGAGAGTGGGGGGCAGCTCCTCCGGAACACCCGCGGTCCGGGCCAGCTTTGGCCCGAAACGGCGAGGCCTCGTTTGGCCGCCGCCCGGAGCCATTCCTCCCAGTTCCTGGATCGGGCTCCGCTGTCCGCTGGGCCCAGTATCCCGAGCCACGGAGCTAAGGAAGGGGGCGGGGGGGCGAGCGCAGCCGCGCGAGCGGCTAGGTGGAACGGCCATAGAAGTCCAATGCAGAAGGACAAAGGGCAGAGAAACAGAGGCAAGTTCAACTGTTTAGGGAAAAAAAAGGAAAGAAACGATGAGGTCAGAAAATAATTTCTGCGGGGGGTCGGGAAAAACTGCGACTCCGCCGGGACTCGAACCCGGAACCTTTGAATGCCTTCAGCCTCTAGAAGTCCAATGCGCTATCCATTGCGCCACGGAGCCACCTGTTGGAGTCTTCGCGCATCTGCTGTGTTAAGCCAGAGGC
>NW_027533089.1:8831901-8832157 GCF_008692635.1 Crocuta crocuta
GATCTCGAGCGGCGGCCCCTCCCGGGTCCCTGGCTCTTCCCCGGCGGGCCGCCGCGACGTCTGTGTGCGTGCTTGTGCGTGTTTTATTTGCGCAGGGTTCGGTAAAACGGGGTTTGGGTTGCATTTCGCTCCCCACAGACCCAGAGCCGAATTTCGGAGGTATCCGGGCTCTGGTGGACTGAGGGGGGCGACGCGCCCCTCGCCTGGCATCCTCCGAGAGCTCGTCCGAGGGCCGGGAGCTGCCTCCGTGGGCTCC
>NW_027533089.1:8832275-8865502 GCF_008692635.1 Crocuta crocuta
GCCAGGAGCATGCGTGTGCGGGTGCGCGCGGCTGGAGGGCGCGCGCCCGAGCGCGGCCGCAGGGTTTCCCGGGGACGGCGGGAGGCGGCCGAGCCAGAGGCTCCTCGGAATGGCGTGGTGGCCACGAATCAGGTGGGTGATTGGGGGGCGGGGGCGGTCTTCAGTGCCCCAGTAATCCCCAACAGCGCGACCCCGAAGCCACTTGAAATAGACAGTCTAAGTTAATACGGCGTGGTTGCTATGCAACCGCTGCAGACAAAACCCTCTGGCTCCTATCAGTTTGCGGCTTTCCGAGCCCCGCCCACGTGGAAATTTCGGCTCTACAGCTGTGCGCTCTCCTCAGGTCGGTCCACGGCCCACTGTTGCACCAAACCACCATCAGCCACAGACCACGCCATGGCTCAGGCCAATCGTCCCTGCCTAGCATCATCAGGCATCAAAGCAGAGTAGTGTCTGTCAGTGTTCTAAAGAGGGGAAGGGAGCTCCCAGGGAGAGTGTGGTGTGGTTGGGATCTTTCCGTTCTTATTTAACTCCACAACAGTGCTATGAGGCAGGTAGTATTGTCCCCTTCAGAAAGAAGGGACACTGCAACTAAGGTTAAATTAATTGTGTAGGGACACTCAGCTAATAAGTATCAAGAACTGTGAACAATCTGAGATTTTACCCTCCTTGCAGGCTAACATGTTAGCTGGTCACAGGTTCACGGATGCTGACAGAGCACACGAGAGTACTGGGTCAGAAATGAAAGATTGTTACAGCAAAAGCAGTAGCCACAGTGTCAACATGTTTGTGTTCGGTTCCTGAACCCCAGTTCTCACCGGAATGAAGCAGATGGGCCCAGACGGATGCTTGCACACAAAATGGATTGCATTACAGGAGAGAAATGCTAAACTTGGGGAACCCACCATTTAATAGCAGGCAGTAAGCAAGACTGCTCTTGGTCCCACGAGGAGACACCCTCAAGGTTGCTCACTGCCAGCACAACCCTGAGACATGGCCCAAGTGAACAGGGTTTTTGCATTCTTAGCATTACCTGGCAAGAGCCTGCAAGGATGCTGAGCGCCCATGGTGGCCTGTCTCACCAAACAGTAAGTGGCAGAACCCGGATTGCTGTCAGGCCTGTTTTATTCCATCAAAACGTAAGTAACATTCCTTGACAACAAGAATTTTTTTTTTTATGTATAACATTGTTATGCCCCCTTTAATAAAGATTAATGAAATAAAATACGTCCTTGCAGACATCAGGGAATTCTTGCATGTGCAAAATTAGCCTGTAAAATAGAATATTACTTTAAATCATATTTACATAATTCTTATTGAACTCTGCAATGTACTGACACTTGCGGCATCTCAGAATCTTCACTGGTTCTTGGAGTTGAACATGGAGGAACGGAGGAAGAGACAGATGTTCAGTGCCCCTGTGGGAACACCGTGCAGAGGAATTTTGTCCCGAGGTGTTGGTGCCAACTCTCAAATGATGAGTCATTGACATAACTAAGTAACAACTCAGGCTCATATATAAAAGTTCTGCATAGGGAACACTGGGAAAGAGACAGGTGCTAGAGAAGGAAGTGTGTGTTCCTAATTCCACTTGATGAATCAAACAAAGAATTTTAGATATTTGATTCCTTTTACTAGCTGAGGCCAAAGCTCCTCCTGTCATGGAAAACATTACCAAGATACAGGGTTAGCAGACAGTGTGGAAAACGAGGCTTGTAACAAACTCCACTAGCAATCAAGGTTGTACTTTTTACCCCCTACAATGAGAAGACTGGGAAAGCCACAAAGGAACAAGTTCCATGTGTGTTCTATGACAATTAATAAGCGCTTTATAGTGAATCTAGCTTCAGAGACAGCAATGTTAGCATGTAAAGGGAATGAAAATGTGTATTTAGTTGCCATCTGAGAAGAAAGATTCAGTCGGTTTTAAGGTCTTAAACCTTTCCTAACCCTAAGAGATGAATTTTTTTCGAGAGGTACATACAGTAAACAGCAGCCATTATGAAACCTGAACCAAGAATTACTCCAAGTGAAAAAAATTACCCCTTCCTTCCTGCCGACAGAGGGAGCCAAAGCACGAACTGTAACCACCTCCAAGCAGGCTGATAGCGCGCAGCTGCAATTTGAGTTTCCTGAACAGCAAAGCCCTAAATTAAATACAACTTCATTTTGCTGTTTTAAAGTTCACATCCATTATTCACCCCTGGGAGTCTGCAATAACACATTTCATGTTTGTACAGCAGAATTATTTTTAAGTTACTATGTTGCTCTATTTTCAGTGCTTAGGAGCAGCTCCAGCCTCCCCCAGAAGGCCTAGAAATCTATACTGTTCTGTATTTTCACTAGCTTTGCTTTGCTTCAGAAGGAGGAGGTCACTGGAGGACGGGCTTAACTCAGTTCACTGAGTAGTTAGGGAGTATATATTTGGGCCTCCTGTGGGAGACAGAGTGGAAGTCTAAGACACAGTCCATGGAGACTTCCAATTCCTTGGGAGAAACATGAGCAGTTGAAAATGAAGCAATACACAAATAATGCCGTACAGCGAATGAAAACAAATGGCAAAGTGTGATGGGCACCCCAGCCAGTGTAAGTGTTTTGAGTTTGCACTCCCAAGTGATAAGTATGTACTACTGTATTAATTATAAGCATACCCCCAAAAGAAGTTTTAAAAGGATGAGATTTTTTTACAACAAAGATGCTGAGGTTTGGAGCTCAGACTGCAGAGTCACACTCCTGGGTGTTCACATCCTGGCTCTGACTCTGATTTGAAAGACGTAATCCTCAACTTCCTAAAGCCTTTCTTTCCTCCTCTGAAAAATCCCGAAGTTGTTTTGAGGATTGCAGAAATTAATCCTTGCAAGGGTTTATCTTAGGGCTGGCGGACGGTAAATGTGGAACAAGTGTTTGCTGTTATTAGTAGCAAGCAACTCTCAATTTAAAAACAAAAAGCCACATCCTGCAGGAACAAACCAAAGTTCAGATACAGCATCAGCTAAATTTGTTGCAACCCTGAGACATTGTCCACCTCCCTACCCGGCTCCTCCTGGACCGTCAACAGCATGTCTGTTACCAAACAGAACACCCAGCTTCTCAGACTGAAAGCTGGAAACATTTAGCTTCAGCCTCATGATTTCCTCAGTTTTGTCTCAAAGAACTTGGGTGGGTTCTTATTTTCACTTGTGCAAGCCCACGGTGTTCCAAAATGAAAACTTTTTGCCAGTAAAATCAACATTTAAATGATGGCCCTTTTCATCCTAAAAAATTTTAGCACTGAATTATTAGCCAGACCAATAACCAAACTACATAGGTGGCAAGATGGGAATAAGGAAAGGAAAAGAAAATTTTCTAGGATGAAGAAATATAGGCATTAAGATAGAGAAGAGGGACGAATAGGCCCTTACAGAAGTACTGTTGGGGGGGGTAAGGAGTTAAATGTGTTGGGAGATTAGGTTGGACAGGGACAGGTAGGACTGAGGCCAGCTGGGGCAAAGTGGCCTCTGCAGGCCTGATTCAGGATGAGAAAGGTGGATGTAATGCTACAGGCAATTGGTAGCTACTAGATTCTTCTGGTATGTGCTTTAGAATGACTGTGCTTTAGAAAATGATTAATTTAGGAGGTGGCATGCAGGCTGAGTGGGGTGGGGCCCAAGGGTCAGAGAGACCACTAAATTTCATTAAATGTGTACTTGGTCTTTTCCTATGCTTCCTCATCTCTCCAGCAAACGATGATTGAGGGTCTACATGAGATACAAAGAAAAAGACAGATGCCTGGTTTATAAGCCTAATGGAAGTGAACACAGGTACACAGCCAACTGTGATGCTGAGTCAAGAGGTCTCCAGGTGAGGTACAGGTGGAAGGGGACTTGAGGGGAGAGAGAGGGAGAGGGAATTAGAGAGGAAGGCCGCATATGAAAAGACTCTCCAACCTAAGGCCAATTTGTGTGCAGGGATCCCGGCAGGGATTAGCATACAGCCTGGGGGATAGGAGGAGGACGAGCAGACAGTCTGGGAAAATGGTAGAGGCTGAGAAGTCCAATGCATGGCATGAAAAAGGGTCTAGCTATCTTGGCCTTGGGTGGAGCTAACTTGGCCTTGGTGCTGGTAGAGTAGGTCACCGGGGTTCAGGGAGCTAGTGACAAAGTCAGGTATGGGTCAGTTCCGTTGTTCTGTGCCATCAGCCAGTCAAGAGAACAAAGAATACCCAGCTGAGGATAAATGGAACATGATCCAGCCCCCAAAGGAAAGGGCTTGGGAAGAGCAGGTTGAAAATCTCAGACTAGTAGGCTGGTGTTCGGGGGAGGGGGGTCTATTCTAGTCACAGAGGGGAAACTGAGGTAGAAGCAGGTATTCGCGTTCTGAGGGAGTCAGTGCCAGTTCTGGACCTTGTGGCTGGGTTGACTGGGTTGCTGAGCAGGCTTCCAGAGTAGAGCTCAGGAAGGATGTAGGACCATCCTGTAGGTGGCAGTCACTATCTGCTGTCGAGATGGCTGGACAAAGGCCAAGCCAGACGGGAGTCTGAGTCTTGTCAGGCTTTGTGCCTGCAGACAGCACATTTACTCCTTTACGCATTGAGCATGGCTAAATGCCAGCTTCCGCACTAGTATTTTTTTTTTCAGCTCCTCAGGTGATTGTCCTATGCAGCCAAGTATGAGAACAAATGCTTTCTGCCCATTCCTACTACAGTGGTGACCATGGCCCAGGAGCATCAGCAGACCCTGTGAGCTGGATAGAGAGGCGGGGTCTCAGACCTCCCCCACACCTGATGAATCAGAATCTGCATTTTTTTTTCCTTCAGGGCAGATGGAGTGTAGCATTTTAACAAGGGTGCAAAGAAGGCTCACAGAATGCACTATGTGGCTTGGGGTATGTGTGGGGGTAGTTTGTGGGGCAAGGGGAGGATGAACTGGGGTGGGTGGAACCAGAATCTGCATTTGAATAAGATCCGCCAGGTGATCCATTTGCATTAAAGTTTGAAAAGCACTGGTTTGGGATTTAGGTATTCAGACTCTCACTAGTCCACTTCGGCTTCTGTTACCAGCATCAATTTAAATCCTCAAGGAGATCTCAAAACTACATCAGAAAGCTCAGGATCGATCTGATTTATTGGCCCAAAACATTAGCTCAGAGGATATTATGCCCCTTTACTTCCCACTGCGTGGGGAATTGGGGAAGGAAAGGTATGTTGGTGATGACATCCAGTAGAACCTAGGTCAAGTCCATTCCAGAACAGGCAGAAGAATCACTCTAGGCTTCCTTTCTTCTGAGTCAGACTGAGGGACAAGGCTGATGAGTGAGAAGGAAATCTTCCAGGTAGAGGTGTCCAAGCTTTTAGGGTCTCAGCTCTTTCCCCACGAGATGTCTGTCACAGACCCACAAGTGACCCCAAGAACCCTCTGTCTCAATGGAGCTCTTGTTATTTGTCATTAAATTTCTGATTCTAATGAGAAACATTGTTATTTATTTATTTTTGTTTGAGAGAGAGAGAGAGAGCATGCGACAAGTAGGAGAGGGCAGAGCTGGGGAGAGAGAATCTCAAGGAGGCTCCATCATCAGCAGAGAGCCTGAGGCTCTATCCCATGACCGGGGGATCATGACGTGCGCCAAAATCAAGAGCTGGATGCTCAATTGACTGAGCTACCAGGCACCCCATATTGTCCACATTTTAGTTATTTCATTTATTTGTCATTGCTTTAGAATGCCATTTGCTTCACCTTGTCTCCACCAAGTTCTCAAAACTGCCTCACAGAGTGTGTAAGAAGAACATTTTTGTAGGCAAAGGTAGTTTTTAAGCCCTCATCCTCCCCCACCCTATGCTCATATAATCTCATCGTTAAACCTGAGACCCCTGTCAGCAGGACAGCCTGGCTCATCTCTGCAGGTCAGTGGGAGGAGGAGAAAGCCTGAGAGGCTTGACTAAATGAGGCAGTGTGGCCTAGTGGGCTTTGGAGACAGTTGTATAACCCTAGGAAATTACCTCTCTGAATTTTCACACTTCAAAGATGGAGAAAATTCTATTTCACAAGACTGTCATGGGAATTAACTGAACTTCTAACACAGTGACATGACATTAAGGGATATAATAATTGTCTCTTGGGGTTCGTGGGTAGCTCAGTTGGTTGAGCATCCAACTCTCGGTTTTGGCTCAGGTCATGATCTCAGGGTTGTGGAATCAAGCTCCATGTTGAGCTCGATGCTGAGCATGGAGCCTGCTTGAGATTCTCTCTTTCCCTCTGCCCTTCTTCTCCACTCATGCTCTCTCTCTAAAATTTAAAAAAAAAAAAAAAAAAGCCAACAAAAACAACATATTACCCTATTGTTTTAGCAGCCTAAAACAATAAAAAAATTATTACCTCACAATTTCTGTGGGTCAGGGAGCATATGCCGAGTGGTTCACACTCAGGGTCTCTCATGAGGTTATTTGAGGTTGTAATTATCTGAAGGTGTGACTGGGGCTGGAAAATCTGCTTCCAAGATGAGCCACTCCTGTGGCTGTTGACAGGAGGCCTCAGTTCTTGGCCACAGACTTCTCCACAGGGCTGCATCCCCGAGTGAGTAGTGAGTGAGAGAGAGAGAGAGAGAGAGGTGTAAACCACATGTCTTTTATGATGTAGCCTCAGAGGTCACATACCATCACTTCCACTGTATTTTATTGCTCACACAGACCATCTCTAATACAGTGTGGGAGGAGACTACTGAGCGGTGTGAATACCAGGAGGTGGGAATAGTGGGGTCCATCTCAGAAGTTGGCTTCCCCAGCATCTAGAATATTAATTCTTGCCTCTTTTTAACATGACAGCCATATTCTTGCTCTTCTACTTCAACCAACAAAAGGAAGACAGTTAAAATGATTCACCTTTGTTCTTCTCACACTAAATTACTTTGGAAGCTTCCACCCTCACATCAGATCTACAGTCATGACTCAGAAATTTGGGACTAGGTTCATAATTTGTCCCGGTTCATCTGAAGGCTATGGAGGCACACAGGGATGTTCCTTGTTTTACTTTTCTTTGGTCCTCTCCCACTTTCCCCTTGAAATGATTTGTTCTAGGCATTTTATTATATTCTCAAGATGTCAGGTAGACAATCTCAAGCAATAGCAAGTATGCTGGCTGAATTTCCCTCCTTGTTCTGGAATATTTGCTCTTGAATGCAAATGATTTACTTTTGGATCCTTGACTCTGTGATTGTAAAACTGAATTCATTTTTATAGTGGTGGGGTCACCATGACTTTTTTCTCAGCTCTTCAGAAGCAGACTTTAAATTCCCAGAAAGGAAAGGGCTAATGAACACTAGCAAATTGGAGGCACAAAGGGATAAAGAGAAGGGCAGCTATTCCCCTCTGTTTTTCTGGGTAATCCTACCTAGTAGCCAAAGGTTTGTCGTTTTTAAGCCTGTGGAAAATAATAATGATAAATAGAAAGACCTCCAGGGTATTGTTATAACAGATTCCATGTGAGAGCCTTGAACATGACTCATGCAGGTGTTGAATAAATGGATGCATGGATGGATGGATGGATGGGTGGGTTAATTCTTCAGGTATAATAAGACCAGAGCTGATACTCAGCTGGTAGTGCCTGTATGGAGTAAAGGTCAGGGTCTGTTCCTTTGGTCAAGCCTCCAGTCAGCTGGGCTGGCACTCATTATACGCTGGTCATTACAGATAGCACCTAGCCTGGGAGAATGTGGCTCCATGTTGCAAAGTGGGTTACGAAGAAATGTCTAGAACCTGAATGATATGGCTGACTCATGGGGTTGGTTAGAACCTGATTGGGAATCTGGAAGGAGCAGGACCTGATGGTCTCAGAGCTGCAACAAGATGGATCTTGGAGCAGATGTCAGAATTCAAAGTAAATCAAACTGAGAATGAATGAATATAGCTGTCAGCTAAATCTGGGGGTGAAACCTGGGAGCAACAAAGGAATACAAAGGGAGGAGAGACTAGGCACAAGGGCTAGGTGAACAGAGGCTCACCTAGTTGATAGGAATGAAAAGAGAGCCAGAGGAAAAGGTGTATTAAGTTCATCTCTAGGTGACAGAAAATCAAGGCAACAGAGGTTTAAGTGAACCAGAACTTTATTAAGTTGTAGGTAGAGAAATCCGGAAGAGAGCTGTCCATAGCTGATATGGCAGTTTGGGGATCCTCAGGGGTCCAGACTCCTTTTCTCTTTCTGCTTCATCAATGTGGCTTCTACCTCATGATCAAAGATGGCAGTTCAGACTCCAGCCTTCACGTCCACACTCCAGTCAGTAGTGTAGAGGAAGGAGTGAGATGAGCATACCCTCTCCTTTTGAGATAGGGTTTCTCAGTCTTGGCACCATTGGCATTTGGGGTCAGATAATTCATTATTGTAGGGGCTCTCCTGTGCATTGTAGGATGTTTAGCAGCACCCTTGGTCTCTACCCGCTTGGTGCCAGTGTTAACTTCCTCTTTCCCAGGTGGGACACACAAAAATGTCCCCAGACATTGCCAAATGTTCCCTGGGGGGGCACCATCCCTCCAGTTAGAGAACCACTGCTGACTTTGTGAGGCCGCGCCTGATCCCTCGCTCACATGCCATTGATCAGAACTTAGTCACAAAGGCAACTCAGTTACAAGGAGTTGGGAAACGCAGTCTTTATTGCAGACAGCTACGTGCCAGCCCCAACTCAGGAGTTCTCCTACTAGAAGGAAGGAGACGAGAGCTATGGGAGATAATGCAAGTGTGAGGGCTCAGACAGACTTTGGCTGTTTTGTCCCAGATCCTCGCTCCTACCTACTGCCTAAGGATGCAACAGCCGGAAGTAGAAGGATGTGTGGTCCCAGCTGTAGCCAGTGGCACCCAGGATCTATGAGGCAGATGCCCTCCTCCCAGAGGTAAGCCTTCCGCTGAGAGACAAATAGTGGCCTTATTTCCACTTACTGCCTCTCAACATGTTGCCTAAATTGGGTTAGGAACATGTTGCAGGGCAGTGTTTCCTAGTCTGCCCCTCCCCCACTTGCCCAGTTAGTGCCCACCAGATGGCCCCAGCGTAGTCTCCTCCCTCCTTTCCTCATCCCTCCAGCCCTCCTCTCCTGCTCTCCTCTCCCTCTCCTTTTTCCCCATTAGATGTGCTTCTAAGAGGCCTGGATGTAGAATCAGGAGGCCTGAGAGCCAGCGTGGAGGGTAAGTCACTCACCCCTTCCGGCTTCAGTGTCCTCATCTGTAAAGTGAGGGGCCGACCAGATGACCCCTAGAGTCCTCCCTGCCTCTAAAATGCTTCGATTCGCTGGAACCCCCAAGACAGCAGGGAGTAGCAGAGAAAGTCCCTCTCTGACGAGTGGCATCAAGACAGCCCCTGGCTGGGTCTCTGTCTGCCAGACTTCCCTGCCGCGTGAAGTCGCAGCCTGGCAGATGTCCCTTAGATTCCCCCCACCGGCTCCAGAGAGGCCTGCTTAGGATAGCTGGCACACATGTCTTGCTAAGTGTGACCACCTCAAACCATGCCATATGTGCTCAGTACAAACTGTCCCTGCGTCAGTCAGAAGGATGGGGTGCGTCCTGGGCTCCCAGTTAGAGGTCAGAATGGCTCTCATGATGGCACAGCTGGCCTTGAGAGAGGCTTTGTTTCACTTGTCGTATCTCCATATCCTGTTTAAATTCTGTTTCCCTAGTTAAAGTGTTTTCATTTCTTTGTTTTTCAATAAATGCTTCTTGAGCACCTGTTATCCTGCAGGCCTCAAGAATACAAAAACAAATAGGACCCTCCCTTTCCGGAGCTGGCACTGAACTCGGCCTTCCCAGCGTCCCCTGATCTTTTCCTACCTGACTCTCCAGCCTATTTCCCTCCTGGCTGTGTGGCTCTGCTTGGGTTCCTCCCTCCTGGGGCCCTGTATCCTTCCCTGGGGAGGTTTTGCACATGCACAGGCTCAGTGTGAGCTGGGACCCCACCCCTGTCTCCTCTCTCTCTTTCTCTCTCTCTCCCCCCCACGCTCCCCCATGCATGCACACACACCCCTACCTCTCTCTCTGGACTTCCTCATTCTCCAGGTTTCGGCTTAAATGTTCCATCTTCAGGGAGACCGTCCCTGACTCTCCCGCCCTAGCCCCAGACAGAACACAACCCCTCTTACATTCTCCCACAGCAGCCTGGCTCTCCCTTTCAAAAAAAAAAAAAATACAGTCACCATCTAACTCCGCTCCTCCCCACTGGCCTGGGAGCTACCTGGCAGCCCTGGGGAGCCGGGTCTCTCTCCGTCACTGCAGGCCGATTCTGGGATGAACAAGACATGAATGTGTACATGGATGAGCACAGCTGTGAAGGGGAGAGACCTAGAAACAGAAATACTCAGCCAAGCGCTACTCCGAGAACGTGAGCAAGGCTGGTGGCCAGCCCGGGAGGAAGAGTCCCGGCCGCTGGGGCAGGGAAGGGATGGTGGGAAGTCTCAGAGGACATTTGTAGCTGGTCTTGAAGGGGTAGGAATGGGAAGCATGGAGAGTAGAGGAAGGAGCAGCCCAGGTAGAAGAGAGCAGTATAGACAAGGGGTGTGGCCCCTGGGGTCCCCAAGACCTAGGCAGAGGAGCTATGGGGCAGACGAGTGCCCGGCCCTTGGCCTGCCTTCTCGCAGGAGCTTGTCCCTTCTGCTCTGCCTCTCCGCTGCCTCCACCCACCCCAGACACCCCGCTTTGGAGCTTTCAGAATCTCTGGTCTGAGGTTCTTCCTGTGGCAGGCCACTCCAGACAGCGGACTTCTCCCTCCCCCTCCTCCCCACCTTCTCACCTTCTCTCCCTCCCCCTCCCCTCCCTTCCTTCCCTGCTTTCCTTCCTCCTTCCCCCTCCCCTCTCTCCTTACTTCCCTCCCCCTCCCTCCCTTCCCTTATTTTCTTTCCCTCCCCCTTTCCTCCCTTCTCTCTCTTTCCTTCCTTTCCTCCTTCCTTGCTTCCATTCTTCACCAAATTCACCTCATGTTTACTGAGCTCCTTCTATGTGTTAAAAGTTAGAATTTTTTCTTTCTCTTTGAAAGCTTTCAAACAGGAATCCCTCCAAATCCCAGCAACGGTTCCCCTGGGCTGGAACTGTGGTCTGGGACACCAAGAAAGGCTGTCATGGGGGCAAACAAGGGCAGAAACATGCTCCAGCTGGATCCCGAAGTAGGCACGGATTTAGAGGGACCAGGTTAGCTGAGTTGCCCAGACAGAAATGGGGTTAAGAGAGCCAAACAAGCTTCTCTCGTGTTGCACGCCGTCTAAATGACTCTCCTCTGCTCCGTGTGGAAGTGCCCAGCCAGTGGCTGCGATTCCAAAGCTTTGGCCCTGGGAAAGGAGGAAGGCTGAGCTCAGGATAGAGAAAAGGGCCATCCTGAATCTCCACCGGAAGGGGCAGCAGAGAATGCAGAAAGGCCGGGAGCGCGGCCTTGTTTGCTCTCCACAAAAGAACTATTACTGCCTCCTGCTGGATGACCTCTGGTTCTCTCTCTGAAGAGACCTTAACTTTTGCCTTGCTTGCTTTTTCTCTACCAGTGAGGAGCTTAAACGTGCAAAATGCCTTACTTCCCTGCAGGTAGGAAGGAGACTCTGCCCACAGAGGCTGCTACTCAGCTCCTGAAGGCAAAGCAGGGTGGTGGGGCGGGAGTCCCGGAGGCCAGGCCGCCTGTGGTGAGCTGCTTGGAGGTGGAGGCCCAGCAGTGATGGCTCTGGAAGACAGACTGTAGCCCTGAGGTTGCCTTGGGGCCATTCAGTTTAGCAGTCAAATATTTTATCTTGTATTATGGAGTGGGGTTTTGTGTGTAGTGGCTTCCTAACTTGACCTTGGGTGTTGAAACACTGTCATCCACTTATACGTCTTGTCTTCCGGGAATCCATCCCAGAGCTGACTAAACCCCACTGAGAGGTCTCAGTCAGTACTTGTGAGGAGATGAGGGCGGGTAGGGCTTGGAACAAAACTCAGGTGTGTGGGGCTCACAGCTAAGCCTTGCAAAGCTGCCTCTCACACAGAGTCTGCCTCAGACCACCTGGGCACACGGAACCACCTGCCCAGTAGGAAACTTTAAATCCGGATTAGGCACCTTTTTTGGTGAGACTGAAGAAATGAAGAGGAGGAAAGACCCCGGCAGGCAGCTTATAGGCTTACACAGGGGGAAAAAAGTCATTTGAGGAATGAGAGAAGACAAAGAGGTTAGTGTGACAGGAAGGCTGAGAGGAATAAAGCCAGGAAGCAGAGTAGGAGGGGAGGAGGACTCTGGCCAGAGGAGGCAGAAGAACAAAGGGGTGAGGGACGTGCATCTAAGTGAGAGTGAGGGAGGCTGTCAGGAGAGGGAAGAGCGGCTGGTTCCTGGTGATTCTCCTGACAGGGAAAGTTGCCGTCAGAGGCCTGGAGGGTACAACCCCCCACTTGGCCTCCATGGAGGAGTCCAGCCCCATCCAGCCGTCTCAGTCTCCGGCAGAATGCTCTGCCCTCCCCTTAGCTGAGGGAGTCAGCCTCCGNCCTGGCCAGAGGAGGCAGAAGAACAAAGGGGTGAAGGACGTGCATCTAAGTGAGAGTGAGGGAGGCTGTCAGGAGAGGGAAGAGCGGCTGGTTCCTGGTGATTCTCCTGACAGGGAAAGTTGCCGTCAGAGGCCTGGAGGGTACAACCCCCCACTTGGCCTCCATGGAGGAGTCCAGCCCCATCCAGCCGTCTCAGTCTCCGGCAGAATGCTCTGCCCTCCCCTTAGCTGAGGGAGTCAGCCTCCGCCTACTGGCCGGCGGGCGGGCCGAGGAGAAACCCCAGCTCCTGCCAAACATCACCTCACGTAGACAGGCATAGCAGCGATGGGAATTCTGAGGGTAGGTGTGGAAAGAAGTTATTTCTGTCCATACCCGTTTATTCTTTGGGAGTCCTAAACATACTGGTGGGGACGGTTCCCGGGGCCAGTGCTGGGGCACTGGAAGCAGGAAGTATGTAGGAATGCAGTTGGCCAGGCCACGTGGGCCACGCCTGGAGTGATGGCCCAGGGTTCGTTTTGTCATTCGGCAAACATTTGTTGACTGTCTGCTAAGAAGACAGCGAGCGAGTCAAAGTCTCTATCTCTTGGATTCTAGTTTACATTCTAGATTACGTTCTAGTCAGAGGTGATAGATAAGTGAACAATAAGCCAGTTCTGTAGGTGTGTGAAGCAAACTCCTTGGTTCTTCACTTCGCAGCCTGATAGAGGCTGACTAGAACCAGGTCTTCGTAACTCTGGTGGCGACAGAACAGAGCAGAAACATTGTTGGTCCTTTGGTGGGTCACTGCTAACTTGGTTTTGTACAACACTTTTTTGCATTTTTTTTTTCTTTTCACAATTTCCAAGATAGTCAACAATCCTTTATGGAGTCAAAGAAGGACAGGCTCCTGAGAGTGGACCCTTCCAGAAGGAGACACACCTCCTAACTGGGATTCCTTCTGCCGGTGTCTTCCCCTCACTCACCTTCCTGTATTCCTAGAGGAAGCCTTATTACACGCTGATGTCATCACGAGACTACTAAGCGATAGAAAGCCCTGACTCCGCTGGCATGGCCAAAAGACACCCATCATCTCACCAAACAAGAAACCTGGGGGAGGGGCCCCCCTAGATGAATTCAGTGGTCCCAGGGCTAGGAGCCCCAGTGCTTCCCTTCCTTCTGCTCTGCCATCCCAGGCTGGATCCCCTCAGGCACACACAATGCATGCTGCATGCAGACACCCCCACATCCAGCCACAGAAGGGGCACTTCGTCCCTGTGTATGCAGAACAGGAAGGAAAGCCTTTCCAGGGCCCCCAGCGGACTTGCCCTCAGGACTTGTGAGTCTCCTAGGTCACTGGCAAGGGAATGGCATTTCCATGGCTGTCTCTGAGAAGAACAGGACCATGAGGGGAGTAGGGATTGTGACCACAGAAAGTGTTAGTTAAGGAGAAAAGGGTGAGTGGTGACTGGTTGATGGGTAGATGGCCACAAATGTCTGTTACAGATGACCCCCCCCCCCCTTTCAGGAGAAAACTCAAACTCTGTAGTAGGACATCAAAGGCGCTTCATGAGCTGGTCCCTGCCTGCTCCTTTGGTCTTATCTTTATCAACAACACCAACTGCCTTTCTGGAGCCGTATCAAAGCATTGTGATGATCTGAACCCTCTTTGTTCTCTAGTGACTCAGTACCTCTGCCCGTACTGTCCCTGGCCGCCCCTCCCCCTTGTTCTCCCAGCCAGTTCTTCATCCATCACCACCCTGGTCTAGCACGCACATTCCCAAAAGCCTCCCTTGATCCCTGCATCCAGGTTGAGTTAGAAGGTGCTTCTCTGCAAGTGGCTTAGTCGTAGCCACAACAGGTACGAATTGGTTAGCAGTCATCCAACATGGACATGTACAAAAAAATCTAACATACATTAACAATACCTCATATCTAACAATTATTTAGCACTTACCATGTAGCAAGCACAGTAAAAGTGCTTACTTCATTTGATCATTTAATCATCATAAAATTTTATGGGTCGGTGTTCCAAGGTCATTTTACCATGTTGTTTAATAACCCCAGTTCCTCGGGGCACCTGGGTGGCTCAGTTGGTCAGGCATCCACCTCTTGGTTTCGGCTCTAGTCATGATTTCACAGTCCATGGGTTCGAACCCTGCATTGGGCTCTGCACTGCCAGCCTACTTAGGATTCTCTCTCTCTTTCCCTCTCTCCCCTGCTCATGCACACATGCGTGCATATGGTCTCCCTTCCTCTCTTTCTCTCTCTCTCTCTCTAACATAAATAAATAAACTAAAAAAAAAACCCAAAAAACCCACAGTTCTTCACCCACCCATTTTATGCCCATCCATGGCACTTTTCACTCCCTGACATACTATATGTTTACTTCATTACTCGTCCGTGTCTCTCCACCGGAATGTAAGCCTCCCGATGTGAGTATTTGTTTTATGCCAGCACCTAGAATAGTGCCTGGCATATAATAGGCCCTCCATGAATAGTTGATGAATGATTGATAGAAACGTTGTTCCTTTTTTACAGACGAGGGAACTGGGGCCCTGAGTGGGTAAGCAGCTTGCTCAGATCATAGCTAGGAGGTGGCAGAATTGGGATACAAACCCAGGCCATTTGGTTCTGGAGACGCGTAACTGTAACAGTAGACTCGTAGCCCGGCTACACAGCCCACCTAGTCAAGACCCCCTGAGTTACCATAAAGTCACAGCAGGGATTACTAATAGCAGGATGGTGTTGGCTTAACAGGATGTGAAGGGATCAGGAAAACAGATGGCCAAAGAGTAAATGTTGTGGAACAATCAGGAAGGTATTGCCCTCCCAGGTTCAGGACAGACAAACTCGTTTTATTATTACAGCTTCTTTCTGGTTTTCATAAGTGTACTGTTTGCTCACCTGCCCCTCAAGGCAGCTTCAGGACTTCAGTAAAATACAAGTTACTACCTGTTTGCATAATTACAGCGAAGATAGTTTGGGGGGTTCCTTCTGTTCTGTCTTCATTTTTGTTGCATTCCTGCGTATTTTGGCCCTAGCAATGGTGGTGGTTTTGACATTGTCAATCAGGAACTCACTTGGCAACAGCGTAAATGCCATCGGTATTCCCATCAACCACTTGTTTAAACAGTTTGGGTTTCCAAAGGATTTTATGAATTACCGATTAAAACAAAACTGGAAATTGCAGCATCATTTATTTCAACGTATTGCTTGGAGCATATGGTCACGAGAAAACATGAACTCTGTCCTCCTGTTGATTCCTGAGAAGGAGTTACACTACAGTGATAGAATACAATAGGTCATGGTGGGCCTCCCCGGCAACTAATGTTTTTTTAATGTGCCTAATATCTGCCAGGTGTGGTATTAGCTTCAAAGTGGTGAACAAGCCAGCATAGTCCTTACACTCATGGAATTCTCTGGTGTACTTTCCCAAATAGCATTCAGCCCTTTGCAGAACAGGATGACCTACTTATTCACGCACTTGTTCTCTAAGAAGCAGTGATGCATTTGTGGATGCTCCATTCACATTCTTCTCCAGCATCCGTTGGAGGAGGGAGGCGTACACACTAATGAGGAAGCAGGGCAGGTGGGAACAGACCAGGATAAGCCCAACACGGGCCCTGAGCATGGGTGCTTAAGCTGCACCCTGTCCTAACCCGGCCCTCTCCAATTGAAGACAAGTATGTTTGCTCCCTAATCAATCACTAGAAAATCACATGTCCTTATTCAGGTTTCTGGCCCAAGCATGTTCTCTGTACATCTGTTTGCATATGGGCATCTTCATGCAAGTGGTACGTGGCCCTTTCCATGTCTGACTTCCTTCTCCCTGAGAGGAAGCCTGTGAGGCAGACTGGTCAGCCAGTGGTACCTCTGACCTGCCTGAGAAGTGACTTCTGTGTGTCATGTAAATGAGCGGAAGGTGGGCAGGTTTCTCTTCACTTGACCACCCACCAGAGCCTTCTGGCCTGACCTGCAGCCCAACCTTGGCACCAGCTTTATAAGTGATGTTCACTTGTAAGTCAGCATAGACTGAGTACTTGTCTGCGTGAGGCTCAATCCTCTGAGCAGGCTCAGAATTCGACTCATTGAATCATCGGTTCTCAAGAATCCCAAGATCGTGCAAACATGAAGAGACCACAGATGCACCAGAGAACAGCTCAAACTCACTACTACAGACACCTCTGCTTTCAAAAGTATTTTTTTTATAAATGTTTTTTTCTTTTGAAAGAGAGAGAGAGAATGCACATGCACTCAAGTTGGGGATGAGGAGAGAGAGAATCCCAAGCAAGCTCCGTGCTGTCAGCCCACAGCCCAAGGTGGGGCTTGATCTCACAAACCGTGACATCATGACCTGAGCCGAAATCAAGAGCGGGATGCTTAACCAACTGAGCCACCCAGATGCCCCTGAAGAGTAAATTTAAGTAAGAAAAGAAACCACTCATTGATTCCATGCTGAGAAAGATTTCTTTCCTCTCTCTCTTTCTTGATCTACTTATTTCTCATAATTCTCCTTCTCTGAGCTTCTCCTGGGGGCATACAAAATGAATCTCTCTGGTGTCCTGGGAGAACACTCAATAAACATAAAGCCCTCATGAGGAGGCCCTGGGCCACATGGGAGGTACTAAGCATGGCTCTGCTTCTCGTCGGACGTGAGAAGCCTGCCTCAGAAGGCACGCGATCTCATTTGTGATGTCATTGCTGCTCTGCTTGCCTCCATCACCCCATACACTATCAGCTCTGTGGGGCAAGGGAGCAGCCTTCCCTCCATGTAGTCCCAGCGCAAAGCCAGGGTGTAGTTGGGGCTCAATAAATATTTATTGAAAGGAGGCAAGAAGGCAGGCAGCCAGGAAGAAATGTGTGTGGGGTTCCCGAAGCTTCTGAGAAGGACCCGAAGAAAATGCGGAGAAAGACCTAAGGTCTGGGTGAGAGCAGAAGTTGCACAATTCCCCAGGTCAGAGCAGGTGAGAGCCTCCTGTCTGACGTGCTGAGAGTGCAGGTTCGCCGGGTTTGGTGCGGGAGGAGGGCGCATGCTCCAGCAGCCACGGAAGGGGCTGGGGCTCCGCCAGGCTGGGGGCAGCGGTGCTTCAGCGGCCCGTAATCGCGGGTATGAGGGCTGGTGGGTGCGCAGGGCGGTGAGGACCCCCGGACGGACCCACGGCACAGAAACATGGAAGCCCAGGCCTCCCCGAATTCCTTCACAACACGACTCATGGTGGGAATCTGTTGTTCACGGGAGCCTCGGGTAAGGAGGTAGCTCTGCCTTGGCAGCCACAGATGAGACCCTTTGGAGGCTTTTTAGGTAGTGGATGTGGGTCCGGAAGAGAAGCCTTGGCACTCAAGGACCTCCTGGGCTGGGCCTGTGGAGGAGTCCTAGCAGCCAGTGTAGACGTTAGCACATGGCCACATTTAAAGAACCTTTTCACACAGGGGACTGTTGCCTGCTTTTTACAGATGGTGAAAATGAGGTTCGATAGGGCTGAATAACTTTCCTAAAATTCTCACAACCAGTAAAGTGTCAGGCTCTGTACTTGAGGGCTTCTGGCCCCGATCAGTAGAGGAGTAGCAGGCGCACTGCAGAAAATGGCCAGCAGAGGGCAGCCTTCACAAAGAAGCTGTGCATTGCTCTTTCCAAGCTAATGTTCCTGCTGTCAGGACAAACCCTGGTGAGCTACACTGAAAAGGGCAGAACATCCTCTCCTGCGATTTTCCTGCCAATAAAAGAGCTTATGCCAGTCTAACACCGAAATACCTCATTTACCTAAATTCAGGAACAGTCTTATTAAAATATCTGGGTAGGGCCCTTCAAAAATGTCAAGGTCAAAAAATTCAGAGATTGGCTGAGGAGCTGTTCCAAATAGACAAGACAACTAAATGCAACACATGACTGCTCCTTGATGGGTTTCTGGCCTGGGGGATAAAGTAAGAGATGTAAAGGGCATGTGGGGGGACAATTGATGAATTTGGACTATATTCTATCCATGTTAAATTTCCTGATAGGGACAATTGTACTGTGTTTATATAAGGGAATGTTCTTGTTCTAGGAAATAATTAGGGGCAAAGGGTCACAATGTCTCTATCTTGCTTTTAAACAGTTAAGGAGGAACAGAAAGAATAACACAGTGAAAGAAATGTACGTGATGGGTGAATCTGGGTAAAGGGTACATGGCATTTCCTTATTCTGTATTTGCAGTTTTTCTGTGACTTTGAAATTATTTCCAAATAAAAAATTACCAAACAGGTGGAGAGGGGCTGCCCTCTGGAGGGCAGAGGGGCTACCCTTGGTAGCTAGTTCTCTGGAGGTTGGGCCTTGTGGTGGCCCCACCTGATTCCAGGTAGAGGGAGGCTCTATCCTCAGGGAAAGTGGCTTCAACTTCTCTGAAGCCCTGTCTCTTGCCCTGGGGTGACCTAAGTGGCTGCACCCAAAACCCATCTGATAACAAAATTGCCTGAGGTAAAAGATGGCCTTTGCTCCAAATGTTTTGAGGAGAGTTCATGTAGTTAATGCCAACCTGTGGAGGAGGAACAGTGTGCCTAGCTGAAGACAGCATAGAGCTCAAGGTTCCACATCTCAAGGGGCACTAGGGTCACAGGGAACATTCCTGGGCCTGTGAAATATAGAAAAGGCATGTGATTTGGGGCAGATGGAACCAACAGCCTACGGCCTTGTTGGGTGATCCTTCTAGAAGGTAAAGACTTCTAGAATCTGAATGAGCAGGGAAAATGTTAACAGTAAACACATACTATAAGGAGCAGCCATAAAAAAGGATGTCATGTAGTAAAAAAAATTCTGGAAAGGGTATAGACCAGTGTGCGTTAGAATCACCTGGTGGGTACCCCAGAATTCTGATTCACTTAGGCCTGGAATGGAGATTTAGAATTTACATTTCTGATAGAGTGCCAGGGGCTGCCAGTCTGAGTTGAGTTGCTGTGATGTAGTAGATGATTTCGTCCAGCCCACCTTAGAGTAGTCATGGCTGTGAGGGACATGTGGGAACCACAGTTAAAGAGTTCTAACGGTCCAAGGGCGACTGGGGTCACCTCTGGCTGGGCGATGGGGTTTAGAGACAGTATCATGGATGAAATGACACTTAAATTAGGTTTCAGAGAAGCTGGGGTGAAGGAGGGCCTTCTAGGGAGAGGGAATGCACACAAGCCAAGATCAGTCCAGTCCAAGTTCATGACTTGAATTCCCTGGGAAATACTAGGCCGAAAGATAGGTGGCGGGGGTGGGGGTGGGGGTCTGAGCACCAGGTCAGGAGTGTGAACCGTTGGGACCCAGTTGGGGCCTCTGATGGGAGATGTAGCAGAGGAAGTCTTTAAAAGATTGACCAGCCAGAGATCTGGAGGGCGGAGGAGGAGGAGGAGGCTGCAGGTAGGGAAACCAGATAGGGGCCCCAGCGATAGGCTCCATGGGAGATAAGGACCTGAGCTAAGACATGGCAGTGAGTGTGGAAAACAAGAGTGTTTAAGCATTATAGCCGAAGGAGTGGGGGGTGGGAGTTGAGTTACACAAAGAATCCATTTGTTCTCTTAAGCATTTGGCCTGAAGTCACTACTGAAATTGATATGAAGCATTCATGTTTGCAGAGATATTTTTAAAAATCCATTCAGTATATTTAAAGGATGTTTAGAACTGAAAATTAAGTGTGAGTTTTCACATGAACATCTTCAATAGTCTTCCAGGCAGGAAGTGGGCAGATGGAGAGAGTGATGTGCTAGTAAATATTTAACAACTGACAGGGATTGCCAGAGAGCCCTGCTTGGTAGCAATTGTCAGTTTCCATGCTGTGGGATTCTCCCACAAGGCCAATTTCGAGCCACCAACGTGATGTCAGCTAGGTTGCAAAATTCCAAAAAAGAGAGCAGTTGACTCTTGGGAGCCAGTATGAGCTCACCCTAGCACACTCCTGAACGGAGACCAAATACCAGGAAATAGATAGAGCCACTAAGGCAACAAGTGGGTAGGTCACTTCTCAGCATTGATCCGAGGGCCCAGAGAGGCCCATAGACCTGTGCCTTTGAGCAGGAAGCAGTGAGTCTGGCATAACTACAGGTCTTCCCAGAGAAGGGCCAGTAGGAGAGGCAGAGTTTGTTCAGGCTCCAGTGCCAATAGGATCATTTCACAAGAGAGGAGGAGCATAAAGGAAAGTGTCTTACACTAAGAGTAAGGAGACCCAATTACAGCCTCTGCTACTTAATAGCTATGTGCTTATCTGCCCTGAGCCTCTCAGTCCCTTGCCTTTAAAATGAGGACAGTACCTGTACTAATAATGTCCCCAGCGGGATAGCCCAGAAGCATTCAACGCTTGTCAGAATTTCACCCCCAACCCCCTGCGACAAAGGTATTCCAAATAACCTCCTTCCCACCCCAGACCCTGTGTATTCTCCCACCTGAGGAGTATCCCAGGCATGCGGGGCAGGATCCTGGGAGCCTCGTATGCCTGTCAGCCAGTCAGAGAGAGAGACAGACAGACAGAGGGTGGGCAGCTGTCTGTAGGCATTCCCCACCTCGCTCTGATCCCTCCTGAGCTGAACTTTGTGCCCTTGGATTCTAATGTTTTTCTGATCATTTTTATCCTTTGGCTTAAAATTGAGATTCTGTTACCTGTAATCCAAAGAACTTGAGACACCTTAATTATCTTCCTTTTAAAATTCTTCTATAGACAAAAGACTGGGAATCAGATCTAGGTTTTGACCCTGGGCAAGTGGCTGAGCCTCTCTGGGTCTTGATTTCTTGTCTATAAAATGAACAGATGAATGAATATGAATATAAGTGAATTCCAGCTCCACTGTACAGCTCTATGCCATGTATCTTTATCCTAATGTGGAGTATGTTATAGCAAAATGCCCACCCTGTTTCATTAGCCACAGATGAGTTTGTTTTGAAGTCCAGGAACCTTCATATTTGGACTGGGCAGAGTGACTCCCTGACCAATCCTATCTGGGCCCAAGACATGGGTGAGAGCCAGGTGAGCTCAGCCCAGGTGGTTGTAGAGGGTCCTAGAACCTGTGGAGGATGGCAGAAGGCTGGTGGCTGCTTGGCATGGAGAAGGCTGACGCTGTAGGTTGGCAAGATTTTTATTAATATGTTTGAAGCCAGGCAGAATCCTAGGGTTCCTGACCCTGACATCAGATTGGGCTGGCCTGGGCCAGTGGCCTGCAACTGAGAGGGGGAGGGGACTGGGAGAGACGGGCTCTTCAGATCAGGCATAGCCACCTATGAAAGATGTAGGGGTGCCTGGGTGGCTCAGTCAGTTAAGTGACCGACTCTTAGTTTTGGCTCAGGTCATGATCTCACAGTTCATGGATCTGAGCCTTGCATTGGGCTCTGTGCTGACGGCATGGAGCCTGTTTGGAATTCTCTCTCCCTCTCTCTCTCTGTCCCTCCCCAACTTGGGGTCACTAGCTCTCTCTCTCTCAAAATAAAAACTTAAAGAAAAAAGAAGTGTGTATTAGTTAGAAGGAAATAACAAAGAAACAATTTGTTATCCAAAGACCTAGCAGTGACTTCAACACCAGTTGGCTTTATGTCCCGCTAACTATACATCCTGCTAACTTTTTGCAGGCCATTATGTTCCACAGGGTCTTATAAACTGCTTGTCTGAAAAATTCCTCATTAAAGATTTCAAGTAGTAATGTATGCAAATAGTTTAAGATCAAATAATACCAAAGACCTTGTAGTGCAAAACGAAGAGTCCCCTCCCCACCCTAGTCCCCTGGGACAAATTTTAAATATTCCCATTTAGAATTCATTTGGTGGTTATCTGCACATTTCTAAATAAGCTGCTCTTTGTTATTTAGCAACTTCAGTGTTTTCTGTTGACTTCCTGCTCTGATCTGTGAGGATCGGTTCATTGCTCTCCCACTCCTGTCTCCTTCCCCCACTCTTCTAAATATAGTTAAGTCCCCATTCCCAAAGCTTCCTGGGCCTTGCAGCTTCAAAGGACATAATTAACTCCTACTTCCTGTCAACTATAGATACTATCTCTACTCCTCACTTTGTAAGGTAAGGACATGACACTCCCTCTTATCTTTGCATCCACCTCCCAGCAAATTCTGAAATTATCGTTGCTGTTCACCTTTGTCTGAGGTTGACTCTAAGAGCTGAAGACCAAAAAATGATGTTCATCCCTTGTTGGCTCCATAAATACAGTTCACAGCAAATCAAAGTAGGAACTAGGTTTACAGTTCTTTCTTTATGGGGCCAATGTCCGTCCTCAAAAGAGAACGTTCTGGAACAAATTTATTTATTTATTTTTTACATTTCACCAATTTCCTTCATCTTATCCTCACATCCGGTTTTCTAGGCTTTCAAGCATGCTGTTTTTCTATTAATTCTATCTCTGTCCTTTCCACCTCGTCTCCAAAACCAAAGCAAACCTGAAAGCAAAGCCAGGACCCACTCCCTGCGGTTCCCTGTAGTTCTGGATCCCCTTCAGCTGGTTCCCTTTGTGGCTTTCACTGAGTAGAGTCACTCTTCTCAGGACCCCCAGAGCTGCCTCTGTCTTCATTTTCTTTCTCATTTTGCTGGTGTGTGTCCTTTGGTTAACTCCCTGGGATAAACTATGCGCGCGAGGTAAAATTTAAAATACTTGGATAACACAGATACCTTTATTTGGCTTTTCTCTTGATTCACGACTTGGCTGTGTAGACAGTTCTAAGTCCCACATCAAACGCCTCAAAGTAGACTTGGGTTCTTTTCTCTCTGGAATCGTTTAGCATCCACCCCTTATTCCTGGTGTTCTAACAGTTTCTGGTGATTATGACCATGTGTGGATCGTTTTTCATTTCTCTGTGCTGGGCATTCACTGGGCCCTGGGAGTCAAAGACGTGCCCTTCATCATTTTAGAAAATTATTTAGTATTTTTATATTTATTATTATTATTTTTCTCTTTGTGGAATTCCTCTTTTGTAAAAAAAATTAATGTCTTTTTTAACTTTTGAGACAGAACATGAGCAGAGGAGGAGCAGAGAGACTCTGAGCTACCAGCAAAGAGCCCGGCGTGGGACTCAAACTCAGAGCTCAAACTCACAAACGGTGAGATCATGATCTGCGCCAAAGTCCAGTGCTTAACCAACTCAGCCACCCCGGCTCCCCTTTGTGGAATTCCTCTTATTTAGGCCTCAAACCTCTAGATCACCCCCTTCTCTCTTTTGGCTTTTCTGCCTTATTTTGCATTTGTTTTAGAATCTTAAAATCTATACTCAACTTTGTCATCTAACCCTATTAGTGTTAGTAGTAGCATTTTTGTCAGACATATTTTGAATTTTACAGAACTCTTTGTTCTCAGATTGCTTGTCTTTCATAGCACCTTCTGTTGTTTTACCACTGTGATGTTTGCCCAGTTGTCCTTGGGTTTTTCAGAAGTTTTTGTTTAATCCTCTTCTGTCCCATGAAATTATCTCTATTTCCTCCAGAATCATGTTGGCCTGTCGATTTATTTTTGCTTAATTTTTTCCTACTGCCAACTTTCCCCCCGAGGCTGTTTACTCTTGGTTCTTCATTCCTCTTTAAGGCTGAGGCAGTAGGGAGCCCGTGCGAAGCTGGGTGAGCCAAGGCAGCACTGGCCCACTGCCAGGCTTCTCCAGACACAGCTGGCAGGAACACAGGTGTTCGTTGTTGTTCTGATTAGGGGTCCCTAAAGGCAGGAAGGTCGAAGGTTCTACTCCGGATTTCTAAACTCCCCTTTGGCTGCCCTAGTTCTCTCCAGGCAACCAATACAATTTGTTCAGAAATGAGCCCTTCAGTGTTTGACCCAGAGAGAGTGACTGTCCCCGTCCAGGCTGGGGAGCAGAGGTGCGATTCCTGTGTTAGAGAACTACAGTGTTTTTCAGCCCCATTTGCCATGTCTGCTATCTGGGATCCTTTTGATTTGCAGGCTGAGGCGTCTCTCGGTGTCTGTGGACTGACTTGAGCCCTCATTGGGTGCAGTCCAGTCCCCCTGCTCTATTAGTCAATATTTACCCAACCCTTTCAGTTTCCAAGAAACTTGTCGAAATCTCTGACTGTTTGTGGCCCCTCTCCCTCTTTATTGTGGGTCTATGCCACTTTAACCCACTTATTGTTATTTTAATGGTGGAAGCTGAGACGGTAAATACATATGCTAAATCTTTAATCTGAACTGGAAGGCCGAAATATCCCATTAAATTGCCATGTGGTAATCCATAACACGGTTATACATACCTTAAATTGTAGCAAATTACAACATTGATGTATAATCAATGTTGTAATGGAGATCAAGGTAGCTAGATCTTTCTATATAGCCATGATTATTTATTTAGAATAAATTGTGAGAAGAATCGCTGCTTCAAAATGCAAGCACCTATTTTTTTTTAATGTCTATTTTTGAAAGACAGAGAGACAGAGCGCCAGCATGGGAGGGGCAGAGAAAGAGGGAGACACAATCTAGATCAGGCTCCAGGCTCGGAGCTGTCGGCACAGAGCCCGATGTGGGGCTCCAACTCACAAGCCGTGAGATCATGACCTGAGCTGAAGTTGGACATTTAACCAACTGAGCATCCCAAACACCTATTTTTTTTTTAAATAAAATTAAACATACAGTTACTTTAGAGCCTAGCAATTCCACTCTGAAGCATTTACTTCAGAGAAATGAAAGCATATTCCCATACAAAGACTTGTATGAAAATGTTCATAACAACATGATGCTATACAAAGTGGCTCAAAACTAGAAATAGCCCAAACGTCCATCATCTGAGGAACGAACAAACTGCTATGTATTTATACGATGGAACACTGTTTGTAAATAATAGGGAACAGATGACCAATACCATAACAATATGAATGAATCTTAGAAATATGCTAAGTGAGGGGCACCTGGGGAGCTTAGTTAGGCATCTAACTCTTGATTTCAGCTCAGGTCATGATCTCACAGTTTGAGAGTTCAAGCCCTGCATCATCCTCTTGCTAACAGCAAGGAGCCTGCTTGGGATTCTCTCTCTCCCTCTCTCTCTTTCTGCCCCTCCCGCACTTGTGCTTTCTTTCTCTCTCACACACAAAATAAAAGAGTTAGAAAGAAAGAAAGAAAGAGAGAAAGAAAGAAAGAAAGAAAGAAAGAAAGAAAGAAGGAAGGAAGGAAGGAAGGAAGGAAGGAAGGAAGGAAGGAAGGAAGAGAAAGAAGGAAGGAAGGAAAGAAAGAAAGAAAGAAAGAAAGAAAGAAAGAAAGAAAGAAAGAAAAGAAAAGAAAAGAAAAGAAAAGAAAAGAAAGAAAGAGAAAGAAAGGAAGGAAGGAAGGAAGGAAGAAAGGAAGGAAGGAAGGAAGGAAGAGTGGCACCTGAATGGCTCAGTGGGTTAAGCGTCTGACCTTGGCTCAGGTCATGATCTCACGGTTCATGGGTTGGAGCCCCGCGTCGGGCTCTCTGCTGACAGCCCAGAGCCTGGAGCCTGCTTCAGGTTCTGTGTCTCCCTCTCTCTGTGCCCTTCCCCTGCACGTTCTGTCTCTCTCTGTCTCTCTCTCTCTCAAAAACAAATAAACATCAAAAAAATTTTAAGAAGGAAAGAAAGATGCTGAGTAAAAGAAACTAGACACAAGAGAGATCATTATGTTTTATTCTAACTTATATGAAATCTAGAGTAGGCAAAAATAATCTCTAGTGATGAAAGCAGATTAATGGTATGTCTGGGGCAGAGGGGATAGAAATCTTGTTGGAGTGATGTAAATGTTCTATATCCTGACTGAGATGGTGTTTGTAGGGGTGTATTTTTATCAAGACTCACCGAACAAAAGCACATGCTTAAAATAGGTACAATTTTGTGTGTAAATATCACCTCCATAAAGACAGTTTTAAAGTACTAGTATTGTATTTTATATATATATATATATATTTTTTTTTAGNGCACCCCAAAAGTACTAGTATTGTATTTTAAATTCATCCTTACAGGGGCACCTGGGTGGCTCAGTTGGCTAAGCATCTGACTTTGGCTCAGGTCATGATCTTAGTTTGTGGATTTCAGCCTCATGTGGGGCTTTGTGCTGACAGCTCAGAGCCTGGAGCCTGCTTCAGATTCTGTGTCTCCCTCTCTCTCTACCCCTCCCTTGCTTCTACTTGCTCTCTGTCTCTCAAAAATGAATAAACTTTAAAAAAAATAAAACAATCCTTACAGTTTTTATTATATTTCTTATTAATATTACTTATTCATTTTCTTAATACATTCCCATCACCAAAAGATAAAAACAGAAGAGAAACATTCCAGAGAAATTTATTTAAAAACATTTTTTTTCTTTTTCTTTTTTTTATTATTTATTTATTTATTTATTTTTACAAATGGTTTATTGTCAAATTAGTTTCCTAAAAACATTTTTTTAATATCTTATTTTTAAGTAATCTCTACACCCAATGTGGGGCTTAAACTCACAACCCTGAGATCAAGAGTTGTATGTTCTATTGACTGAGCCAGTCAGGTGCCCCAGAGAAATTTATTTTAGAAAATGAAGTTTCCAGGGACCCCTGGTGGCTCAGTTATGCCAACTGCTGATATCGACTCAGGTCATGATCTCATAGTCCTGAGATGGAACCCTACGTCGGGTTTTGATCTTATAACTGTGAGATCAAGTCCCATGTTGGGCCCTGCATCAGGCCCTGTGCATGGGCTCTCTTTCTTATTCTCTAAAAAAAAAAAAAAAAATTAAATTGCCTCATTTTCTCACCCTGCCTCCCCCTCCCCCCCCACCCCAACCCAAGTTACAACCACAGTGATCAGCCTGGTGTTTCAGCTTCCAGATTATCTGATAAATATACCATCATATATCTGTATGTGCAATTTTTGTAGAAATGGGATGATACCATATACATATTTTTGCAACTTGCCTGTAACATTTTGCAGCTTTTTGTCTGATACAGAGGGTCTAGTCACCTACCCCTGCAATGAGTACCGAGCAAAGTGCCCTGCCCATGATAGGCTTTTACCTGTTTAATTCTGTGTCTTCATTGCCTGGCGAGCATTTCCTTTTGCTTCAAGAGAAAATATTTAATGACATTTTCAGTTATCACTTTTACTAAAATCACATACTTTTTAACTTCAGGCTTAAGTTCTTGTAGCCTAAATTAATTCTTTCTACTACTAAGGAGAAGGCAGGTGCAGGTAGGGTCCTGGTTGGGACTGAGCAAGTGACCTCGTGAGGGGAAAAGGGGATGAATGCTCAAAGAATGGGGTAATGGGGGACCGGACTCTGGTCTGCACAACTGTCTCTGACTTTATTTGACTTTTAAGTTTTCACTCGCCATCTATCTTGGATGCCCCCTTCCCTCCACCTCTTGAAGCCTAATGCCAAGCCTATTATACCCAGTCACTGAGGATAAAGGGCTTCTGCTGGCTGAGAAATGACACACCTGAGGCTCCTGGGTGGCTCAGTCAGTTAAGTGTCTGACTTTGGCTCAGGTCATGATCTCACGGTTCATGGGTTCAAGCCTCACGTTGGGCTCTATGCTGATAGCTCAGAGCCTGGAGCCTGCTTCGGATTCTGTGTCTCCCTCTCTCTCTGCCCCTCCCTTGCTCATGCTCTGTCTCTCTGTCTCTCAAAAATAAAGAAAAGCTAAAAAAAAAAAAAAGAAAGAAAAGAAACGACACACCTGCTTCTTCCCCTGACAGAGCCATGGGCTTCTTAAATGTTAAACCATAAACATTTTCTATAATATTATATTTCCATAATAACTCCAAGAAAATGTCTGAAAGGGTTATATGAGCGATGAGTGGATGTAAATTGTCACAAATAATCCTCTGGCGAATGGTTAAAAAAAAAAAAAAGCCATTTCCCAGAATCCCTTTTAAGAAATTGGATATAGAGGGAGGGTAGTATGGGAATCTATTGTGAGGAATACTTGCCCAGATGATAAATAAAAATGTTCTTCAAACTTGAAAAGGATTTGGACTGAAACTACACTCAGATGTGGAAGGGTTACACTGCCTTCTTCAGTCTGATTGTTGGGTTGAATTAGGTAGAGCTCAGTGTGTCCATTCCCCTCAACTCCTTGTCTCAGTGCTTCTGTCTCAGCCTTGGAAATCTGGAAGAGAAACACCTTTTCCTTTTGACACATAAAATTTTGCTTCTCTGCTATAGGACGTCCTGAATTGACCTTGGATCTCTTCCTTTACTCTTTTGGGAGTGTCTCTTGCTAATAGTTTGTTTGAACTTGTTCCAGTTATCTATTGCTGTGTAAAAAAACCCACCCAAATCTTAATGACTTAACATTGACTTATTTTGCTTATGAATCTGCAGTTTGGGCATGCCTCAGCAGGGCTGGTTTGTCTCCACTTGTGGTTTCAACTGGGGCTGCTCAAATTAGAGCTGTTGGACCCACTTTCCAGATGGCTTGCTGCTATTGCCAGCGAGTCTGGACTGGCCTTGGCAGGGGGTCCAGCTGGGTGGAGGGGTGGGCTGGGTGCTCCGGTTCCTCTCACCCTGGGCCTCCTCAGGCTGCTTGGGCTCCCTCCTAGCATGGACGCAGAGTGACAGAGCGACCCATCTCCCGGGAGCAAGGCAGAAACACGTGGCATTTTTATGACCTCCTGTAGTGTCACTTCTGTCATACTGTTGCTTCAGGAAGTCATAACGTCCCTCTCAGGCTCAGGAGAGGAAAAGTAGCCCTACCACGTGAAGGAGTGTCAAGATTACATAATAAAAAATAGCCTGTGGGATGGGAGATACCTTGTGGCTGCCTTTGGAAAATACAATGAATAGATGCTGACTTCTTTTTGTTATGTTTCTAGGTTTTTCTGATGCCTGTTTAGTAGTAATGATTGTTGGTTCAATTCTCTCTCACTCATCCTCTCCACAACCCTGTGAGGTAGTGATATACCTCTTCACACATCACACGTCTACATGTTTGCTTTTGCTGGGACCTTATTTTGGAAATTGTGAATTCTTATGTGAGTGTCTGCATTTCTGGCTTCTCTTCACAACCAGGAGATTGAAAACATCCTAGGGCAGGCTTTCCTCATCTCAGCAATGGGCAGAAGTGGAGTAGTGGTGGCCCTCTTAGTAAAGGCTTGTCCTCAGTCTCTTTGCTACAGTCCCCACCACTCTCTGTCACCCTTCACGCATCACATTTTATGTCTCAGAAGCATTTGACTTTGAGGCTTTTCTGGTTTGGAAAAAATAGACTCAGATTCTATCACAGAAAAGTGACAAACAGTAGTGATTTTTTTTTTAATTTTCAAAGCACTTTCAATAAAATGCTACCTTTTGGGGTTGCTTTCTTTTTAAATCTGCTTTCTCTTTGGTGGACCCCATTAGGTCACCATTGCTTGTTTGAAGGGTGTCTCTAGCTGTCTGCTCATTTAGAGAACAGGAATGAATGATCTGCCCCAGCTTCCAGAATGGTCCTGCTGCTGAGTTCCAGCCTTACCCTTCCAAGAATGGCCTTTCCAGGAGTCCCCATGCTTGAGCAGAATTCCTCTTGAGACCTTGCATTTACCATCTTCACTGCCTGATAAACACCAGAGCCACAGAACATGGCATTCTCAAGAGGAGTAAGGGAACCTCATACGGGGAGTATCAAGGTCCGTCTTCCACCACCACAACCTCTCTGAGAGCCGAGTCTGGGCACAAAGACCTCCTCTCTGGAAAATCAGTGTCCAGTATTCCTGCTACTGTTCAGGATCAGCTCTGAATATTCCTGGTGGCTCAGAGGCAGTGTTTACTTTGTCCTTTCAAGGGTTCTTGGTTTTGTTTCCAAAATGTCAGATAACTGTAAGTGTTGATTAAACCACCAGGAAAGCATTGCCTCAGGAGAGCCTTGACTGCACAATCTCTGTCTAGCCCCCCAGGAAAGCTCAGGCCCGCATGGAGACGACAGCAGGCAGGTGGGGCCGGCTGTGTCTGCACCATGGCATCGAGGCACTTTCTTCCTCTTGCGGGCTGGACTTGTTCTTCAGCTCTTTAATGCCACACAGCACTGCTCACCCTCTGCACAGCAGGTGCTCTGGAGTAGGCAAGGTCTGTGGCTTCGCTCATTGGTGAGGGTAGGCTCAGCCACTGGGCTAGAATGTTCTGTGGTAGAACATGTCCCTGCTCAGTCACATTCCCCATCCTCTCCCATGGGTAACTGTGGTCCTGAGTTTTACGTTCTCATTCCTTGTTGTTTGCTTTCGTTTTTACCATCTATTCTAGATGTCTATTGGCTGCTTACCCCAGAGCTTAGTGGCCTAAAACAGGAACAGTCTTCTTTTATTTTTCCCTCATAAATCTGTACTCTGGGCCAGGATTCTATAGGGAAAACTAATCTCTGCTTCATAGCATCAGCTGTAGCAGCTCAACTGAGGGCTGTTGGATCTGCTGCCAAAGCGACTCCTCAGATGGAGCTGGGCTGAGGCCTGGAGTCTTGGTTAAATCCAGGTGGCCTGCTCCATGTGGCTCAGGCTTCCTCATGACATGGTGTCTGAGTTCCAAGAGTGAGCATCCCAAGAGAGAAAACCAGGCGGAAGCTATATTGCCTTTTGTGACCTGGCCTCAGAAGTCATATAGTATCTATTAGTTGAAGCAGTCACAAAGTCCTACCTGAGTTCAAGGGGAGGGGACACTGACTCCACCTTGAGGAAAAGTGACAAGGTTCTGGAAAAGCATACGGAACCAGAGATACTGTTGTAGTCATGTTTGGGAAGTATGATCTACCACACCATCTATAAAGGTACTCCTAGATAAGATGCTATTTAACTTCACGTTTTATTTTATTATTATTTTTTATCTTTATTTATTTTGAGAGAGACATAGTGTGAAGGGGGAAGAAGAGAGAGGGAGACACAGAATCCAAAGAAGAGCCCAACACGGGACTCGAACCTACGAACTGCGAGATCATGATCTGAGCCAAAGTCAGACCCTTAACCTACTGAGCCACCCAGGCACCCCACATGTTTTAAACTTTATAGAAATATTCATACTAAATCTATTCTTCTACAACTTTATTCCCCCAACGTTTATGAGAGTAATTTTGATTTTGGGGAGAAGCTCATTCATTTTTACAACCATGTGATCTTTCCTTGCAGTTATTTATAATTTAGATGTCCATTCTTTTGCTGGATATTTATGTTTCCAGTCTTTTTTTTTTCTCATGTGTTTATGCTTTTTGCTGTGTTTATGCAGTGTTGCTATGAACATTCTTGTAGAACTCTGCTGGTGCATAAGAGCCTAGCATAGCGGTTCTCAACCAGGAGTGATTTTTAGAAATGCAAGTCAGGGACAGTCTGCCAATGTCCCAGACATTTTTGGTTTCCATGACTGGGGTAGGGAGCATTGCTACTGGCATCTGGTGGGTAGAGGTCAAGCTGCTGCCAAGCATCCTGAGATGCATGGGACAGTCCCCACATCCTGTGATGCATGGGACAGTCCCCACATCCTGCGATGCATGGGAGAGTCCCCACAACACAGAACCATCCAGTCTGAGATGTCAGTCATGCTGAAGCTGAGAAACCCTAGTGTAGGATATATATGTAGGAGTGGGATTCCCCGGTGATGGGGTATCTATAGTTTCAGCTTTACTACATGATACTAAACAGTTTTCCCAAGTGGTTGTACCAATTTACACTTTGCCAGAGTGCAATGCTCCACGCCCTTTGTTATTGCCATTCTTCTTAGTTTTTGCTAATTCATGTTTTCTTTCTTCTGAAATGTGTGTTTGTGTATTTTGCCCATTTATTTAAATGGGTTTCCAAACTTTGTTTTTAAGTTGATTTATTTATTTTGAGAGAGAGAGAGAGAGAAAGAGAGAGAGAGAGAATGAGCAGGGGAGGGGCAAAAAGATGGAGAGAGAAAATCCCAAGTAGGCCCTGCACTGGCAGCACAGAGCCCAACACAAGGCTCAAACCCATGAACTGTGAGATCATGACCCGAGCTGAAATCAAGAGTTGGACACTCAACCAACTGAGCCATCCAGGCACCCCTTGCCCATTTTTTATAGAATTGAGTTATAGGAGTTCTTCTATATTCTGGATATTAATCTTCTGTCAGTTGTATGTATTGCAGGTATCTTGCCCCAGTTTGTGGTTTGTCTTCTTACTTCTTTTTGTTAAATAGACATTCTTAAGTTTTATGTAGTTAAATTAATCAGTCTTATTATAGCTCTTGTGATTTGTGATTTGGGGGTATTATTGAAGAAAGCCCTATCCACCCTGAGGTCCTCACTGCCTCCTAAGCCTGACATACTTTTGGAGTGTCATCCCTTCCAGTTGGCAAGAACTGGTATTCCTCTTGCTGACCCCAGAGGTGACTGTCCTTCCTCATCTTCTGCTGTGATTGCTCCTTTCTTAGGGGCATTGGCCTTTGGCCCTGACTTCCTGATGGACTCCACTTTCTCTGCTGGAATTGGACTCTTTCCATGACCTCTCTACCCCTCTCCACCCAGGACAGGACTCTGCCGTCTGTGGACTGACCTCAAAATGAACTGACTTCTTTGGAACCACAGTGCCCTACAGTGTCAGCACTTCTGAAATGCCCTTTGGATATCAGTCTGGCCAGGTTGGGCTCTAGTTTTCTACAGTACATGGATAGTTTCATCTGGACCCGTTTGGAACACTTCCCTCTAGGACCCATAATATGGGGTGGAGCTAAAGATGCTGAGTGGTGCTCAGGAATATTTCTGCTCAAAGGAAGAGAGCCCCAAGATGAGCCTACCTGCTCTGACCATGTATGTACCTTCAAGCCAGGCCTTCCTGCCCAGTACTCTTCAAAGATGACCCCATGGAGAGCCTTGGAGCTTGGCTTCATCCAGAGCAACGAAGGAGGAATTAACTTTGCTTCCCTTCCCTTCCCTTCCCTTCCCTTCCCTTCCCTTCCCTTCCCTTCCCTTCCCTTC
>NW_027533089.1:8865596-8883043 GCF_008692635.1 Crocuta crocuta
TTCCCTTCTCCTCTCTTCTAGCTCTACCCAGGTCCTGGTCTTTGGTGCCTCTCCCTGCTGGGTCCCCCCACCTTTAGGCTTCACACTGGTCTGGATTTTCTAGCTTTGATACTTGGCACACCTTGTAAGGGCTTTGGGTGAAACTCACCTTTGGATCCAATAGCTCTAATCTGTCTCACAGAAGGCAGCATGTTTCCAGCTTATCCAGGCTCCAGTTTCCAGGACCCAAACCCATGGATTTGGACCAAGTTGAAGAGATAAGTATCTAGGTATCCAGCCTGAATGGTCTCCAGGCCAGAGAGAAGATAAGTCTTAAAGTGGGGAATAAAGAGAAGATGAAAGCAAGAGTCAAAAGAGCCAAACAGCAGGATGATATAGGAGGATGAGTAGGTAGAGTAAGGGGACTTGAGACCCACAAGTGTATATGGGAGAGAGCTAGTGTGGGGGACACTACAGAATATTAATTAAGAGCACAGTCTCATAGACAGGTGAGGAACCCTCTAACCTTACTGGTGGCATGATCTCAGGCAGATTATCCTCTGGGAGCCCTGTTTTTCTCATCTGTGAAGTGGGGATGGAATAATAACTTGCATGGCAGTATGTAAAATGTTTCCATAGTATTTGGCTCGAATGAAGTGTTCAAAATGGTAGCTGTTGTTCTCACTATTAGTCTGTGAACAGAACGCCAGCTGTCAAGTTCCTTTATGGGTCTATCGGCACAGGACAGGGGTCAGCAAACTGGGGCATGTGGGCCACATCCAGCTCACTAGCTGTTTCTGCAATGGCCCATGAACTAAGAATGTTTTTCACATTTGTAAATAGTTGGAAAAAACAAAAATAAAAGTAATATTTTATTACTTTATTATATGTGTGAAAATTAGCTGAAATTTAAATTTCAGTGTCCATAAATAAAGTTTTATTGGGACATAGCCATTCTATTTCTTTTGCATTGTCTTAGTTTCTGCCTCTTTACAGAGAGTTTGCTGACCGCTGGCACAGACCCATCAGACTAGGGGCAAATGCTTTAGTCAGCTGGGCCCTGCAGCCCGGGGCTATCTCCTCCACTCCGCAGCCCAGCACATGCAGACAGCCTTTCCCTTCCTATAGGAAGTGCCTCAGTTGACACAACACACTGATGTCCAGATTCCCGAACAATGCACCCGAGTCACTGCAGGATCATTCGGGGCCAGGATAGGACTGTTTTCAGATAAAATGAAACAAAATGTGCAAAAGTACTATGTAAATGCGAGGGATGGCATTATTCAGCACATAAGGGTTAAGTGATATTCATCACGGTTTCAATATAATATATTCTTGTTTGTATGTTGAGTAATGTATGCATGATTCATTTTTTTGAACAAAAAAGTTTTATTAGCCAGAATGCTCTCATTTCTGACCAGACCATGTATATTTCTAAATCAAGTGAAATCGTCCATAAAGCATGTCAAAACCACCCTGAAAAGGGAATTCTGAGCTTCCTTGTCATTTCTAGAGAAAATTCTGGCTCCCACCATTTTGGTTTTGCTTCCTGTTGGTCCATCTTTATTTTCTTTTCTGGTCTCTGTGCTTTGGACTGCTTGATTGTTGTGGGTGGCTGAGTAGAGAACAGGTGAAGGTCACTACATTTGAAGAAGCCAAGGAATTGTGAGGCCAGGGTTTTAAGAGACTTTTCAGCTAGATTCCCCAAGGTGGTTTTAAGTGCTGAAGTGGTAGGAACACTATGAGCCAATTCCTCAGTAACTATTATGGGAGGCCCAGAATTTGATAGGGACATCGATGAGGAAAAGCAGAGAGAAGAGGCTTGAGAATCAGTGGATGTTGCAAAGCAACAGGAGAGCTAGGACAGCTGGTCCCCTCAGGGTCCCCTAGATGTGGGACAACGAGCAGCCTGCCCTGGAGAAGGTAATAAAGGGAGGCTGGGAGGGGCCCTCCCAGAGGTCAGAGGAGCACTGGGGGGAAAGGTGGAGGTCCAGGGCGTGGGCCGCAGGGGACCTACAGGGAAGGGCTAGAGGGAGTTCAGGAGGAGTGGGGTTGTGAGGTTAGTGGGAAGGATGGTGAAAACAGTGTGGGGTTGAGGGCAGAGGAGGCATTGCCCTGAGGGGTTTGCCTTTAGGGTGGAGTCTGAGGGCAGCAGGAACCTGAGTCACCGTACAATGAGTTGGCCCCGAATTCTTAATAAGACACTGGGGTAGGGTGGTTCCTGTCCTGGGGCAAGGGGAAGAGGGAGAGGCACCTGTGGGAGAAGTCTGGTGACACTGCAGGCTGGCTGGGAGGTAGATAACACAGCTGTCACAAGCCATTGCCCTGGTGGTAAAAGCTTTAGCAAAGTGCATGTACAGACATTGGGTGAGTTTGTCCTCATTTCCTGGATGACTTCAGTAGTAAGCAGTTACTTAAAAGGGCTGAAGGAGGAGGCTCAGGTTTCGAATGACATTCTGTTGGTATGACTAATACAACCCTGGGACACCCTTCCCTCGGGTATCTGTGCAGCACTCCCCTCTTCACCCAGGCTCCTCTCAAAAAGGGGCCTTCTCTGAGCCCTGCACCCAAACACCCCTTCTTGTCCCTTGCAGTCATCTTACCCTGATTTCCTTTTTTTTAAAAACTATTTGTTTATATTTAAATTTAAGTTAGTCAATATACAGTGTAGTCTTAACTTGAGAAGTAGAACCCAGTGATTCATACCCTACATATGACACCCAGTGCTCATCCCAACAAATGCCCTCTGTAATGCCCACCCCCTCCCCTCCAGCAGCTCTTAGTTCTCTATATTTAAGAGTCTCTTTTGCAATTGCACTGAAAACTATAAGATACCTAGGAATAAACCTAACATAAGAGGTCAAGAATCCATACACTGAAAACTTTAGAAAGCTTACGAAAGAAATTGAAGAAGACACAAAGAAATGGTAAAACATCCCATGCTCATGAATCTGAAGAACAAATACTGTTAAAATGTCTATACTACCCAAAGCAATCTACACATTCAATGCAATCCCTATCAAAATAACACCCGCATTCTTCACAGAGCTAGAACAAACAATCCTAAAATGTGTATGGAACCAGAAAAAAACCTGAATAGCCAAAGCAATGTTGAAAAAGAAAACCAAATCTGGAGGCATTACAATTCTGGACTTTAAGCTGTATCACAAAGCTGTAATCATCAAGACAGTATGATATTGACACAAAAACAGGCACATAGACCAATGGGATAGAATAGAGAACCCAGAATTCGACCCACAAATATATGGCCAACTAGTCTTTGACAAAGCAGGAAAGAATATCCAGTGGGGGGAAAAAAAGAGTCTCTTCAGCAAATGGTGTTGGGATAACTGGACAGCAACATGCAGAAGAATAAAACTGAACCACTTTCTTACACCACACACAAAAATAATTTCAAAATGGATGAAAGACAGGAAACCATCGAAATCCTAGAGGAGAATACAGGCAGAAACCTCTTTGACTACAGCCACAGCAACTTCTTACTTGACATGTCTTTGGAGGCAAGGGACCTCATCAAGATAAAAGGCTTCTCCACAGTGAAGGAAATGATCAACAAAACTAAAAGACAATCAAAGGAATGATTTCTTTTCCTTAATTCTGCTTATGTCCCCCTGACGCGTTCTATATTTATTTATTAGTTACCTATCCTCCCCACTAGGATGCAAGCCCCAGGAGATCAAAGGGCTTCCTTTTGTTCTCTGCCTTATTGAGCAATGCCTGACACCAGCAGAGCTTAGTAAATATCTGTGAACAAATGAATGAATGACTAGATGGATGAAGGGGGTGAACACAGCACACTTGCTCTTGGCATACACATGGCCCTCCAGGATTTCATTTCTCAGAAGTTGTTCCTACAATGCTTCTGTTAACCATTGGGTAGTTTCTCTTCACCACGCCTCCAAAAAAAAAAAAAAAAAAAAAAAGAGTGAATTGCCTAAAAGTCAGTGCCCACAGTGTCTCTCTCAAAGTTTTATACAACTAAATCTGATTGCTGGAAATTCCACTGCTTGCTTTGACCACTCCATCCCCTCTTCTTGCCCTTTCTCCTAACCTCCTTTTTCTGATGTTGACCAAGATACCAGAACCTGAGATCAGAGTCAAAAAATTGGGACTCTACCATGACCCTACCATGACTCCATACCAAAGCTGGAGGTTTCTAATAACTGAAACAACCAAACCCTCTCCTCTTTCTAACAGCCAGAGTTTGTGGGAAGGTTGATAATTAATGCGATTATATGATAGTATGATAAGGACAGTAGGAAAGGAGCCACCTTCAGAAAAGCATCCCTTGAGGAACGATATCTGAATGTAGACTGAGGGATGGGGAGGATTTAGCTGGGCAAAGAAGGTTTGGGAAAAAGAATGTATCTGAGAAAGTTCCCGAGACTCAAGGAATGGGGCCTGCTAGAGGAACCAGAAGTGCCAGGTGGCTAGAAGCTGAGCAGGATGTGGGAGAAGGGGGTAGAGCTAGAGCTGTGGCCAGACACAACTGGGTTGGAATCATAGCTCCAACTCTACTAGCTGTGTGACCCTGGGCAAGCTAATGAGCTCATTTGAGGATCAGTTTCCTTATTGGGAAAGAGAGTAGTAGTATCTAGGTCGGCTTCAGCATGAGGCCACGTGCTAAAATGCTTAGCCAAGTGCCTGCCCCAGAGTAACTATCCACTGCATGTTTTATCTTGTCCTAAATAGTAGCTGTGCAGTGCCCAGGACATGCTGGGTGTTCAACAGACACGTAAATGAACCACAGCCACTAGAGCGAGCTGCTCTGTCCCCGGCCACCCAGCTCTTCACCACAAAGATATCCACTCCACTTGCTAAAGGCAGCTTCACACCAGTCAGGCTGAACCACTGGAACTTTCCCCCCTTCAGGCCACCTGAGCTGCTGCTTGAGGAAACCAGTGATAGCCCTTGAAATGGAAAGACTGGGTCATTTTTGACCAAACCTCATAAGCTTGAGTCCAGATCTAGGTGTGCGGTGAGGGGGAGGGATACCAGGGGACCTGGCTTCTGGAGGTGAGAGTCCCAGGATCCAAGAGAATCCAGCCTCTCCAGGGCTCTGGTGACTCTATGGTTTTGTTTCATGGTTTAATTCAGGCTAAGACAAATAAGCTCATAATCAGGAGTAATTTATGGGTCCCCTGGTAATAGTAACATTACTTTTTCCCCTGAACCTTTCCTAAGACAAAAAGTCACTCTACAGACAACCTTCTAGAAATGAACTTAACCAAGGAGGTGAAAGACCTGTACTCTGAAAACTATAAAACATTGATGAAAGAAATAGAAGATGATACAAACAAATGGAAAAATATTCTATTTCATGTTCAAGGATTGGAAGAACCAATATTGTTAAAATATCCATACTACCCAATGCAATATACATATTTAATGTAATCCCTATCAAAATACCAGCAGCATTTGTCACAGAGTTAGCACAAATAATCTTAAAATTTGTAAGGAACTTTAAAAGACTCCAAATGGTGAAAGCAATCTTTAGAAAAAAGAACAAAGCTGGAGGTGTCATAATCCCAGATTTCGAGATATACTACAAAACCACAGTAATCAAAACAGTATGGTAACGGCACAAATAGACACATAGATCAATGGGACAGAATAGAGAGCTCAGAAATAAACCCACAATTATATTGCCAATTAATGTATGACAAAGAGGCAAGAGCACACACTAGGGAAAAGACAGTGTCTTCAACAAATGGTGTTGGGAAAACTAGACAGCTACACGCAAAAGAATGAAACTGGACTACTTTCTTACATCACACACAAAAATAAATTCAAAATGGATCAAAGACCTATATGTGAGACCTGAAGCCATAAAACTCCTAGGAGAGACAAACAGTAATTTCTTTGACTCAGGCTGTAGCAACATTTTTCTAATTATGTCTTCCGAGGCAAGGGAAACAGAAGCAAAAATAAACCATGGGGACTACAAAATAAAAACTATTTGTACAGTGAAGGAAACCACCAACAAAAGAACAAGGCAGCCTAGTGAATAAGAGAAGGTTTTTGCAAATGATATATCTGATAAGGGGTTAATGACCAAAATATATAAAGAATTTATATAATCCAACACCAAAAACAAAAACAAAAGCCCAGATAATCTGACTAAAAATAAGCAGAGGACCTGAATAGATATTTTTTCCAAAGAAGACTTACAGATGGGCAACAGGCACATGAAAACATGCTCAACATCACTAATCATCTGGGAAATGCAAATCCAAACTACAATGAGATATCACCTCACACCTCTTAGAATGACTAGGATCAAAAAGACAAGAAATAGCAAGTGTTGGTGAGGACGTGAAGAAAAAGGAAACCTCTTTGCACTGTTGGTGGGAATGCAAATTGGCACAGCCACTGCGGAAAACAGTATGGAGATTCCTCAAAAAATTAGAAATACCGTAATACTCAGTAATTCCACTGCTGCGTATTTACCCAAAGAAAACAAAAACACTAATTCAAAAAGATATATGCCCTCCTGTGTTTATCGAAGCATTATTTACATAGTCAAGATATGGAAGCAACCCAAGTGTCCATCTATAGATGAATTACTAAGAAGATATGGTATATATACAATGGAATATTATTCAGCCATAATAAAGAATAAGGTTTTTCTTCTTTATATATAAAGAATATGGATGGACCTAGAGAGTATAATGCTAAGTAAAATAAGTCAGAGAAAGACAAATACTACATGATTTCACTCACATATGGAATTTAAGAAACAAATCAAAGAAGAGAGAGACAAACAAAAGAACAGACTCTTAAATACAGAGAAAAAACTGGTAAGTTGCCAGAAGGGAGGTGGGAAGGTACTCTTAAAGGGGATTAAGAGTACGTTTATTGTGATGAGCACGGAGTAATGTATAGAATTGTTGAATCACTATACTATACATCTAAAACTAATATAACACTGTATGCTCATTATACTTCAATGGAAAAAATATATTAAAAATTTAGTAGACATTTTATAATCTCAAATTTGAATAAAAAGTATTGGTATGAACTTATGATACACTTTTCTTATTTTGAAAAATCTGTTTCCTAGTTCTGTCCATTAAATAGTCCCAGAAATAATGACCAATCAAATGCAATGCATGCGCCTAGTGCCGGCTCATAGTATTCAAATAGCATTTCTCGCTAAATGGAACCAGAGCTCCTTGGGGAAATGAGTGGTTCTGGTCTGAGGCAGGAGCCTGGAGCACCACACATACCCGCAATTTCTGGGATTATGTCAAAAGGACTCAGCAGTCAACTTATCAAGGCTTTCAGTGGCCACAAATGGGACAATTTAAACATGAATAAGAAAACTGAAAATGATTGAAACACGTGAATCATGTTGAAAATTCACAAGTTTGTAATGATAGAAAAATTAATGCCCTGTTCACCTTCATATAATGCTGGAGAGCCAACTCATTGTTCTGAAGACAGGGGAGTAAAGACAATCTACCTTTGCCACAATAAAGTAAACTTCAGGGTAACAAAATAGTAGGAGAGGGGATGTTTCTTTTTATAGGAGTATCTAGAGGAATGTCACCATTTTTGCAATCCTTTAAAGAAATAATGGTTCTATGGGGCGCCTGGGTGGCTTAGTCGGTTAAGCGTCCGACGTTCGCTTAGGTCATGATCTCACGGTTCGTGGGTTCGAGCCCCGCGTCGGGCTCTGTGCTGACTGCCAGCTCAGAGCCTGGAGCCTGTTTCAGTCTGTGACTCCCTCTCTCTCTCTGACCCTCCCCTGCTCACGCTGTCTCTCTCTCTCTCCTCGAAATAAATAAAAAACATTAAAAAAAAATAAAGAAATAATGGTTCTAGACAATTTCCTAGGGTGCCCATAACAACGTACCACAAACTGGTGGCTTAAAACAGAAATTTACTGGTTCACAGTTTTGGAGAAATCCAAAATCAAAGTATTGGCAGGGTCACATTCCCTCTGAAGCTCTAGGAGAGGATCCTTCCTTTCCTTTTTTAGCTTCTGATATTTTCCGGAAATCTTTGGCATTCCGTGGCTTGTAGATGCAACACTCCAGTCTCTGCCTCTGTGGTCACATGGCCATTTTCTTGAGTCTGTGTTTAAATGTTCCTCCTCTTAAAAAGGCTGGATTAGGGTGGGCCCCATTTTAACCTGATTATATCCACAGGCATGGGGGTTAGGACTCTGACATGTCTTTTAGGGGGACACAATTCAAAGACACAAGACATTATATATTATATTTTTAAGTTTTTGAATATTTATTTTGAGAGAGAGTGAGAGCAAGAGTACAAGCAGGGGAGGGACAGAGAGAGAGGGAGAGAGAATCCCAAGCAGGCTCCACACTGTCAGCACAGAGCCCAACATGGGGACTGTGACATCATGACCTGAGCTGAAACCCAGAGCCAGACACTTAACCGACTGAGCCACCCAGGCATGCTTAGGACATTATATATATTTGAGGAAGAACTAGACCATAATCAGACAAGTCTAGATCTAACTACCAATTTACAAGAAAAGAGGGACAGAAAAGCACACTCAAAAACACCACAGGCATATAATCAGCAAAGTCTGGAATGTGGGAAATTCTACAGGACAAATGACTTGGTTTCTTCAACAAATATATTGCAAGGGAAAAACAGAGGGAGAGAAACTTATAAGTTAAAATGGACATAATTGACATAGCAACCAAATACACTGTATAGATTTTGTTTGGAAATTTGAATACTAGTAGATTTTTAATGGTATAAAGGCATTATTGATAACTTTTTAAAACCCATCTTAATAGTATGATGGTAATGTTTTGGGGCACCTGGGTGGCTCAGTCAGTTGAGTGTCTGACTTTGGCTCAGGTCATGATCTTGTGGTTCATGAGTTCAAGACCCATGTTGGACTCTGTGCTGACAGCTCAGAGCCTGGAGCCTGCTTTGGATTCTGTGTCTCCCTTGCTCTCTGACCCTCCCCTACTTGTGCTCTGTCTGTCTCTCTCTCAAAAACAAACATTAAAAAATGTTTAAAAGTTAGTATGATGGTAATGTTTAAAAAGAGTTCTTAGTAGAATACATACCCTTAGATAAGATGACATGATACTTGGAAGGGGGAAAGACTGTAAGGGGTGGTTTAGGTATGAAACAGATTAGCTGTGTTATTTAATGAAGTTTGGTATTGGGTACATGAGGGTTCATTGTAGAGTTTTCTCCATATGCTGAAAATTTCTAGCATATAAAATTATAAAAATAAGAATGCAGTATGTTCAGTCAATGTTTCTCAACTTTTCAGTCTACTTCTGAAGACATCTCCCTCCCCTGGACCCATTGAGTTCTACTATTCAATATATTTTTTTCCAAGTTTTTATTTAAATTGTAGTTTGTTAACATATATGGTAAACTTGATTTCAGGAGTAGAATCTAGTGATTCATCACTTACGTATAACACCCTGTGCTCCTCACACGTGCCCTCCTTAATGCCCCTCCCTTCCGTCCCCTCCAGCAACCCTCAGTTTGTTCTCTATAATTAAGAGTCTCTTATGGTTCCCCCCCTCTTTTTCCCCCTTCTTCTACGTTCATCTGTTTTGTTTCTTAAATTCCACATATGAGTGAAATCATATATGTGTCTTTCTCTGACTGAATTATTTCTCATAACACACTCTAGCTCTGTCTACACCTTTGCAAATGGCAAGATTTTATTCTTTTTATGGCTGAATAATATTCCACTGTGTGTGTGTGTGTATAAATATATATACACATATACAACATCTTCTTATCTATTCATCAGTCGATGGACAGTTGGGCTCTTTCTATAGTTCAATTATTGTCCACTATTCAATATCCTTTTGTGGGATATTGAGTTTCTCTTTTCAAAATCATCCACTGCAGTTTGATTGCTAATGGACAGATTTTGTTTGTTGGAACTCCTGGCTAGCTGACAAAAATATTTTTCATTAAGCAAGAAAGGAATTTTTAAAATCTCCTTTTATTGTAAAAATACCATGTACATAAAGAGGGTAAAAAAGAAAATCCAAAAAGTGCCAAAAAAGTAAGATTATTCCTCCTTCCCAGTTCTTCTCCCCAGAGCCTCCACGGTTCCAGATTTCTTGTGAATCACTCTAGACGTTTTTCTCAGAGTAGACAAAAATAAACACGGCTTGGACCTATCGCAAATACTATCTGCAACTTGCTTTCCCCCGCCCCCCAGCGTATCTTTGAGATCTTTTTTACAGCAGCAAATATAGATCCTCTTCTCTTTCATTTCACAATATGTAAAAGCAATAGTCCCCTTATCCGAGGTTTTGCTTTGTGTGGTTTCGGTTACCTGAGGTCAGTGGCCATGTGGAAGCAAATGATCCTTCTGACATGTGGGAGTGCAGCGCTACATCACAAGGCCTACATCACTCACCCCACTTCTTCTCATTAGAGAGGCGTTCTATCATCTCACAGCATCACCAGAAGAACGGTAGGTACACACAGTTGGGTATTTTGAGAGAGAGAAGCCACATTCACATAATTTTTTTTTTTTTAAGTAAGCTCTGTGTCCAACATGGGACTTGAATTCATAACCCTGAGATCAAGAGTTACATGCTCTACTGACTGAGCCAGCCAGGTGCCCGTCACATAACTTTTATTACAGTATATTGTTATAATTATTCTATTATTGTTATTGCTAATCTCTTACTGTGCCTAATTTGTAAATTAAACTGTATTGTAGGTATGTATGTATAGGTAATCTCAGGCATCCCCTGGGGATCTTAGAACATATGCCTGGCATATAAGGGCAAGAGGGGACTATTGTACCATAATTTATTTCAGTCACCACTTGGCAAGCATTTTTCATCAGTTATTTCCTCTTACAGATAACATTGCAATGTACCTTCTCATACACACACAGAAAAGGAATTTTGTTGAAAAATCTGTATTTCCTTAAAAAAACCCCAAACAACCCTCCTTCATTCTTCCAGCTCAGGACGGGAAGTGGCCTGCGGCATGAAGCAATCACATAGCAAACCTCCTGTCCCTGACCACCTCACCTGATGATTCTCCGGCTGCTGGGCAGCTAGAGGCTGGACAGTAGGGGGCATGCCTGGTCCCTGAGGTGACTCTATAGCTGAAAGCAAGATGGCTTCCCGGCTGAGGCTGGCGGATACACCTCTGGAGCCCCTCGTGTATGATGCCCCCGCCTGGGAGAGGTGAAGCATCAGCACCCAATCATTAGGTAAGTCCGCTGGCCTTAAAGGACACAGTGCTGAGGGACATTAAACCCAGATTCACCTGGATGCAGCAGTGATGCAGTTGGTAGTATGTTGAAAGTTGGACACCAAAATGATCACGTAGACTGGTGCCCTGATGGCCGAGGGCAGCTCAGTACCAAGTATCTCTCTGAAAGTGGCACCCTGACTGAGTAAGCAGAGTAAGCTTTTTAGTTTTTGCTTTTCTTTCTTTCTTTTCTTTCTTTCTTTCTTTCTTTCTTTCTTTCTTTCTTTCTTTCTTTCTTTCTTTCTTTCTTTCTTTCTTTCTTTCTTTCTTTCTTTCTTTCTTCTTTAAGTGGTCTGTGTTTAATCCTCTGGAAGTCTCTGTGTCAGTGAGGTTTTTCTTTTCTGCCATGTGGGACTTTATGTGGGCATCTCTTGCCAGAAATTTGAATTTCCTGGCAAGGAAGAGAAGCAATTTGAGTAACCCAGGCACAGACAAATACATTTCACTTCAACAAAGCTTTTCAGGTGTCACTGAAGATGTGTGAGAAACCAGACAGAAAGCTATAGAAAATGCCCTTGAAACAAGTATTCTCCAGTCGTTGACTTTAGTGAAGCTCTTGCCACCTAATCTCCTGAACTGGATAAGCTCAGGCCACTGCTTTGCAGAGGAGAGTTTTGTTAGACCACAGGGAAAGGATTTGGGAGAGGGCAAGAACTCCATCCAGGCTGTGTGGGGCTTCTATTCCAGCTTGGGGACTCTGAGCAAAGCGTGCATGACTTGATTTGTTTCTCTTCTTTAAAAAAATGCTTATGGTGCCTGGTATTTGAAACGTAGGTAAAGGTTTGTTTGCACAGTCCTACCTGAAGAGTATATTTTGGAATTGCTCCTGCGTCTTATTATTTTCAGCTCCCTTTATGAAATTGCACCAATTGACAGTTATTAAAAGATAAGCATATGCTTATTTTGAAGGGATCCATTAAATTCTTGTTCAGCTAAAAGGTCTGATGTTTCTATAATGGCATTTGGCTTAAGAACAGAAAAAGCATTGCACTCATGGAACCTGAGGTCAGGATTCAAGTGGCATATGAGAGGATGGCTTATGGCAAAAGGGTTGGGTCTTGGGAAGGGGTGAGGTTCCTATGAGTTCACCAGAGGAGAAGCAGTATGAGCTGCTTAGAAGCTAGAGGGCTGTTCTGTTTTTAGAAAGAAAAAAAGGAAAGAAAGAAGGCATTGATCTCTAAGAAAAGTGAGAAAAGAGGAAAAGAGCTCATGAAGGTGTGCTGTGTGGGGTGGGGGTAGACTGACCTATGATACGCTGGTAAATCTGGGCTCAACATTCTGCATGCAGTCCACTGCTGATTCCCCACACCGAGGGTCAGAGACTAGTGAGCAGGGCCCGGGGGAAACCAGTCACCCAAAATATCCTGTCCAGAGGCCAACTGGATTAGATCCCAACTGAGAAAGACCCTGATTCTCTGGGCATTCATCCAGACAAGCTTTCTGTTTGCGGGCCCCCTTCCCTCTTCTCTCCCCCACCCCCACCCACAGGTGTCCCATTTCCCATCACCTGTCCAGTCTCCCTGAACAGCTTTTACGTCCTGAACTAGTTCAGTTCCATAGAGGAGCTTTTGTTAAGCATTCATTAGCTTCTAAGATTTTTTTTCACCCTATGAAATTCTCTCAGCCTTCTGACATTGTCAAGTGCCTCAGTGATTGGCTTTGAACAACTGTGACCTTCAGCTGCCTGAGGACATGTAACGCCATCCCTGTTGATCTTAGATTCAAACTCAGGGATCCTTTCAGTCAACAGGAGGAAATACTAGAAAGGGGGATGGGGTCCTCCTTTCCTGCCTTTGGGGTCTGTAAACTAAGACCTGTTTTTCCAAGTAAACGGCTTCTAGTCAATCTTGATTCCAGTTCCTCTGAACGGATCGATTTCCTAGAGAGGCAGAGTTAACAAGCTGCTTGGTGTAGGAGTCAGAAAACCTGGGTTCAGATTTCTGGGGTTGCTTCCATCATCTATTAACCACGTGTCCTTTGGCAAATCACTCAGTAATTCCCCTTAAGTAAAGATGCAGGAGTTGAAATGATGCACACAGAAAGGAGGAACTGAAATTGATGAGAGTAGATTTGAAATGATTGGTTGTGGAGATGGATGCTGGGAAAGCGCTGGCATTGCTGTCCTTATCGCAAAGGTTCAGTGGCCCGTGCATATGAAACAAGAGTGAGCTGTGGACGCTGGTTAGTTCATAATCACAAGCAGCATTGATAGAAACGCAGCTTTCAGTGCCCCGGGGGTGGCTCAGTGGGGTTAAGCATCCCACCTCAGCTTAGGCCATCATCTCACAGTTCATGGGTTCAAGGCTTGCATCCTGCTTCGCTCTGACACTGCAGAGCCTGCTTAGTATTCTCTCTCTCTCCTCCTCTCTCTGCCCCTCATGCTCTCTATCTCAAAATAAATTTCAATAAAAATAAAAATTTAAAAAAAGTTCAGCTTTCAGAATAAGGGAAGTTAGAGTCCTGCTTGGCTCTGCTCTGAAAGGGCTATGGCATCTCCTGCCTCCCATCATGTCTGCCTCCAGTCCTCTCTCCGACTTGCAATCAGAGTGATTGTTCTCAAAATCTAAATGTGATTGTGTCGCTCTCCTGCTCATAAGCCTTCAGTAGCTCCCTATTGCCCTCAGAATCGTCTCATGCAATGTCCTTCATGATCTGGCCCAGATGACCTCTCAAGCCTACCTCTGGCCCTTCACTGACCCGCAATGCTGACTCTAATAGTTCCAAACTACACCTGTTCCCAGAACTGGTCTTTCTGTCTCTTTCCTCTAGAATGCTGTTTCCAACACACACACATGCCCACGTGCATGCACATACATATGCATGCACACAGGTGTATGCCCTTCCACCTGTCAGCTTCTCCATCCTCTGAGCTTCCAGATCCCTGTCATAGCACTTCCCACACTATACTGTAGCTGCTTGAGGGCACTCCCCCTCCCATTCCAAGACAGGGGGCCCCTCCAGACAGAGATTGGGCTTCATCTGTGCACACACAACATGTACTATCTTTTGGTAGACACTCCTTAAATATTTGTAGAATCAGTGGAAGGCTAGGGGAGCAAGTGCATTCAGAGAAGGGTGACAGGGATGGTGAGGGCTGTGGAAATAAGGTTGAATGCCTGGAGAAGAGAGCATCTGGGGCCATAATAACTCACCTTTCTGTCAAGTGCTGCCGTGGGCGAGTGGGATCCGGTTTACTCCAGCCTTTCCAGAAGGCAGAATTAGCCTCTGGTAGGAGGGAGGTAGATACAGTGCAATCTAAGCAGCAGCTTTGGAGAACACTACGGCATGCTGTGTTGGATGCCTTGGCAGAGAAGGGATAGTGTCCTGGTGACCTAGAGAGTTCTCTGGCCCCAGCGCCGTCTCAGGAGTATGGTTGGAAGGATTCTTATGCTGGGTGAGGCATCCACCCCAATAATACGGAAGGTCCTGCAGACAATGGATTTGAACATCTGCAGGTCTCAACAGCTCTGAAAGTCTGTGATAATTTCATCTAGGCCACAACACCATGGAATTTAGAAAAAGGAGCAGATTTTATAATTTCTGTTTCTAAGTTCTCTTCCTTAGCAACTTCAGGGTATTTTACCTATTCCAAATCTATGCACAATGCCCAGTCCATTTAGCTGTTCCTGTGGGAAAAGAAATAAGGACCTGGAGAAGTCATATAACCTGTCCCAGTTTTATAGGTTATGAGGCAGGATCTTAAAGAAACAGAACTCTGGGGGCACCTGGTGGGCTCTGTCGGTTAAGCATCCGACCGGCTCAGGTCATGATCTCACGGTTCGTGGGTTCAAACCCCGTGTCAGTCTCTGTGCTGACAGCTAACTCAGAGCCTGGAGCCTACTTCAGATTCTGTGTCTCCCTCTCTCTCTGACCCTCCCCTGTTCACACTGTTTCTCTCTCTCTCAGAAATAAATAAAACATTAAAAAAAAAAAAAAAGAAAGAAACAGAACTCTGCGTCCCAGCTGTTCAAGCAGATGGCTTTCCCTGGGGGCTTGATGACATCATGAGCCAAGTTGTTTCTGGAATTTCTTGTTTCTTACCATTTAAACTTTTTTTTTTTAAAAAAATGTTTATTTATTTTTGAGAGAGAAAGAGAGACAGACAGACAGACAGACAGAGCCAGAGCATGAGTTGGGGAGGGGCAGAGAGAGGAAGACACAGAGTCTGAAGCAGGCTCCAGGCTCCGAGCTGTCAGCACAGAGCCCGACGCGGGGCTCGAACTCACAAACTGCAAGATCAGACTCTCAATAGACTGAGCCACCCAGGCGCCCCCTTACCATTTTTTGCCTTCAGTCCACATCTAAAGCTCAAGAACATAACCACAGAAGAGTGGCCATAGGGATGCGCCCTGGGATAGATTGCGACAGGACAATTGGGCTCAGACTAGTAATTGCCATCACTTCCCCTTTCTGTGACTAGCTCTGTTTCCTCATGTATAAAATGGACATGACAGAAGAATTAACCTAGTAAGGACACGCATATATGGAGTACTCAATAAACACTGCCTAGTGTTATTCGTACTGGATGAGGGCAGGACCGGCAATACAGGGCCCACTGCTAAAGGGGTAGCATGGTGGCCTCCAGCTGTTCTCCGCACAACCTCAGAAACTCTTAGCACTTCCACTGAGAGTCAGGTAAGGTGTAATGGGGCCGGGGGGGAAGGCAGCTATTGGCACAGAACTGAATGGGGGTGTGTTTGCACTCAGACGGTCTGTACATCCTGCTATCTGGGATCCTGAAACAATTTGTTGCTTCTCTAGGAAATGGAGAGTGGGGTGGGGTGGGCACGGGTTGTACCCACAGCCTCCTGTCCTTCCTGCATCTCCAGTAATTCCCTGCTTAGTCTTCCCACCAAGTGGAAGTTGGATACGTTGATGATAAGCTTTTGAATCAGTAGTTTCTTTTCCTCTGAAGACAGGTTTTTTGTTTCTCTGAATTCCTACCCTCTGATGTGCTCACAGGGATGTTGCCGGATTACATGCCATCATCTGTATACATAGCACCTGCCACTTGTCCGAGGGTCACAGTCAGAAAGGGGCAACACAGTGGCAACAAGAATACATTGGACTCTGATCTTCCTCCTCATAAAGTCCCCAGAATCCCAAGCCCACTGAGGGCACAGCCCAGCTTTCACCTGACAGAGTCCAAGAGCCTCGTGCAGTGTTTAGCAACCATTCATGTTTTCCTGAGCCTCACTCTATTCCGCCTCTGAGTGGGGTGGCCTATATCAGCCATCACTGCCTCTGCCACTGCTGAGGCCACACCTCTGCTCTGGTAGTCCCCACCTGTGACCAAGGCCACAGCTTTTCTGTTAGATGCCTCAAGGGGTTCTTGCTGTTTCAGCTCAGACTCTTCCTTGTCGAGGACTTGGTATCAATTCCCAGTGGAGCCAGGGCCCAGGGACAGTTAACGCACCCACCCCCCCACCCCCAGTATCCTGCTCAAAATCCTTTTTCTGTCCTTTCTCATAAGCCTGGATAGTGTAATTGATCACTGCCTCAGGATAAAGTCCCGCCTCCTCCAGGGCCCTCCCCAGGGAAGAGATGGGAGGCACGCTGCCTCTGTCTGCTTCCCTGGTGTTGGAGTTTCCTCTGACACCCTGTAGCTCACCTGCATTCTGCACACCCTCATCAAGTAACTATCCTGGTGGGCAGAGCTCCTGAGGGGACCCTGCCGAGAGGAACCCTCAATGCACAGATGTGAAATGGCTTCTGCCTTCATGCACCAGGAGATTTCTCCAAACCCGATAGAGTGCTATTACAAGGAAAGACTTACAAAGGATTTTCCTTTTCATAATTCACAAAACAGAAGAAACTCTGAATGTTGATTTGGCCCATTCTGACTCCAAGCAGGGTTAAACTCAAACAATAATTGTTTATACGTAGAAAGAGTCAAACAGCACTCCCCAGAGATTGAAATGCTGAAACACTCCCTTATAGGTTCTTTTGGTTTAAAATTTTTTTTCTGATTTTGTTTTTCATGTGTTTGTTTGCTTATTTTTTCTCTAACGGCCACGCCATTTCCTTCATGGAGCAATTTGAGCCTTTGGCTTATTGTTGTGTCCTTGAGGAGAATTGGAGGGAAGACGGTGGCCTGTCTTGGCTGTTTCCTATCACAGTGTAATTCTCTCTGCCTGAGTTCTTTTTTTAAATTTTATTTTATTAATTTTTAAAAATGTTTTATCTATTTCTGAGAGAGAGAGAGAGAGAGAGAG
>NW_027533089.1:8883257-8970706 GCF_008692635.1 Crocuta crocuta
TTCTTTTCCATCTCATCTCTCCCCCCACCCCAACACACCCTCACTTACACTTACACATCCCCACGCACATCATATTTAGTTCCAGGCCGTAATCACCTGTGTCAGCCTTGGCTCTCGGAAGTGAAGAGGGAGCCTTGGGTATGCAATACCATAAACATATTTTCCCCAAGAGATGCTTATGCAGCAATCCAAACATTCTCATGCTCTGCCTTTTAATTAGTTTAGGGAGTTGTAACCTCACAGTGTGGGTGAGCTTGCCAGCTGTGCTTTTCGGGAAGTTATATGGTCTGCGCTCCTCTGTCTCCTCCCTTGGTGTTAGGAAATTATAGAGCCGGCTCTCTTTGCTTGTCTTGGAAGTGTGCATGCTAACCTTACCCCACAGAGCCCAGGACACTCAAAGCTCCTGGGAACCTGTGGTAACTCTCAGATCTCACGTCTTGCAGCCTGCTGGCCATGAACAGGGCAGGAGAGGATGGCCTTTGAGCTAAAAGGGATGGCTTTCATCTGTGGCTGTTCAGTCCCCTTGGGTGACCTTCTATAGCTCATGGGGAACCAGAGGAGAGATTTTATGGCTCGAGGGGAACCTGCATCTCTTCCGTGAAGGGCCCCATTCTGGAGGCTGCCAGACACCTTATCCCCATGAGAGGAGAAGTCCCGAAGAGCCCTTCCAGCCTTCCTTCCCCTGAGGCTGCCCTATCTGTACATCCTCCCCCCCCCCCAAGGGGGGGTGGCTCATGGGATGGGGTCTGGCTGATATCAACACTCTCATAGCTGCTGACTCTTTAATTTAAACTTTTCTCCTCTACATAGTCCGCTCTTACTTTGTTTACACATTCTTCCTTTGAGTGACCAGATCATACTTCTGCTTCTAGTTCTAACTTCTCCATTTGACCAAAGTTGGGCACATCCCCCTCATTAATAGGGGGGCGAGATGTTTTTCCTGGCATCCTCCCACAGATACCCGTCCAGCTCGGCTCTGCGTGGCCAGTGCCTCTCCGATTTCCCCACGTGGGCTGTATATCTTTTACACCACACTTCTCAGCTGAAACCCCCCGGGATGCAAGTTTCTGTCTTCACTTATCTCATCCTTTGGCATAGACTCCACGACTGGTTCCCTCCTATCTGCATACCTGCTTTTTTGGCAGCCATCCACATCCCTCCTGTCTCGCTCAGTCTGTTGGGTAGGACTTTGCCAGCCTCTCTTTTGGCACTTGGCTTCCCCCTGAGGGTTTCTCTCTGCAAATAAGGTTATTCATCACTGCCCTGGCCATTGACTCTGATACTATGGCTCTGCAGAGACCTACTTGCTCTCCACCTTGTCCCACCCGTCAGGAAAGGCGCCAGCCCCACAACACCCCTGTTCCTAGACTAAGGCAGAGCACAGAAGGGCTCAGAGCTCCTTGACAGGTGGTGTTTTCCACACCTAGAAATATGTACTTTTGTAAGTCTATCTAATGTCAGAAGATCTGCTTGATAGAAATGCTGAATTGGATATTATATTTGTTTCCAAAATAGCAGAGTAAATCAAGTTGAGTGCTTAGTTTCTCATAGCTCTTTCTTAGTTTTTGATGGATCTTGATAATCTTTTTTTTTTTTTAATTTTTTAAAATGTTTTATTTCTGAGAGAGAGAGACCACGTGAGCAGGGGAAGGTCAGAGAGAGAGGGACATACAGGATCTGAAGCAGGCTCCAGGCCCTGAGCTGTCAGCACAGAGCCCGCCACAGGGCTCAAACCCACGAACTGTGAGATCATGACCTGAGCCAAGGTCGGACATTTAACTGACTGAGCCACCCAGGCGCCCCGGATCTTGATAATCTTACACCAGATTCAAAATCATTCAGCTGCTTCAAAAACAATGACACACTGGCTAATAGAAGAGGAGGGCTCTTTCACTCTGTCACCCATTTGCTACTTAGGATTGAGGACCTTCCNTGTCTTTCTGTCTCTACAACATAGCCTTTGTTGTACTATGAATTTTTATCTCAGACATCTTTGTCTAAGTGTCTTTGTTTCAATGTCTCAAAGCTTAAAGCAGATTCCATTACTTGGGAGCTGAGTGAATTGGCCCCGGTTAATCAGATAAGCACTAGAAAAATTCCCTGGAAGCCTCCAACAGATAGACATGAAAGATCCAGCACAATTGGTTTATCGTGACAAGATTCCAGCTGACACCATCAAAATGGAGGAGCCCCTGTGGTCACCTAAATAACCGGAAGAGGGCTCCAAGGAGAGGAGCCGGCAGGGAAGTGTGAGAAGGCAGATGTGATCAGCCTGGGGTTGGGCGTGCACCGATACCAGGGCTTCCTCTGGACAGACAGAGGTCACTGGCCCAGGCCACAGGAGAGGCCAGCATTCCTCCAGTCAGAAAGAGAAATGTCTGTGCAGATAAACCTTTAGAGAGTTACGGCTGCTCACTTCCTGGGCACAATCACCTCTGGGTGTGGCTGGAAAGGCAGCTGGCAGCCTGGGTCATTATCGGGACCATCTCTGAGACTGCTAGGGCAGTTACACCCTACATATACACACGTACACACACTCTTAGTGCCACCTAATGCATTTGTCCCAAATTTTCACTTCTGTGAAGTACTTTCAAGTCACTGTCCCACGTGGTTCTGCACTGGTCCGGAGGGGTCATCGGTGCAATTTGATGGCTCAGCTGTGAAGCCAGAACCTCCTCTGTGTAACCTTTCTCTGTGTTTTACCTGCTGCCCCACAGATCTCTGTGACCTGGTGCTGCATTTAAAGATGCTGCCCCACACCTGGGAACTCAGTCCGTTCAGCGTCCAACTCCGGCTCAGGTGATGATTTTGCAGTTTGTGGGTTCCAGCCCCGCGTCAAGCTCTGTGCTGACAGCTCAGAGCCTGGAGCCTGCATCAGATTCTGTGTCTCCCTCTCTCTCTACCCCTCCCATGCTCAGACTCTGTTTCTCTCTCTCAAAAATAACTAAACACTAAAAAAAATTTTTTTAAAGATGCTGCCCCAGGTACCACAAGATTCAGAATGACCAAGAACAGGGACGATTTCTGTAGTCTCGTGGAAGCATTAAGTTTTATTCATGAACCTGTAAAAACTGGCTTTCATATATGGCGTATACGATTTACGTAGTAATGCCATATTAAATATTTAATTAACAGGAAGATGTTGCTCCCAAGCCACACACCCAGCGGGAGTGGGTCATTGCTTTTTGCATCAGGGACTCATGAAGGGAAAGCAAGTACTTGGCTTGGGGAAAACTACCTGGTCTCTAATTAGGCGCGGAGCCCCCTGCTGCTAGGACTGCCCCCTGGGGTGTTTGTTCTAGCTCCTGCCTGACTTCAGGGAGATTCTCCAGCTTCTGAGCAGGAATGCCCCGGGGCTGCCTGGCCTGCAGGTGAGTCCCTGCTCAGACAGGAGCCGCAAACACACAGGTGTGCCTCCGCCGCTGGAAGGACACTGCCCTCCAAGGACTGCAGGGTGGAGTCACAGAGGCTGGGGCTGGAGAGGGAAGACTGGGTCTGTGGGTAGAAAGGTCTGAGGCCTGAGAGGTGCTCGGCGGGAGGTGCCTGGGGGCTGTCTGACCGGAGGGCCAGTGACATCCATATTCGGAAATCATCACATCATGAAACATGGCGACAGGGGCCCCTGAAGTGTGGGCGGGTTGAGAAGAGGAGAGGCTACGGGATTAGCCTGGGCAGCTGTCCACTGGTAAGTGGCCAGGACTGCTGTGGGCAGGGCGCAGTAGGGCAGCAGTGAGGCTCCGCGGCTTGGGCCTCAGTGTCGGGGCGAAGACGAGGCTGCTGTGGGCGGGGTGTTCTGGGCGGAGCGCAGGGGCTGAGGGAGGGATGCACCAGGACGCGTGCCTGTCTGAAGGATGGTCAGCGGCCTTCATGGCCTAGTCGATGTTCTCAGCCTGCCCTCAAACTGCCAGTGACAGGTAGTGATCAGGAGGAAATGAAGGTCGACTTTCAGTGGAACTTTCCAGATCCACACATGAACCACAGGTTGGCGAGAGGGCAGATGGGTGGCCTGTGGTCCAAGGGACTGTCCTGGGTGGGCGGAGTCACTGGGGGCAATGGAGACAGGTGGAGTGTGTGATGTGCCTGAGCCCGGAGCTACTCCTGCCAGCCGGTTGTGCCCGTCTCTCTCCAGCTCCACATTCACTGATGCTGGGGTCACATCCTGAAACTGTCCATGCGGGAGGACTGACACCATGGAGCCCGGCAAATATTACAAATCAGGGCTTTATTTTACAGAGATCCAATTGTTAAACCTTTAGCTGCACACCCTTGTGCGGTAGGGGAGTAAAGGGTGCATGTCGGTAAGTAGAAAGGGATGAGCCTAAGATGAGGGGCCCTGAGTTCTAAGGAGTTTGGACTTTATCCTGAGAGCTGTGGAGAGCCATTGAGAAGCAGTATAATTACAGTGCACTGCTTGAGAGCGTGGTGATTTTTTTTAAACTATTTATTTTGAGAGAGACAGTGACTGGGGGGAGGGGCAGAGAGAGGGGGAGAGAGAGAATCCCAATCAGGCTCCATGCTGTCAGCTCAGAGCCTGACACGGGGCTCCATCCCACAAACAGTAAGATCACGGACCTGAGCTGAAATCAAGAGTCCAAGCGCTTAACCAACTGAGCCACCCAGGCACGTCCAGAGAGGGTGGTGTTTTGAATCCTGTTTGCATGGGTTCAGATGCTGGCTCTGCCACTCACCAGCTGTGTGATTTGGGGCAGGTTATTTAACCTCTCTGGGCGTTGGTTTCCACATCTGTGAAATGGGAAAAATAATGCCGGCTTCATAGGGTTGCTGTGAGCTTTGAATGAGTTTTCCATGTCAAGCACTTAGCACAGAGCCTGGCATGCAGCAAACGTTTAGTAAGTGTTAGCTATTATAGAAACATTCAGACCAGTAGATGACCTCTGATCAGATTTGTCTTTTAGAACAAATACTTCAGCATGGAGAACAGATTGGAAGGGACAAGATTAAAAGGCAGGAAGAGCAGGAAAGGATCAATCATTAGAACAAGGGCGGCGGGGGTGTGAAAAGGCAGAGGGAAGAGAATAAATAGGTTTGGGGACTCCCGGGTGGGTTGGAGAGGGCTGGGAACACGATGCCGGAGGTGAAGAGAGAGGAAGGGAAGTTGCCACCAGCTGGGGTGACCAGGAAAGCCTTGGAGAAAAGGGGTGGACCTCCGGCTGGGTCGTGAAGGGGTATTTCAGCAGAGAAGGGGGAAGAGGACCTGATGGACAAAAGCAGGTGTAAAAAGGGAACAAGGGTTTTTCAGAGTGTCCATGTTTGTGGGTTTTCAATAAACATTTGTCATTTGGTTTTTTTAAATGTTTAATTGATGCAGATGGAATGAAAACAAAAAGCAGTGGGCTTGAAAAAACAAAAACTACCTGTAAGGTTCCTGTGGCGCTCTGTTCCATTAGCAGCTACAGAAGCCCCTTGGTGACAGGCCCAGGTGCCATTGCTGACCTGCCCAGTAGGCAGCCTTCCAGCCAAGAGCCTCTCGCCCTTCCCGGGTGCCCAGATGGGATGGGGCCTAGGAAATGAGCCAAACACTGGAGGGTTAAACCTCGCTGTCTTTTGTGAGGGGGAGAAGTGGAGAGAGCTCTTTCCTGTCTACACTGCACCCAGCTTTTAGAGTCTTCCTGTTGTCACAATGGCTCTTTGTTGGTGGCAAAGGCTCTTTCAACCCGTGGGACAATATTTCACCCTTGCCACACTTTGAACGCTGTTGCCAGGGGCTGGCTAACTGTGTCATGGGCTTCATGTTGCATCAGCCTGTCCTCTGTGGGATTAGTTTGGGGGATAAGAGCTGGTGTTATAGCCAATTCTGCCTAGTAGAATAGGGGAGAGTGATAATGGGGTATGCTCTTGGGGCATACAGGCCCGGAACCTTCCACCACTCACCTGCCTCATTAACCACTCTCCTACTCTGCCTGGAGAAGGGTTGGCAAGTGGCAAAGTTCAGGACTCTTCTCCCATTCTGTTCTCACAGAGCCGCTCCTCAGCCACCACCCACTGTCCCTCCTCCCAAATGAGATGGAGAAATAAAGATGTGGCGATGGTGCCAAGTGGGTGAACAGATAGAGGGGAGCCAGATTGGACCAGATTAAGTGACTTGGCACATTCAGGTTATTTAGAGAAAGAAGATAAATACATATAAGAAAGATAAAAAAGAGGAGCATCTGGGTAGTTCCATCGGTTAAGCGCCTGACTCTTGATTTTGTCATGACCTCAAGGTTTCATGAGATCAAGTCCCTGCTTGGGATTATCTCTTTCTATGCCCCTCCCCTTGTTTGTGCATACACAGCTCTCTCTCAAAATAAATAAATAATTTTTTTTTAAAAAGGAAAGAAAGATAAAAAGATCAGCAGATGTTGCTTCTAGCTTTGGCCAGTATTTCTCAAAACATTTCTCAGATATTCTCCTCCCGAGTCCCCATGAGACTACTGTGCTTTAAAAATGACATACACTGGGGGGCAGTGGGGGGTGCCTGGGTGACTAGTCGGTTAAGCCTTGAACTTTGGCTCAGATCATGATCTCACAGTTCGTGAGTTTGAGCCCCATGTCAGGCTCTGTGCTGACAGCTCAGAGCCTGGAGCCGCTTGGGATTCTATGTCTCCCTCTCTCTGCCCCTCCCCTGCTCACGTCTCTCTCTCTCAAAAATAAACATTAAACTTTTTTTTTAATAAAAGTGACATATACCGGGAAGCTCAAAGCAGAGTTGGGTTACAATAACATTTGGGAGTCCAGTAAAGTGGCCTAGATTTAGGCCATCCCAGAACTAGCTCCCAGGTAGGGGCTTTTCCCAGAGGAATTGTTGGGCCGTGTTGGACTCTCCCCCTCGGCTTAAGGCAGGTCATGAGCTTCCTCCCCAAGATGGCAGCCGGTTCATCTTCTGCAGGCCAGGCCTGCCCAGCAGCAACCAGCGGATGCTTGTTCTTTCCAGCCCCTGGCAGGTCTACCTGAAAACTTTCCTTACCTCCCCACCTCGCTGGCCTCGTCTCCTGACAGGTCAGGCCAAGATGTTGACCTGAAAGAGCAGGAACTAGAAGCCACAGCTTCATCCTCTTCTTTCTCTGTCCCTAGCAGGAATATGTTGCCCAGATTTTTCTTCAGATCACTGGCGCTCATTCTCCTGACTGCCAGGAGTATTGTCCATTGATGGGGGTGTAGCTGGGTCCCTCCCTTAGCTAAAGGGCCCTGCCTCTCCTGAGGTTATACCCCCGGCCCAGGGATAACTGCATTCAGGAGCATGGATGATGCAGAGGCTCCAAGTTCTGGGTCTTTTGGCTCCATTCAGGACCTCTCTGAAGGGCCAACCCAGCTTCAGACCCCACAGGGATCAGCTGAGGCCTCTGTACACTTACACTGACCAACCTATGCCTGAGCCTTCTTGCCTCACTCCCTTACAGGTGTTCATCCCAAGAACACTCCTCAGCAGACCAGTTGCTTGTAAATCCTTCTCTCCGAGTCTGTTCCCCGGGAACCCGACCCTTGACACCTAGAGATATTGGATAGGAGGCTGGTCAGCTGACACCCAGGCCTGGGCAGTCTGCAGGCTGCTTTTACATGCCCACTGAGGCCCAGCCGGGGAGAAGCACTGGCGGTGTGGGGGGATGCCCTACTACCAGGAGGGGAGGTTGGTGAAGGAATGACCCGGGGGAGAAGGAGTTAATCTGAAGGACACGTGTGTGACCCTCTGCAGCCCTGGAGGGTTATCTCCTCCCTCGTGAAGGAAGAGGAGAGAAGCCCGGGGAGAGTCATGATGCTCTCTGCAGAGGGCAGGCTACTCATCTCACAGGTGCCTCAAAACCAAATGCAGAAGCCATCTCATTCGCTGTCTGGACAAGCTTACCTTACCTTACCTCATTGCTTCCCTCCTTTTGAGGTCGGCTGGGGAATTAGATAGGTGAGGTGTAAATGCGAAGTGGGGATAAGAGAAACTAGAGGCGGCTGTGTGGTCCACTCTGGGAGAAGAGGGGAGCAGAAGGGAGGCTGACAGCCAGGCCTGGCCCTACATCTTTGGCCTGGCCTCATCCTCCAGGCCCCGTGACCTTGAGCTCCTTTTGAAGACCGCTAGATTTCCTCAGTCTGAACATAATCCCCCTGACTATGACAGGAAGCAGGAGTGAGGGTTTTCCTCTTTGCACATCAGTAAGGAACCCAAAGGCACTGTCTCCCCAGAACCCAGGGGCCAGAAACACACACCTGCCCATCAGGTCCAGAGCAGACCCCGGACCACAGTGACTTTCTTACCTGGAGGCTGAGCTGGACCACAACTAGTCATGGCNTAGGCAACCCTAGAAGCCTTAAGTGCAAATTTTGTAAGGCCAGACACCCCCACATTTGAGGCTAACTTTTATATAGTCCCTAGCATAGCGGCCATGGAAATGCAGGGGAATCGTTGTAAAAGCCAAGGGACTCTGAGTGCCATCAGTGCCAAAAATCATTACAGTCCTTCCCAGAGGCTGTAGCTGGGCATTCCCTGGGGTGTGCTTTATGCAGGAGGGACCATGGCTACAGACATACTTTTGTCCAAATGATATATTACCTCTTAGGAACCAACCGAGGCCCCTTCAGTTTCCGTTAATTTTTTTTCGTTTAAAAATAAAAGGTACACTAAAAAATAGATTTTGTAACAATTTCAGTTGAAATTGAAAAATAAGCATAAGATACTAATTTACTTCATCAGCATTTATACCAAAACCAAGAGCTGCCAGACAATAGGAAAAGTGAAATGCAAAGTTTGCAATAATCTGTATAACATAAAGCAGATGCTGGGCTCTCCAGGTTGGCCAGAAGGCTGCTTGCTAGCATGTAGTGAAGGAAGGCTCTGTACCAGTTGGGGGGCACCTGGGTGGCTCAGTTGGTTAAGCGTCCAACTTCAGTTCAGGTCATGATCTCACAGTTTGTGAGTTCAAGCCCTGCACTGGGCTCTATGCTGACAGCTCAGAGCCTGGAGTCTGCTTTGGATTCTGTCTGTCTCTCATAAATAAACATTAAAAAAACTTTTTTTTATACTATACTAATTGAAAGGTTGATTATTAGACCAGGGGTTGGTGTTGCAGGGACAGAGTAGAGGAGAGAAGGTTAAGAATAGCCCTTGGATGACCTGGGCCAGACATTGTTTTCTGGAAGAGGAGAAACTCTTGCTAGTAAGGGTAGGGGAAATACTCAATTCTGGAACACTGCGTGCAGCTAAAAAGCAGCTTAATTTGGTCCTTTAATATTAAACAGAGCTGTAAAATTCTAATCATCAGTCCTTGCATGTTGTCGGTGCCATTGTCAGTTCTTTACCATTCACTGTAGATAGGAGAGCCATGCAGCCCACCTGACAGGGGCCAGATTCTCCTGCTACTTATTTGTCAAGAGCAGTGAACTTCAGCTGCAGGCTGGCTCCTGCCTGTGGGGATTCCCACTCTGTTTGGTCTGAGCCCTGGAGTCACCATGACTTCAGATAACCCTGGTATGGAATACGAAACAAAAAATTCAAATGGCACAAAAGCCCCTATCACCGGATGTCATCTTGGATAATTTTAAATGATTAAATATTTCCTTCTTTATAAGAGTGCATGTGTGCGCTTGCACACACAGACACACACACACACGTACTTTTTCACTCTGTATTTCTTTATGTATTTATACATTTCTTTAAAAATTTTTTTAATGTTTATATATTTGTTTATTTTGAGAGAGAGACGGAGAGCGAGCAGGGGAGGGACAGAGAGAGAGGGAGACACAGAATGCAAAGCAGGCTCCAGGCTCTGAGCTGTCAGCACAGAGCCTGACGTGGGGCTCAAACCCATGAATTGTGAGATCATGACCTGAGCCGAAGTCAGATGCTTAACTGGCTGAGCCACCCAGGTGCCCCTGTATTTATACATTTCTTACTCTTCATCCACATAATGGTGATAAAAAGTCTGGTTCAACTTCACCTGAGATGTGTGGTGGGGGTCCAGTGAGATCATACAAGTCCCAGAGAAGGATGAAGTGCTGTAAAAATGGAAAGCATCCCCACTGATAGCCGTAATTCTATCATTTGTTTTCTGATTACTCCGCATCTTGCCTTCCGTGTTCAGAGAACAAAGGAGGGCAGATTTAGAGTTAGGCTGTCAATGATCCCTGTGTTGACAAGACCGAAGCTGAAGGCATACAGTAGGCCGTGTTTTTCCCGGAAGGCTGACTGAGCAGTTCTCCAAATGTTTGCAAGTACAGGGCAAAATTCCATGCAGCCTTCAAATCTTGAGCCAAGACTCAGCATTAACAAAGCCAAAAGTTTCATTTCTTTGACTGTGGGAGTGCTGCAATCAAGCCTTTCAATGGCCATTCAGTTTGAAGTTCAATAAGCACTTTGATTGAGAAACACTTGTACTGAGGGGTGAAAAGTCCTTTAAGCTTTAAATGGCACATGGTGAGCAGTGCCCATGTCACAGTATGATCACACATTCTTCCAGGCAGAAGGTGACTCCCTGGATAGATCATCTTAGTCATAGAGCCAATATCTGATCTAGAGCAGGTGTGTGTGTGTGTGTGTGTGTGTGTGTGTGTGTGTGTGTGTGTGTGTTGGGAGGAAGATGCAAAGCTGTGGGAGTATTTTTTTATTTCTTCTCTGCAAAATCTCCTGTGATTTAAGTCATAGTGAAGACCCTTAAGTCCATATGCAGAAGAGTCCAAATGCCAGCCCAGTAGGCCACCATGTCAGCTGGTAAGTGTTCTGGTCTCCCAGTAGTGGAAAGTAAGACTTGTAGGCTCTCAGGCTCTCACACCTGTGGTTTGAACTGCGTATTAAAGCTCTAAGTGGAAGTACTCCTCCCTGCCGAGTCTGGAATAGTCATAAGTGTGTGGGTGTACTGGGGGGAGGTGTGTGTCTACCTAAAGCAGAGGAAATTCTGCAAGAGGGCTCACAACATGAAGCCAAAAAGACAGGTCAAGCAGAGAAAGCTTGATGTATCACCACTATGGAGAAACAGGCTTCCATGAGCTGGTGAAATATCCATCCAACAATATGAAGTGAGACACTATTCCCTTTCGATGTTGCACTGAAGATATAGCTGCACCTTGGTTCCTCACCCTCACGAGGCTGGGTCTAACACAGTCTGGATAAATACATGCAACACAGTTTGCAAACAAAAGATCTGGATTTGAATCTCAGCTGTCACTGACCTGCAGGACTTGGAGCAAGACCTCTCCAAAGTCATTTCTTCACGTGTAGATGTGGGGGTGAGACCTACCTCTCAGCATCCTCAAGTTGAACCTGCCAGAGCCAACAAATGTGAAAATGTTTTGTGATTTTAAAGCACTATAGATAAATAGCATTATTATTACCGAACAGATGAAGTTGGCAGAGTTTGCAACGTGGTTGTTCATGGGTCACCTGTGAGATAACAACTAGAGAGGTGATGGTCATAGTAATAAACAAATTGTCACACCTGTAACCGGTACTCTATTCTTTTCCTAAACAAACAACAAATGAACAAAACCTTGCCAGAGTCAAAAGACAACAGTCTCGTTTGGTTTGTCGCTTCTGGAAGGGCAGTCTACTGCTGGCAGTCTCTTCTGTATGAGAAAGGGTAGAGGAGGCTCCTTTGTTAGTTACGTGGATTGTGGCTGTGTGTGTAGCAGGCCCACACCCCACCCTCACTGGACTCAGGGCAGTTCTCAGCCTTTCTCCTTGAGGCACAAGACAGATGACACTCACAAGTGTGACACTCACCATGTTGCCGCTTCACAGTGCTTTTTCCTATCAGGACAAGTGAGGGCAACAAAACTGCACGTGTAACCACGAGTCCACACTTACTTCAGATCTTTGGTATTTCCTGTTATCGATAGCAAATTACTTGTGATGCTTCTCACAACTGATTGACACCCATTGGTATACCTGGAAGTCAATTGAGAACCAATGTCATCATCTGTGAGTAAGGATAGGACCTTGTCTAATGCATCTTAGTATTTTCAATGCCCAACACATAGTAGAAGCTCAATGCTGACCTGAAACCCCCCAGTCCCCCCCCCCCCATGAGCTCTGGGGCCGTTCCAAGCTCTGAGGTGCTAGCTGGTTAGTTGTAGCCCTTTTAGGAGCATTGCCATCATGTGACAGAGGACGAGGCATGGACTATACATGGGATTTCACTGCTAGGAGGGATGATCCAGCTCCCTTCACACTCTGCGGGAGTGACCGTTTTAAGTGGAAGAGTTAGTGCCTACTTTCTTTCATGTCCACCTTTGAAGAGAGTGACCTCTTGCCAGCCAGAAGCGCCTGAGGTTTGCACTTGCTGAGGGCTGGGCAAATTGAGTGTGCAGGTGGTACTGTTCAGAGGATAAACGTGAAAAGCCAAAGTAGATCTTTAAATACATGGCAAAGAGGTGCTTTCTGAGTGCTGTTCCTAAAGATATTCAAAGACACGTTTTTACCTGGGGCCTTTGGGTGGATCTGCAGATTCAAGGAATCTGTGGGTATCAGGGCCAAAGCTGGAGTGGATTTTCCCTTCCAGATGGGGAAGGCCTGCCAGGGCAGTGGCCTGGGCCACACACCCTTGTGTAGGAGGAATCTGGAGGCTGGCAGCCCAGGAGAGCTGGCACCAGTGTGGAGAACTTCTAGATAATTTGTCACAAGTGTGCTAATGGCTCTGGGGGCCAAGAGCAAATGGGTCACACAGCATGTTTTTGAGATTAGAACGTGTGAACGAGTTGCTCTGTGAATTGTTATTTTCTCCAGACAGCTCAGAAAAAACTAGATCTGATGGGCTTGGCCTATGAGGTAAAGCAGGGCTTCTGAGATAATGCTACATAGTTGCTTCGGCATTCAGGATGGGCATAATGGCTGCCAGCAGAATGCTAGAAATCTCCCTGGTGATACCAGGCCAGTCTGAAAGTGGACCAAGTCAGAAAAACAAAGTTTTATTCCATCTCTTGAGAGAAGGGGATTGTAAGTGGCAGATGGGAAAAGAGAGGAACTACAGGAACCAAATAGACTGGAACCAAACAGACTCGACATGAGGGAGAGGCCCTTGTAGTGGAAGCCCAGAAGTTTGCCTTGAGTGTGTGGCTGGCACTCCCCACACGGGAGGACTCAGCTATGGCTTGGGTATGGGCTTCGCAGGCAGGCCACACCCAGGTGTCTGGCCTACCCCTGCCACCTAGTCCTTATGGAACTGGGCTAAATCATTAGCCCCTCTGATCATCAGTTTCCTTGCTGTGAGATGGGAAAATCATGACTTCCTCACCCAGCTCTGATCAGAATGAAGTAAGGGAGAGGTGGGCCATGCTTGCCAATGTTCCTGGCACAGAGCAGGTTCAGTGCTTGCTGTTGTTTCTGTGGTTGCTGTAATCCTTGTTACTCAGCGTGACTGTTCACTTTACCACTGCTGTGTAACAAACAGTACAAATTCAATTGCAAGACAAAAACAACCACCTTCTTATGCTCATGGATCCTCTGGGTTAGTAATTCAGAAAGGACACAACAAGGGTGGCTCATGCCTATTCCATGATGTCTGGGACATCAACTGGGAAAGTTCAAAATCTGGGGTGTCTCAATGGTTGAAGGCTAGTATCATCTGAAGGATCACTCCCTCATACAGCTGGTGCTTGGCCTGGGAGGTGCTTGAAGGTGAGGACTGCTGACATGCGGCTTCCTTCCAGCATGGTGGTCTTAGGGTAGCTGGACTTGTAATATGGTGCCCAGCTTCTCCCAGGGTGAGTGTCCCAGGAGAATCAAGTGGAAGCTGAGTTGTCTTTTCTGACCTGGCCCCAGAAGCTAGCTACATTCTCTTGGTTATAAGCAATCCTCCAAGGTTGGTTGCCTATATTGAGAAGGAAGGGATTTCTGGATGGGAGAGGTATTAGAGAATGTGTAGACATGATTTAAAACCACCAAACTGACTGTGGAAATGAATAAAGCATGCCGTATGCCTACAGTTTAAAAAACCCATTCACTTAATCCTCCCAGTCCCTTTGAGAAGTAGACTGGCAATTAATATGACCCAATTTTGCAGATGTGAGGACAGGCTCAGAGAGGCCAGTCACTTATTCCCATGAGCTGCAGCATGAAGAGTATATATGAGGTACTCTCTTTGATCCTCTTCAGCTCTACAGTATGGTGGTTTTCTGTTCCTTGCAGAGGGACGCAGTCCTGAAAAGTTGGCTTTAGTTAAGGAAGCAGTTTGACCAGACCTCTATGTGCTATTTCAACAATTTCTGTGACTTCCTGGGGTGAACTGACTTGCTTCCACTTAGCCCACACCTGGATTCTGAAGGCAGCTAATTTTAGATTCCTTGTTTCAGTGCCAAGCATCAAAGGAGAGTTGAAAGAACAATCTTTGCTCAATTGGAGTACAGATTCTTTCAACTGAGATCAATTCTGGTGCCTCCTCTTAAGATAAGGAAACCCCATTTATTATATATCTTGAAGCTGAAATATTTCAACCAAAGCAGGAAAAGCAAAAAATCAAGATCACCTTTAAACAAATGACTCATTGAGCAAGTAAATACCAAGAACGTAGATTTTTAGGAGTATAAAATTACCCCGTTTGTGCAGGTGCAATTTACTTTACTCAATACTTGTGGTCCTGATTTGGTAAATGAAAATTAAACATTTTTGCATTGTCTGTTTAGTTGATTCAAGAGTTTTATAAGAACAAGAAATTTCCTAGTAAAAGACTCCTGTGAAAATGGTACTTCCCAATTTCAATTTTATAAATTTGGGTTTCTAGAAATTGAATTTTCTTTACGTGTGGCCAACCTATATTACATCATTTCCCAGTCATTGTTAAAGAATCTGATTTTAGAAATTATTTAGGTTTCTGTCATTGAAACGTCCACTTTGAAGATTTGTTAACCTACTTTTTTTCCTGTTACTTTATTCATGATTTAAAAAAAAAAAAGTATAGAGAAGGGTGATAAAAAAGGAGACCGTGAAAGAACATGGACTAAATGTAAATCCAAGTCTGTTCTCCAGTTGCTTTGGAAGCCATTGTGAAAGATGAGTATAAAATCACCACCATCATCACCACCATTTTTATGTTGAAGAACATAGTAACATATCTTTGAGATGTACATCATGACCTGTAGCTAATGCAGATCATCTTGTAATTCTCAACTTAATGATAATTTAAACTTTTTAAGAAGGAAGTTAAGCTGGTATAGTGCGGTAGTGAGGCTATGTGAGCTCCTAGTCAAATGTTACTCAGCACCTTTGTTGTGTGCCGGGCAGTATAGGGAACAAAAACAGGCAATGCCATTCACACCATTCTTACCTGTGTACATCCCAATTTAGCGGGAAGGTTGAGACACATACAAGCCATCTTCCTATACAACATTACATGAAGAGAGAATGTAGTTCCAGGTATATGATGCTATTGAAGAATAAATAGGACTATATAGCAAGTACTATTAAAGTAGCACAGACAATAAAGACAAAAGGACACAAGGAGAATTAGTGAAGGAGGAAATAACACGAATGCCCTACACTTATGAAAGTTTTAAAACATTTTCATATTTAGTATTTTTTTTCCATTATTTTATTTCTGACAAAAACCTTGAAGGTAGCCTGAGCCAGGATCGTAATTCCTGTTTTATGAATGAGGAAATTGAGGCCCCAGAAGGATAAGTGACTTTTATCTCAGACATCTCATGGACATGGACCCAGAGACTCTGACTCCGAATCAGATACTCTTTCCCTGCATAACACAGACCCCTCATGTGGAAGCCTGTTAAAGGGAAGATTTTCCCAAGTGGGGACTCAAATGGTCCTTGAAGGAGGGGCAAGAGATGAGCAGTCTGAGAGGAGTGAGCATTGGAGGAGCCTGAGAAGCTACACCAGAGCCAAAGCACAGCCATGCCGCAAATGGGGGGCAGTAGACCAGTCTGGCTGTCGTGGATGTTCTCATGGAAGAATAAAGTAGAGGAAGGTTGAAGAGGTAGAGGTGGGCTGATTACAAGAAGTCTGGATTTTTGGGACAAAAATGGTACAGAGCACTGAATCCCAGAAGTGATATGAAATATTTTTTAACAACATTCAGTTAGATTCTGTCATTTTGGGAGTTCATGGATATAAAGAAATGGCCTTGAATATGGAAAAACAGTTTGCATAAAGATGATCAACAAAGCTCTATCAGCACCAAACATGCCAATAGTGGTTATGCTAGGTTACATTAGGCTACTTTAGGTTCTTGCCTAGTTCCAAAATTTTATGTTTAGGGGTAAGGATGTGCTTCTCAGTACATGAACATTTATGAATGGGCATCCTATGGGATCATTATATCTAGCCCCCAAAGAGATATATTCCTGACATAATTTACTACCAATGATCAGCATTTCCTTGGGGTTGACTGGGCCATGTCTTTATCTTTTCCACATCCTATAGAATTGTCCTGATGAAGGACATAGGCCACAGACACACACACACACACACACACACACACACCATTATAGAGCACAGCACACTTAAAAGCTAATATCCAATGGGTTATCTAACCATTAAAATAACTTCATGTTTGTTTTTCTTCGGAAAGCCAACTTGCTATTTACTGTGAGTCAAAAGACTGTCATCAGGAAATTAAGATTATTAATGGCTGAGAGGTGACCAGAGGTGAAAACCAAACAGACTGGAAAAGGCCAGGCAAGTGGAAGAAAGTACAGGAGAATGCAGCAAGCACACTGTTGGGAGCAAAAGATGGTGTTTACTCTCCTTTCTGGCTCAGTCCGCACTATGGACAACACTGATAAGGGAAGGCCTAGGCATTTTGAAAATGTTTTTTCTTTTTGTCTTTTTTAAAAAATTTAATTCCAGTGTAGCTAACATACAGTGTTTGTTAGTTTTGGGCGTATAATATAGTGATTTAACAATTCTATACATCACTCCGTGCTCATTAAGATAAATGTACTCTTAATCCCCATCACCTATTCCACCCATCCCCTACCCACCTCCCCTCTGGTAACCATCAGTTTGTTCTCTATAGTTAAAAGTCTGCTTTTTGGTTTCTCTCTCTTTTTTCCCCCTTTGCTCATTTGTTTTGTTTCTTAAATTCCAAATATGAATGAAATCATATGGTATTTGTCTTGACTTATTTCACTTAGCCTTATACCCTCTAGATCCATCCATTTGTTGCAAATGGCAAGATTTCATTCTTTTTATGGCTGAGCAATATTCCTCTGTGTGTGTGTGTGTGTGTGTGTGTGTATCTTCTGTATTCACTTAGCTATTGATGACACTTGGGCTGCTTCCATAATATGGCTATTATAAATAATGCTGCAATAAACATAGGGGTACCTATATCCCTTCCAAGAGTGTTTTCATATTCTTTGGGTAAATACCCAGCAGTGGCATTACTGAATATTACGGCATTTCTATTTTTGATTTTTTGAGCAACCTCCATACTGTTTTCCGCAGTGGCTGCACCAGTTTGCGTTCCCACCAGCAGTGCATGAGGGTTCCTTTTTCTCCACATCCTCACCAACCCTTGTTGTTTCTTGTGTTTTTGATTATAGTCATTCTGACAGGTATGAGGTAATATCTTACTGTGGTTTTGAATTGCATTTCTCTGATGATTAGTGACACTGAGAATCTTTTCATATGTCTGTTAGCCATCTGTGTGTCTTCTTTGGAGAAATGTCTTTTTGTGTCTTCTGCACATTTTTAAAAAAGTTTTTTAATGTTTGTTTATTTTTGAAGGAGAGAGAGACAGAGAGTGAGCTGGGGAGGGACAGAGAGAGAGAGGGAGACATAGAAGCTGAAACAGGCTGGAGGCTCTGAGCTGTCAGCACAGAGCCTGATGTGGGGCTCCAACCCATGAGCTGTGAGATCATGACCTGAGCTGAAGTTGGATGTTTAACTGACTGAGCCACCCAGGTGCCCCTTCTATCCATTTTTAATTGGATCATTTGTTTTATTTTGGGTGTTGAGTTATATAAATTCCTTATGTATTTTGGATACTAACCCTTTTTTGGATATGTCATTTGCAATATCTTTCCCATTCCATAGGTTGTCTTTTAGTTTTCTTGGTCATTTCCTTTGCTGTGCAGATGCTTTTTATTTTGATGTTGTCTCAATAGTTTATTTTTGCTTTTGTTTTCCTTGCCTCAGGAGACATATCTAGAAGGATGTTGCTGTGACCAATGACAGAAAAATAACTGTCTGTCCTCTCTTCAAGGATTTTTATGGTTTCAGGTCTCATATTTAGGTCCTTAATGCACTTCGAGTTTATTTTGTGTGTGGCATAAGAAAGTGGTCCAGTTTCATTCTTTTGCATGTAGCTGTCTGGTTTTCCCAGCACCATTTTTGAAGAGACTGTCTTTTTCCCATTGCATATTCTTAAAGGCTAGGCATTTTGAAAATAATGCATGCAGTATGTTGAATAATGGCCCCGAAAAATCTCTGGAACCTGCTATTTTACTTTATAGGATAAAGTGTCTTTGTAGATGTGGTTGAGTTAAGGACCATGAGATGGGGACATTATCCTGGGTTATCGGGTGGGCCCTAAATGCAAATCACAAGTATTTCTGTTAGAGGCAGAGGAAGATTTGGCACAGACAGAAAGGGAGAAGGCAGTGTGACCACAGGGACACAGTGATTGGTGGAATGATGTAGCAATAAGCCAAAGAATGCTGGCAGTCACCAGAAACTGGAAGAGGCGAGGGGCACATTCTTCCTTGGAGCCTCTAGAAAGAGCACGGCCCTGCCCACGCCTTGATTTCAGACCAGTGAAACTGATTTCAGACTTCCGGCCTCCAAACTGTGAGAAAATACATTTGTGTTGCTTTAAGTCACCAAGTCTGTGGCAGTTTGTTACAGCAGCAGCAGGAAAACTAATGCAATGAAAAACTGTAACAATGGAAAGGCAGATTCCCCTGGGGAAAGGTGAGGTATAGAAAGATGGCATGAAGTGATGAAGAAGCCTTGGATGTTGAGGATTAAGGGAGGGTTAGCTGGATTTGGCACTGATTCATGGTGTTAAGAGGCAGTGGTGTGCTGAAGCTGGCTCCTATTTTTGCCTTACATGAGTCACTGCACACACCTTTTCCCAGCTCCACGTTTAGCGCCATCACCTTGGTAGCTTGAGGTCAGCGGTGGTGGGAATATTTACACCATGGAAAATGGCAAACACTACAAAACAGGGATCCTCTCCTGGAGAGCCAGTTATTAAATATTTGCCACTGAGTGAAGAGAAAAGGAGAAATGGAAGGTGGGTTAGATTTAGAAAGTAGGGCTGAGAAGACTAGCATTGTCGTTGGCTCACCCCACTCCTTGCATAAATATTTATGTGCCATCAATAGAAATGGGAACATAGGGAAGGAGATCTTATTTTAGAGATAGGAATTCAGCATGGGATTTAGGTTGTCTCCTTGCATTTACTGCATTTATATTTATATTATATTCCACCCTTCGTCACATACTGGGCCAGGCACGGGAGTACAGTACTGCTTTAAGACACAGACCCAGCCTCATGGAGTCTGCAGTTGAGTGGGGAAGACCATTCCAGTAGGACTGGATAAGTGCTAATAAAGAAATGAGCATACCCTAAAGACAGTGTGCAGGAAAAGTAGGGGTGACATGGGGACTTCTCAGAGGAGATGACCTTTGCACAGGCCGAAGGAAGAGTAAAAGTTGCCAGATGTGGAAATCATGGGGGAAGAAGGAATTATAGATAGCGAGACTTGCAGTGACCCAGTGAGGGGAGACATGAATAGTGGGGTGTGGAAGGGAGGTTGAGAGTGGTGGTGATCAGACCAGATAATTCGGAATACAGAAGAACTAAAAGTTAAAGTGACGGGGCCATTGAGAGTGGCCAACTCCAGTCCAGCCTGGACCAGCATTAATAGTCAAGGCATCTGGTCCAAGGAGTGAGTCAGGCACAGCACCAAGGGCTCTAGGAGGAGGCAGTTCCCAGGGATTGATGGATGACAGAGTTAGAGATGAAGGAGATCAGTCCAGGTGGAGGAAAGGATGCAGGAAGCTGGGAAACTGAGTACCCATGCTATCTTTGCTCTAAACTGTTAAGCTGGAGAATTTTCCTACAGAAGAAGTCTGTTCAGAGGGGCTACTCAGCCATAAAGAAAGACTGATGTCTACTAAAAAATATGAGGAATGACCAAGACCAAGACCAGGACCCTGGGGAAAGCCATTATTTAAGGAAAAAAAGGTAAAGAGTCAGTGAAGGAAACCAGAAAGAAAGAATCAGAAGCTGAAGGAACAATCAGAAGTTAAGAAGAGATTCAGAAAAGTAAGAGGGTGCAGTGTTGTAGAAGCCCTGGGAAGAGAGGGCTTTGAGCAGGACTGAACAGCCATTGGATTGGACGGTTGAGAGGTGGCCAGTGGCCTGGGCAGGGAGCATTTTCAAGAGTAAGTGGTAGTGAAGGCCAGAGTGTGGGGGCTCAGGAGTGTGATATGTTAGTAAAGACAGTGGAGACTACTCTTTCAGGAAGTTTGGCCCGAAAAGGAAGAACAGAGAAATAGAAAGTCAAAACTAAGGAGTGGCGTAGGTGGGAGGGTGTGGATTTGGGTTTTTGAGCCTGAAGCACCTCAAGTATTTATAGGTGAGTGTGCCAGGCCAACCCTGTGTTCCCGGAGGGTGCCCACCTGTTGCGGGGAGAACCAATTTAGTAATGGCCTCTCCTTTTCTGTTGCTCTGAGAAAGTTGCTGTGTTCAGCAAAAGGTATTCGTGTTCTTTTTAAGACTCTAAACTACCCATGAAGTTCTCCTTCTTCAGGGATTAAGAACATGGAAAGTCTCAAACTTTACATCTGGTGTTTGCACACGTTCACTGTAGAAGGCACCCTGAAGAAGTAAGTGTAGAAGGACATGGATTGGGAGGGAGAGACTGGGACTGAGCATGACCTGGTAGCATCTTGGCCAGGACATCTTCCCTTTCCAGCTCTGGGACAGGCATGATACCCAGCCTAGGCTCCTTTGGCACCTGGGCTGGTGTCTGTGCCTGCTGTGCCTGTCATGGGAGACTCAGCAAGTTGGATCCTCCTACCCAGCATGCTTACAAACCCAAGACCTGATCCGCAGAACCCGAAGAGAGTGTCAGAACTTTGTTGAGCTATTCACTGAAGTTGTAGCCTTCTGTCACTCCAAAGCCCTTTCGTTAACCTCTAGGTTCACCCGATTATTATGGATGAGTGAATAAAAGCTTCTACCTTCTGAGGACTTCTGGATACTTTCACTTATATTATCACATACTGTCAGAAATATGCCCAGGTATAAAATTTGTGAATGGCTTCATTTTTGAGGTGGGAAACCAACGAACAAGGGAGTAAGACAAGAAGACAAGCCCCCTATCCACACTACACACAGACTTCTAAACACCTGGAGGAGACAACACGAGACCCCAGGACCTTTTTTTCTGCCTATCAAGTAGTAAGAAACTATGGAATATTTATTTCATTGNGATTTAGGGAGAAAACCAAGATGGCAGATGGGAGACAAATGCATCTTTATCACCCACCTTTAATTTGCATGAAAGATTTTAGCCCAAGAAGATAATGTTGAGTAATTTGTGAATAACCAGAAAAGACTGTGACAAAGCAGTTCTGGAAACAACTGAGCAGCGGGCCACCCGGCTTCCCCAGTGATGCTGTTGACAGAGGCTCTTTTAATTTGCCACAGGGTGAAATGGCCTGTCATCAAAGTGCCTAAATCAGAGGCAGGCAGAGGCTGAATCCAACTGCCAACCCTGGTGGCACGGCCAAGCCGGCAGGGTCCCTCCTCTGCCCCATGGACTGTTTCCTGACTGAATCAGCAGGTGATGTGGACAGTGTGCTTCTGCCCCCACCGTGAGCTCCACCTGGGAGACCTTTCATTGGCTTTCTGAAAGGATCTGTTTGTTTGTTGGGAAGAGAGTTGCTGTCACCCATAAGACCTCTGACCCCAAGACCCTAGCCATCCAATAAGAGTGTACCTGTCGTGTAGGGCAGACATGTGTGTGCCTGATTTCTAGCTATGGTTCCCTGGAGATAATTAAGTTCAAAAGAAATGCCTTTGGGTCTTGGCCCAGCTCAGTCAAGTTAGAGAAGGCCTGGAAGGGGAAAGACAGACTGCACAATTCGGGTGAATTGCTTTCATTTGTAGCTTCTTTCTTCTTCCAGACACTATGTCAACTTGCCTCCTAAGGGGGTTTCCTCATAGGAAAGACATGAAATCCGTTGAATTTGGCTGAGCATCCCATTTAATGAAAGCAATAAATCATGTCAGTGAGGGAGGTCTGGGAGAGCTGAGCCAGGGAAGGTGGGATAGGGGTTTCTGGAGGAAAGGGAGGGCAGCCATCTGCCTCAGGCTTGGCCTCTTTTATAATCAACAAACAGTGGGGGAGAATGAAGGTTGTAAGAGAGGTGCCCCAGAGAGAACCTGCAGGGAAGCTCCATTGTGCTTCTCTATTTCCCCAGGGAGGCTCTTCTCAAATCCTAGTTCCGTCATGTGCAAATGGGTCAGCTTCTGTACAGGTGGGTGGCCTGTGTGATGTGATGTGGGAGAGCCAAGGGAGGGTCTCACCTTGTCTCCTGTACTCACCGTTGCTCATGGAAAGTGCTACTACTGGAGAAGCACTGTGGTCTTCTCAATTCGCCTACCCTGGAGGTCGGCTATTCTTAGGGGCTATTTACACCCACGAGAATGTGTCCTGAAGGGGAGACCAGAACTAAGCAGGACAATCCTACCAATGTCAAGACTGCACACTCCAGTCAAGCTCCATTGGGAATAAGTGACTTTGGGGGGAGGGTGCCTGGGTGGCTCAGTTGGTTAAGTGTCTAACTTTGGCTCAGGTCATGATCTCACAGCTTGAGGGTTTGAGCTCCTTGTTGGTCTCTATGCTGACAGCCCAGAGCCTGGAACCTGCTTTGGATTCTGTGTCTCCCTCTCTCTCTTCTCTTCCCCCACTCATGCTCTGTCTCTCTGTATCTCAAAAATAAATAAACATTAAAACATTAAAAAAAAGAATAAGTGATTTTGCCATGAAGTTCTGATGTGATGAAGACCCTCCCACTCTATGCCTCAGCTTGTATAATCTGTAAAGTGGAGATAATAATGCCTACCTAACAGGCCATCACAGGGGTGAAGTGACATTGTGAAGCGAAAGCTCTGGATAGCTGTGCGGCTTCTGGGGGCATCCAACCTGCTGCCTCTGAGGATCTGGTTAGTCGGGCTGGCTAGGTTAGATCCACGGGTTTTCCCTGCACTTCCTGTCACCTCCCACTCTGGACCCCAGTGCCCTTCCCCAGCAGCCTGTGACATGACATTGCACCATCAAGCCATAGCCCACCTTTTTAAGAAACAGCAGTGTAGACAGAGAGATGACAGGCACACAGAATAACCAACAATCTCTATACAAACAGACACATTAAATAAATATCAATTCACATTTATGGGCAAATAATGAGGTCAGTGTACTTAGCAATAACTTGGTAAGAATGGGCTTGTCTGTACTTCCTTGGGTGATTGACTGCTCTCAGCAAAGCCTCCAAACATTTTCCGAACAAAGGAGTCGACCTGGGAAAACACCACCTGCTTGGAACTGCATTAGTAGAGCGCCTCAGGGAAAAGCAGGCTCAGCACTTTCCCCTCATGGGCTGTCTCTTCACAGTGAGAGGGGCTGGGTGGATAAAGAAGAGTGAATTTTTATGAAGCTCCCAAGGCAGAGTCTGTATGTTCCAGAGCAGTAGAGACTGTGATACGTGAGATTTATGGAGTAGTCAGGATTGTTTATAGGACTAGCAGCCTCCGTGTGGGGAACTAGCCCACTGATATGGAAGGGTCATTTCCAGATCTTTCTTTCTCCTGGGCTCAATTTTCTCTGTAGTATGATTTAGTACATCAGATAAAGGCTCAATTAATTCATTTAGAGTCTTTTTCCTATTCCCTATTAAATGAAATGTTTCAAGAAAAATTACCCAGCATAAGTTTTTAAACACATCTTGGTATAGGTGTAGTTTCAAGTCTGGGACACCTGGGTGGCTCAGTCGGTTGAGCGGATGTCCGACTCTTGGTTTCTGCTCAGGTCATGATCTTACAGTTTATGAGTTTGAGCCCCATGTCAGGCTCTGTGCTGGAGCCTGGAGTCTGCTTTGGATTCTGTGTCTCCCTCTCTCTCTGCCCTTACCCCTCTCAAAAATAAACATTAAAAAATTTTTTAAATTTAATTCAAGTGTTTCTTGAGAATACAACTTCCAAAACATTTTACACTCAGTGTGAGAGGTTTTTAGAGGATTCTGGCCTAGAGTTTGCTTGGAGCAGTCCACCCTGGGGTAAAGGATTATGACAGGTAAAGAAACCAGCTCTGGACAGGGTACAGCCAGCATGTATGCTTGGAGCAAGGGGTCCATGAAGAGGAAGGCACCCTGGGTGCAGACTAAGGAATTGGAGTTTTGCTCTGTTGACATTGAAGGATGAAAGGGGCTTTTGAGCAAGGGCATAAGGATCAGATTAACTCACAGGTTAAGGGAGTCTCTTTGTCTTTACTTGTCATGCCGCTTTCCTCTTCCCACGACACAGCTGGGAAGTGTTCTGGAAGTAGTCTTGGCTCAAAGACTGGACTCTAGGCTGACAATTTATTCCACCACTGTTTTTGTGAGGGTCTACTATGGGCTCTCCCTGCTTCTGTAATACCATAGCCAGTGGATTCGCTCCATCCCAAACCAAAAAGAGATACTTCCAGAAAGTGATAAAAAGCTGTCAAACCACATGACGACATTCCATTAGGAAAAAAGGCTCTTGACATGATAAAGTGGGAAGTGGCTTAACAGGTCCAGAGGATGAAATGATTCAACCAACGTAAGTAACATTTCAATCAACCTTCAAGGGACACCTCTACAAGACAGGCTTTGTGCTGGGTACTGGAAATGTATGAAAGTAAGACATGGTCCCTGTCCTCAAGGAGCTTACGGTCTGGAGAGGAGAACACCTAAACGTATCATTTTATTTAATTGTTTTAAGATTTTTTTTAATTTAGAGAGAGAAAGAGGGGGAGAGGGGCAGAGAAAGAGAGAATCTCAAGCAGGCTCCATGCTCAGTGTGGAGCCTGATGCAGGGCTCAAACCCAGGAGCCTGGGATCATGACCTCAGCCGAAATCAGGAGTCAGGCGCCTAACCAACTGAGCCACCAGGTGACCCAACATATCATTTGAATAAATGATCTCAAGAGGCATTTGGAATTGGAATAGGTGATTGCTACAGTGCTATTCAGCTCTAAAATTCTATCCATCTATAACCGAAAAAGCAGAAGCCTTTAGTGGGGTGATGATGCAGTTAGGTGTTAACAAAAGAATAAGAAAGGAATACTTGGCACAAATTAGAAGATCACAGGAGTTTTGGAACTGGCAGTGTTAGAGCTGCCTGTGGTGGCGAGCCCTCAGTAATGCTTGCCTCCTGACCTTCAAGGACGGCCTGATGGGGGTCACAACTGCCCCCGTGTGATTCACCTCTGTCTCTTGACTCACTCCTGGGGAAGGCAGCCCCCATGCCATGAGGACACCCACGCAGTCCACAGAGAGGTCCATGGAGAAGAGCCAAAGCCCCTGCCAACAGCCAACACCCAGTGACTCGCCAGCCAAGCGAGAGGGCCACCCTGAGAGGGGCTCCTGCAGCCCCAGGCAAAATTCAGATAACTCAGCCCCTCTGCGCACCGACTAGGCTCTCACAAGAAACTGAGCCAGAAACAAATTCTTGACTTGTGAAAATTGTGAGACAGTAAGTGATAGGTATTGTTTTAAGCCACTACGTTTTGTGGTGATTGGTGAAGCCACAATAGATAATGAACTTAACACCTATGTGAAGAATACGGGCCCGCTGTTTCCCAACCCAGTAATCTCTCGACCATTTTCAATGTAGCACCCTAATTTTTTCTGCTACCAAAACCTTATGAAATACTTTTTTATTATTTTTATATAAAGAAACTTGGCAGTCTGTGGTTCAATAAATACTATTTAATAAAATAGGTTGCATTTTTAAAAATAAGCAATTTGGAAAAAGGTTTATGGAGTTCAGTAGGATATTCATTTTCTTTCAGTTCCACTTGGTATAATGTCAGTGGCATTTCAACAAATACTCATTTCTTCAACTGCCTTCTTTATATGGTGGCATTTTGGCAAGAGGATTTCTTTTCTGAGTGGTGGCATTTCTGAAATAGTTGTATGTGTGTTTTGTTGTTTGTTTGTTTTCTAAATAGTAGGTTTACAAAAAAAGATCCCTGTTTCAATTTGTTAAAAAAAAAAATGGACTTCAGCAGAAACTCAGGATGGCTTTGTCAGTGTTTTGAAACACCAGAGATTTTTAGTTTCTGGGGTTTTATTTTCAGTCTAATTCACTTTGGGGAAGAGATTCTTTCCCCCAAAGTAGATGGCAAGGATTGAATCTGTGTATATGGAAAACTTCTTCTGATAGGTGTAAATTCTATTTAAGCAGGCCCAGGTGCCCAAGCCAATTAGAGAAAATGGAACCTGGCAGATGGAGAGCCACTCACCAGGGTCCCCTGGGAGCAAGGGTTTTAATCACAGCCCAGCATGAGGAACACTTAACGGAGATTTGGAGAGTATTAGGAACCATTAGCACCTTGTCACCACAGCAATCAAGAGTGCTTTTTGCGTTAAACTATTGCCTTCCACTTTTTCTCTGAGACTGTGAAAGACCAGGTTCAGGTACATACTTGGAGCAACTCTGCTTGCCACGACCTCACTCTAAGGGGCTCATTGGATTACAGCGGGAAGGGTGGATGGGACAAGTCTAGGGTCCTCACCTTAATTCCGTCTCCTTCTTCTGGAGTAGAAGTCTTCCGGTTGGCAGATTGTTCTCCCAAAGAGACGCCTTCATTCTGGCACCCTGCAGCCACATTCCTCCCTTTCTCCAGTGTCCTGGGTCAACTCAAAAGGGCATCTTTTGGGGTTAGAAATGCTGGGTAGGGATGCCAGACCCAGACAGCTCTCCATTCACCTCTCTGTACTGAGGTGCCATGGTGTGGAGGGGGGTACCCAGGCTCTGATCGAAGTCAGGGCTCTGTCATTTACCATCTGTGTCACTTGGACAGGTTATTTGACCTCTTTGAAGATAGTTGTTAATCTGTCAACATGTGTTTCTTATTGTGTCATTGTGAGGCTAAAAAAGAGAATAATACTTGATTGTTATTAATGACTTCCTATGTGCCAGGCATCATTCTAAGATTTTTATGAATATTAACACATTTAGTCCTCACAACAACCTTATGAAATAGGCACTTTCCTTATCTTCATTTTACTGATGAGGAGACTGAGGCACAGAAAGGTTAAGTAGCTTCCGCATGGTCACAGAGTTAACAAATGTCAGTGAGGACTCAAATCTGGGCAATCTGAACTGAGCCGATGATCTTAATGCCACACTGTAACATCTCCATGGAGGTGTCAGGCATTAACAGTAATATCAGCTATTATTATTCAGCATGTCCTTCCCAATTTGCAAGCTGCTGTCTAAGTCTGGGCCCTGCTACCATTGATGTCACCTGAATGTTGGTGGGATATGAGGCTCTACCACCAACCCCACCACTAAGCGACAGTCTTAGAACTTCTTCCAAGTGCCAGCATCTTGAATTACATCTGACCCTGGTGAGCATATTGTCTGAAGCCATCTGGCAGATTTGGGTGCTGGTCACTTGATGTCGGCCAAGCAAGGACTCTTGAGCAGAGATGAGCAGGCTGAAAGCCAAGCTCTACCCAGGGTCACCTGCAGCTGTTATCAATCAGGCTGGTGGCAGAGGATGTGGAATCAGCAGGAGCACTTTTATCCCAGGCTGAACACAAGGCTGTCAGCTGGAAACACAGCCCTTGCTCTCGGGTAATTCCTGACTTCCTATTAGAAATAAACAAAAATCCCGCTCTACTGAATTTCCCGCTCAGCCTCATGGCTTGGCAGCCGGTCCCTAATGCCTATCACCTAAGATAGCAAAGATAGCCGCTGGCCTAGAACAAAAAGGATGGGAAAGGCCATCCCCTCCCTGACCTCTGCTCCGCTAAGTGCTACAACTGATCCTGTGGGAATCCAGATGCACCAGGGTTTTCCAGCCTGCGTGGGGACTGGGGATGGAATGGGGGATGGGGTTGGGAGGGGTGTTGAGAGGGGAGAGGACAGAGCAGGAAGACAAGAGAAGGAAGAGTGCCGAGTGAGCAGAGGGGACAGGCCCAAGTACTCCCTCTGGCTCTCAGTCCCCCGCACCTTGCTGGAAGTCCCAGGTGCACCAGGGCCCACCGACAGAGTCTGCCGGGGAGGGCCAGTGCCAGCCTCACAGGTTGGTGGCGGCAGGGGCGATTCTGGCTGGGATGTAGAGGTTGCGATTTGTGGGATTAAATGGATGGCTCAGGACATAGAGGCACGAAGGCCCCCTCCCTACAGCACACTCTTAGGTTTGTGCTATTTACGCCTGTGTCTGCGGGAAGAGTATCTTTGTGGACATGCTGACCTTCCTAGGCCTCCCATGCCACACTGGTCAGCTGTCGTCACTGTTTCCTGTCACACTGAGCTGCCTTCCAGGTGACAGGATACCTGCCTGATATGATTTGACTTGACTCTCCTCCCCCAGATGAAAATGCCTTCCTATTTATGATTGTGTGCCACCACAGCACAAGTGTAGGGTTTTCAAGGCTGGTGTTTCAGAAGCTCTTTTCATCCTGCATGTGCTAAACTTGATTTCTGGGCACATCCCGCCATGCCCTCAGGGCAGGGCAAAGTACATGAAGCTCAGTGCAGAATGAAAATGTGGGGCCCTGGTTCAAAAGTCATTAAGAATTGCAAGAGGGTGATGGTATAGCATTAGACCAACCACGGGGTCCTTCTGGGCTCAGAGCCCGGAACCAGTCACATCCATGAAGGGGCTGCATTTCTATAGGCAAGGTTAACTGAGTCAAAGATTACACAGTGTACATTTTTAGTCATTTTTTAAAATTCTTAGATGATTATAACACTATTAAAAGATCAAAGTATAAGGATTTTAGTCATCACTGGGTGTATAAAAATATACAGTTCATCAAATTTGGGAGACATGAACATCTAGGCATATCACTCATTAACACATAACTTTTTTTTTTTTTGAGAGAGAGAATGTGAGAGCACATGAGCTGGGGAGAGGGGCAGAGGGAGGGAGAGAGAGAGAATCATAAACAAGCTCCATGAGCCCTGATGCGGGGCTCAATCCCACAACCCTGGGATCATGACCTGATCCAAAATCAAGAGTTGGATGCTCAACCAACTGAGCCTCCTGGGCACCCTGACACATAACCGCTTGTGATTGCTGTGTATCATAAACCTAATTTCCTCCCGGCCTTGATACCACTGCCCTTCCTGTCTCGCCAGCCCCTCTGTGAAAGTCCCTCTCCTAACCAGAGCAGGGGTCACCTAAGGATGTGGCAGCTGTCACATAACCATGCCGATCGAAGGAAGCCGTTTTCAGGGGAAGGGAAGTTCAGCTCACAGTTGTAGTGCTGGAGACCCAGGAACCAGATCTGGGAGGTTAACACATATGACAAGGAAGAAGAAAGAAGTTCAGTGTGTGACAGACAGGTTGAGGTTGGAATTCCAGGTTAGAGGCAGTGCCACATCTAGATCCACCAGTCTCCTGGATGAGGATCAGGGAGCCATGTCACTCTCAGAGCACTGAGCCAAAGCCTACCTCCCCCACCCCTCTTTACCCCCCACCCATTCTCCCATGGGTTCTATTCTCTGGTACTGGCTCCAAGATTAACCTGTGTGGACCTGAAGGGGTCCTAACTAAGGGTCCTAACTAAGGTTGCTAAGTTTACCAAATAAAAATATGGGACATCTGGTTAAATTCGAGTTTCAGATAAATGATGAATAATGTTTTAGCGTCAGGAGACATTTTACCTGGCACCCCTAGCACTAGCGCTAGACACCCTCACCTGGCTCGGGGCAGCTTCGGCACAGCTACTAATGCTCCCAGAGCCTCTGCTTTCCCCACCAGTGTCTTCCATCTGGCTTTCTTGGACTTGGCTGCTGGTCTGTCCTGGCCTGCCCAGTCCTGCGGTGATGGACCTCACAGGCATGCTGCCAGAGAAGCCGTTAGCTGCCGTGGGAGAGGCTGGTGCCAGGCGGAGACTCATCTCTGACCTGCGGCCAGGTCTGCTCAGCCTCAGCACGTTCCTTCCCGGCTCAGCTCATCCTTGGCGCTGAGACCAGCAGCAGAGGGAGGGCTAAGCACAGCTCCATCACCCTCCTGCAGGGTTGGCGAGGGGGTTCCGACGGTGTGGCTTAGGGGATGCTCATTAGTCGAGGGCTCCCCTCTAATACATTTCACTTGTAATCCTCCTTTTTGGACATGAGGCTGGAAGGTATTGAGTGTCAGGAGTGTGTACAGTATTTCCTTAAGTGTGTCACTTAATCCCCATGACCGTACTGTGAGGTGGGTAAGATTGTGCCTATTTGGAGATGAGAAAACTGAAGATTCAGTGTCTTACTGCTGGCAGGTACCAGAGCTTGAGTCTGAACTTGAGTTTTCTAAAGCCATGTCTGTGCGCTCTTACAACCCAAGTTCATCATCAGCCACCCAAGCAGGAACTTGTGAATAATTAATTAATTAATTAATTGGTCAGACCTCACTCTCCAATCTGATCTGATCCCCATCTTTCTCATGCTGTCACTGAAACACCTCTCACACCACTATCAGTCCAGACTCTCACGCAGCTGGAGAGGACAGCAGGCTCTTGGTCGATCACCTGCTTTGAGGCTTTCCCCTCTCCAACCCATCCATTGCTCAAAACTTTGCTTTCTGAAAATCAGATCTGCCCATTTATCCCCCAACTTACAAACGGCCATATACCTCCACATAACCTACAGCTGGACTTCTCAACCTTGAATGTGCAGAAGAGCCGCCTAGAGAGCTTTGTAAAATTCAGGTTGCCAAGATCCATCCTAGAGCTTCTGCTTCGGCAAGTCTGGGGCGACGCCTGGAATCTGTATTTTCACAAGCCCAAGAGGGATCTTGTGCAGATGACCCAGAGACCCCCATGTTGAGGAAGGCCTGTGGGATAAAAGTTAAATCCCAGAATGCTTCCAGTCTGGTCCAATTTCCATTTTCAGTCTCATCATGCAGTTCTCTAGCCCTGGCCAAGGAGCCTGTATCCCCTAAACTGGATCCCCCCTCCCCTCCCCTCCACCTCCCACCCCTTTCCCCTCCCTGCTACACCTGCACGGGCCCTGGAGCCTGGTGGCAAAATTGCTTAGCCTCCCCCTGCCTCAGGTTCCTCAGCCATACAGCGAGATAACCTTCTTACCATAAATAAGAATGTTAGGAGGACAATTACTCACTGTGAAGCGCTTAGTGCAGAACCTGGCACAGAGAAAGCACTCAGTGAAAGTTAAACATTATTATTTTTTATTTAGAGAGCTTTGCTCATTTTGCCTCCTCTTCCTGGGATTTTGTTCCCTCCTAGCATCACCTGGAGAAATTCCTTTCATCCTTTAAGATCCAGTTAAAAAGATCTCTGTGAGATCTTCCTGGGCTTCCTCAGGTCCCATCGATCCCTGTCTCCTCGTCCGTTTCCCCGCAAGTATTGCTTTATGTCTTTATTCACACGATCAGATTGTATCATATCGTAGGGGGTCCCAGATTCAATCTACATACGTGAACTGCCTGAGGGCACCCACCTTTAATCTTGGCATATTTTGTTTGTTTGTTTGTTACTTAATATTTATTTAATTTTGAGAGAGCTTAAGTGGGAAAGGGGCAGAGAGAAGAAGACAGAGGATCTGAAGCAGGCTCTGCGCTGACAGGCTGACACCAGCGAGCCCGGTGAGGGGCTTGAACTCACGAACTACAAGATCATGACCTGACCTGAAGTCAGACACTGAACAGACTGAGCCACCCAGGTACCCCAATCCTGGCCTATTTTGGAATTAAATTCATTACTACTCCCCATTTCATAAAGTTGTGTGTTCAATCAGTTAAGAATTGAGCTTTGGGAAATTTTTTCTGAATTTAATATAATATAATATATTAATTATTAATTAATTAATTATATTAATTAATTTAATATAATTTAATATATAATATAATATAAAAATTGTAGTATTAAATTAGCTCTTCTTCCCACTCCTTCCTCCCACTCTCCTTGTTTTCTCTCTCCTGGGTTCTCCAGACTTTCCTCACCATGGTCAGGGTGCGATGACTAGTCTGCTTGGATTGTTTTGCATTCTGAACGCCTTCTTTGGGAGTTAATGCTCCCCACCCACTCAGAGACACGGCCCCTCATCTGGTGGTGGGAATGTTCTTCCTCTGTTCTGCCTACAGGATCCATTGAAAGGCTGCCAAGTGTTGTCCTTCGAGTAGATGTGTCCAAGTCTCATAAGGAACTTTGGCTCCTTTCACCAGACTCTAGAAGCTTGTTGGTGAGTTCCAGGCCAAGGAGCTGGGCTACCTCAGGCCCAGGACCATTTTATCCAATAAACGGATAGACGAACTTTATATAGGCCTATAAAAACTTCTAAGACTTGAAAAACTATATAAACTTTACAAAATAAGGAAAAGGAACTGTGAGATTAATAAATCTTTCATAAAACGTCTATGAAATGTAACAGGACTCCAGCTGGTCCACTGCATCTGAACTCACCTCTTACCATGGTTAAAATATGTCATATTTCATGGGAGGTGAGACAACATTTTAGTGATTTTTGATATGAGATTACTCCGAAAGTGAAAGTGGCTGAGGCTCACTGAGGAGAAGAATCTCAGAATGGGCTCCCGTTGCCTGCTGTGACCGGGCTCATGGCTTTAGTGAACTTAAGGGGTCAGAGAAGAAGGCCCTTATCTGGACTGTCAGATCAGGAGATCGTGTGGGATGGCAGCAAAAACTTTCCTGCAATTCAGGCTTTTGGCACAACAGAACATTCCTGTAGAAGGTTGTTTCTCAGCTTTTGGCATGGGACACTGTGGCCCCAGGCAAGTGTGGCTGGGGTCCAGATCACTTCCGACCAGTGGGTGTTCTGGAAGCTCAGATCCACCAAACCTGGAATTCCCACAGTTTTTATTTCATCCACAAATACCTGCAGATCCCTGCTGTATTCCTAGCACTGGGGTACAGCAGCAAATAGGCCAGGCACAGCCTTCCTGAGGGAAGCTCGTAGGCCAGTCCTTGCACAGCTCATCACCAAAGGAAGAAAGGTCACAGGGAAGGGCAGGGGTCTGTGGGTGTTCGGCAGAGAGGCCAGTCCGGGGTCCAGAAGGACTTTCCAGAAGAACTGGCATTTAAGTCATGAGAACTGAAGGGTGAAGAGGAGCTAGCTAGCAGAAAGCCTTTCGCACAGCCTCTGCACTGCCCTCAACCTGGTACTGGGATGCCAGGGACGGGCATCCTGTGTGTGCCCGCCAACGCCTCTCTGGGCTGGCCCAGTGATAGCTCTGACCCCCTGCCTCGGTTTCCTGATTTGCCCTAAGTTCTGCAAGAACTGCAGCTGGCTCTGCCTGTTTCGCTGGGCCCCTCCCCCCCCCCCCGGATGTCCCAGCCTCTGCCCATGACGCTGGCCCCTGAGTGGCCCATGCGAAGCTGTGAGGCTGTCGCCACCTGTTTAGGAGCATCATCCCTGCCCCCGAGCACCATGCCCCTCCCACCCCATCTGACCTCCTCAGAGGTCAGCCCAGGCCATTCACAACCTCATGTGCCACCTTTCTTTGGCCACCGTTTTGCAGTCCCACTATTTCTCTCTGGCTCGTTCCTGAGGCTCAACCACGCCGTGCGGCAGATCCTACAGGAATGCTGTGTGTCATGAAGCAGTGTTTCCCAAACTAGGGCTTCCAGTGATCCCTAAAAATATATCCCTCCACCCCAGTTTGAGGAACACTACCTGAAAGGTAAAGGCAGGCACCTCTAGATGATTATGTGATTGCCTGATTATAAATCATGCAAGTGGTGCCTGAAACCGTGTGGGTACTGAGTTGTCAGGTGGCCAACCGCATGTTATAAAACATTTATTTTCTGAAATTAGCATCAAAATGAATAAAATAATTAATAATTCTTACAGAGACGTGGGGCTCCTGGGTGGCTCAGTCAGTTAAGTGTCTGACCCTTGACATCAGCTCAGGTCATGCTCTCATGGCTGGTGGGTTTGAGCCCTATGTCAGGCTCCATGCTGACAGTGTGGAACCTGCTTGGGATTCTCTCTCTCCCTCTCTCTCTGCCCCTTCTCTGCTTGTACTCTGTGTCTCTCTCTCAAAATAAATCAATAAACTTAAAAAAAATTTTTACAGAGAATGCTCATGGCTAACCTTAGAATGATTGGACTCCTGAGAGGTTTGTAGACCCCACTTTGAAGCCTTAGAGTATGGAGAACCCCTCACTTTTCTGGGCCCCAGGCTTTCCCATCTCAGAAATGGGCTTACACTGCCCACTTCTTCCATGTTTCCCAAGTATTGTGTAATTATGTGGGGTCCGTAAATCACATTGCACTCTACCTGAAAATGCCAGGTAAGAACAAATGTGTTGTTGTTATCCATTTTCATCCTGTCTGCCAGCTGATAGGGGCAGCTACCCTGTTCACCTCAGTAACCTGGAGCTTTCTCCTCCAATAAGGACCTCGTTTCACTTCCTGGAGGAATGACATAAGGCCAGATTTTCAGGAGACAACCCACTGGTTTCTACTTCTCAGAGACTGGATTTTGGTTTTAAGTTCTGCTTTTCAGATTAACTTCTCTGCTGCCTATGTTGCCTAATGCTTGAGAGAAAAAATGACATTTCAGTAATATTTACACTATCACCCAGTGGGTTAAGGTGGCGAGCAAAGAAGAAGGTCTAGAAAGGAGCAAATATGCACACACATACACACATGCACGGGTACACACATGCACACACACACACAGACCCCACCCAGCTGTGCTAGAGTCTTTACGTAGAGGAAAGGGTGCTCAACTGTGGTGACTTTGCACCTTTTATCTGAGGGGCCGAAAGCTCCTTGTAGGGAAGGTGGGGTGTTAATCCTCACCGCCTCCCCATGAGGGTCTCCCTCTAAGCTCTGCTCTGACCCTGGACCAATGTCCTCGTGTCCTTGTGCCCAACACGGTGTTTTGTAAAACTGTAACAGTCTGGGGAGGGGCCCCCACTGCTTGGGGAGGGGGGATTAGAAAATAAATATTTGGAGTTTTCAGTGTGCTTATTGCTTAGGGACTTTTTCTCTTTACAACAAAATTTCCCATTACAACAGAGATTTCCCATTTACCCCCTGCCCGAGCACGCACCATTGTCGACATCACTCGCCAGAATGGCCCTTTTTTTTTCTTTTTTTACCGAGATGAACCTACACTGACACATCTTAATTACCCAAAATCCATAGTTTACCTTATGGTTCATTCTTAACATTGTACTTTCAATGAGTTTGAACACATGTATAATGACATGTATCCATCGTTAGAGCATCATACAGAGTATTTTCACTGCCCTGGAATCCTCTGTGCTCTGCTTATTTCTCAGGGACTATTCTTTTCTACCAACTATTTTATGATAATGGACTTCATGTGCTTAAATTTCTTTTCAGTTATTCTGGCTTGGGAATTCTCCTTCATATGCACTCTTTCTTTTTATATGAACTGTATCTGCTTCAGCCTCGGTCCCGATGGGTCTCCCAGGTCTGAAGTAAATTTTATATTAGATCAATTTGTATCTTATATATATACAATTATATTATTATATATATAATTATATTATATATTATTATATATTATATATTGTATACACACACACATATATGTATATACATATATATATATGCACATTACATAGATTCAGTTCCTGTGTTCCATGGTGCCTCTGCTTCTTTACTTTTCCAGTATAAAGTCAGTGCTCTCAAAAGCAAAATCTACATCCAAGATATTTTAACCAAGTACATATCCCACTGAAGAAGTTACATTCTGGGGATAATCAAGCTGAGGATAACTGACCAAAGACCTACAGAACTGGGGGGTGGGGAAAAACATCACGCCTCTCTTGACTCTCTACAAATGTCTTCTCACTATTTTATGTTTATGGCTGAATAGGAGGTATTATGCCTTCAGTTCATAATCCCCCTGTAATATCTTCATTCCAGGTCACTTAGAAGCATGAATTTTTTTTCTGAAAAGAATCCTCTTTTCTAAGAATCACATGGTGGTATGATTCCATTATTCCAAGATACTTCATTCGACAGAATAAACCATTGATGAACTTGAGACTTCCTGTCTCTTCTGGTAGAAGGCAGCTTCTGAATCTCTATAAACAAAGGGGGAACCTATGGTTTTCTTCTCATCGAAAGCCCTCCTCCAAATAGGAAGGCGTGTGAGTCTGGCTAGCTGGGCTGGAGTGGACCCTGCAGGGCCGTTACCAGTAGAGGGAGAATCCCATTTGGTGCCTGGATCCTCTGAGACTTTGAAAAGCAGTCTAGAACCTGGAGTCTAGTACAGGTCATATTCCCAAACTCCTTTCCCATCAAGGCCTGGTAAAATGCGGCCCAGGTCTCGGTTTTGTATTTTGTGTGCTGCTTTTCAGGGGCCTCCGATACTAACCTCGCTAACAGAGGGTTTTCGATGCAGAGCAAACACTTCTCCAGCAGCTGTTGCTTGGGTGTGGCCAGTATTTGTCTAGAAATGGTCTTGTTGCTGCAGGTCAGGCAGAGGAGGGGCCCCGCTGGGCAGGGCCCAGTCTGGATCTGGAGATTCTGGAGTTGCTGCAAGAAATCAGACACAAGGGGAGTGCTGTCTCTCTCAAAATAAATAAGTAAACTTAAAAAAAATAAAAGACTCTGACAGTTTTGAGGAGTACTGGTCAGGTATTTTGTACAATGTCCCCCAATTTGCGCCTGTCTGATGCTTTTGTCATGGTTAGACTGAAGTTATAAGTTTTGGGAAGGAAGAACACAGAGGTGAAGTACCATTATATATCAAGGATACATGTCATCAACATAACTTATTGCTGATGTGAACCTGGATTCCCATGTCTCTCTGCTGTCACATTACTGTCCCCTCTTTCCATGTTGCACTCCTGGGAAGCAAGCCCACACTCAGGGGAGGTGGGGGGGAAAGCCAAGTTCCCTCCTCCAGAGGAGGGAGTATCACATATATTGCTTGGAAATCTTGTAGGAGAGATCCCAGCAATGTTTTTAAAGCAAGTCAGACATCCCCGCAAGCACTTACTCAAAGGCCATTGGTGCCTGATGCATGGACTTTGCAAGGCTGGTGCCACAGACTCCATTTAGCATGTGTCTGTAAGTCCATGGCACCCGGTGGGTGCTGAAGGCCTGTTGCAGTAAATAAGGCTGAATCCAGACCCCAGGCATTGCGGGACAAGATGACATGCAATTCAACAGTATCTTTGCACTCCCACTGTCTGCCCAGTGCTAGGTACTGATGGAGCAGAAACCACAAGTGTGATGAGGAATAAGAAGGAAAGTTTGAGGTGTTGTTGGGGGAGTTCATTTAGGGGACACCAGTGAAGGCCTCTCTGTGAGGGTGTGTTTCAGCTGAGACATGAGGGATGAGCAGGAGGGAGCCACGTGTACGGGAAGTGGGGGCCTGGGAGGTGGAGGAGCTCCCGGAGAAAAGCTCGCCAGGGAGAGAGAACAGTATGCACCTCAAAAACAAACTAGTGTCGGGGCACCTGGGTGGCTTAGTTGGTTAAGCGTCCGACTTTCGCTTAGGTCATGATCTCGCGGTTCGTGGGTTCGAGCCCCACGTCGGGCTCTGTGCTGACTGCCAACTCAGAGCCTGGAGCCTGTTTTAGAGTCTGTCACTCCCTCTCTCTCTGACCCTCCCCTGTTCATGCTGTCTCTCTCTCTCTCTCTCTCCTAGAAATAAATAAAAAATATTTAGAAAAAAAAAAAAAAAAAAAAAAAACTAGTGTCCAGAGAGGCATCTGGAAGAACTGAAAGAAGGCCAGGATGTCTGGAACTGAGAGGTATAGATAGAAGGAAAACTTTATTTCCTGGAAAAATCACATGATACTGTAATCATGTGGAATACTTCTACTTCCTTAAAATGAGCTTGTTCTATAGACCTTAACAGATAAAGTTCAGTGATGTTTTAATAATAAGTTTATAGCTCAAATATTCTGCTAAATTTATGTAAAAGCATACATAAAGAAATTCAAGTGTTTCAGAAATTAAATGCTAAAACTGAAAATGTATATTAGACAGAAGTACAGAAATGACTAGAAGGGCATTTCAGTGCAAGTGGAGGCATCCCCAGTTCCCCATTTTAGGACAGAGTCTCTCATTTCCCCAGATACTAGGAGTGGTGGGCCCTTCCTCTGAAGAGAGCTGCCCTCCCATGGGACCGCCCACATCCATGACTGGTTGATGCAGGTGCCAATGGTCATGTTCCCTGGCCTCAGTCTGAGACATCGCCCAAAGGTCATGCCAGCTTCAGGGCTCCCAGAGAGGCTGAGGCCTCTGTCACGAGCGCACCTCAGTTCATCACTTCCCCTGCCCAATGCCACCTCCCTCATAGCCTTACAGGTATTATTTCTGAGGGCACTGGCCAATAAACTACCCATATGCAAACTTCTGTTAGAATGTGCTTCTTGGGGAACTTGACCTATAGCAGATGTACACTGGATTGGTTTCCTAGGGCTACTGTAACAAGTTACCATAAAATGAGTGGCTTAAAACAGTAGAAATTTATTCTCTTTGCCTTCTGGAGGCCAGAAGTTCACAATCTTAGTGTCGGCAGGGCCCTGCTCCCTCTAAAGGGTCTAGAGGAGACTCCTCCTTGCTTGTTTCAGCTTCTGGTGGCCACTGAACTCCAGCCATGTGACTTTCTCCCCATGACTGTTTTGCCCGTCTCTCCTCTTCTAAGGACTTGTCATTGGTTATAGGGCCCATACTGATCCAGGATGATGTCCTCTTGAGATCCACACTTTAATTACATCTACAAAGATCCTTTTTCCAAATAATAATAATATCTAAAGGTTCTGGGCAGACATATCTTTTGGGGGACCACATTCAAACCACTACACACACTAAAATATTAAAAATGTTATATCCTAGGGTGTGTGTCTATAGATGATTTAAATTTTCTTTTTGTGTGTGTGCATTTTTGTTTATTTCAAATTTTGTACAGAGAACATGTTTTCCTTCAGTAAGAGTAATTTTTTTAAGTTGGTAGTTTGACCTGAAGTGTATGGTCTGGATTATAATGCACCTGCACCAGCAGAAGGTGGTGATCATAGATATGCTAAAGGACTCTCCCGTTATGAAACTATTAGATCCTAAATTCTTAAATAAAGTATAATTTTTAATGCACTGCTAGGCTTACATGAAGTATGGTAACTCTTTAAGTTCTCTTCCAATCTTTTCTCCCAAAAATATGGACGATGAAACCAAAACTGGGTAGAGCAGTGAACAACCAAGAGTAAAAGTTGACCTGAGAATAAGTGTTATTCTGGGAGCCAGTCCAGGAGTGTAAGCCTCGGGCTAGTAGCAAGGTTAGGCTGCCACAGAGAACCCTGGGACCTCTTAAAGGGCTTAAATGGTCCCAGATTAATAGCATCAGTCTGAATCCAGACAGAAACAAATGCAAATTATCTCTAAAGGAAAGCATGCCCACTTTAGGCCATGGGATTCCCATGGATTAAAAGCAAGCAAATATGCTCACAATGAAAGATTAACAAATACACAGGGAAACAAAACTACCATATACAAGAGTCAGTAGAAGAGACAAACAACAGATTATAAATTATTAGAAAAATAATAGTTGCTGGATATAAAAACAATATACAAAAATCAGTTGTATTTCATCACCACCTACAGGGAGTTAAAATTTTAGTGTGTAGTGTGTTGTTTGCAAAGCAACAAAAGTACATATTTCATGAAATCCAGGAAACCATCAATAATAAGATGAACCCAGATGATGGTAAAAAGTGTGTGGAGAAAATTGTAACTTTATTGAAAGATACTAAAGAAAATCTAAAAAATAAATAATCTGTTGTCATGGACAGGAAACAATATCATAAAGATATTAATTTTTCCTAAATGGGTCAATAGAGTCAATGCAACTCCCATAAAAATAGTAACAAAATTTTGGGGTGCACTTTACAAAATAATTCTAAATTTTAAATGGAATATAGTGTTGTGAATAACCAAGAACTTCTGAAGAAACAGAATGAGGATGAGGGAATTGCCCTACCAGACATCAAGACTTATTATAAGGCTGTAACAATTAAGATGAAAATGTATTCAGAAGTGGTATTGTAAATCTCAGGAAAGGAGGGGCTGGTAAATACATACTAAGATAATTAAGGATTTATAAGGGAAAAGATTGGATCTCTATTTGCTTCATACCCCAAAATCAATCCTTAATGGATTAAAGTATTAAATGTGAAAGGTAGAACTTTAAAACTTAGAAAAACATGGAGAATCTGTTAATGAGCTCTGGGTAGAAAAACTGTCCTTAAAGAAGACACAGTACTAATCTCAAAAGAAAAGATTAATGAATTAAACTACATTAAAATTAATGCACCATAAAAAAATTAAAAGACAATCTCCAAAGTGGGAGAAATGCATATAATCAATAAAGGATTGGTCTCCAGAATATATAAATAATTCCTATAGATCAAAAAGAAAGACAGTCCCAGAGGAAAAATGTAACAAAAGACATAAAAACAGGCATTTCACACACAAACAAATGAAGAACAAATGAACAAACAGAAACAAAAAATAAAAACACCACCACACAACTGTCTGGTAAACATATGGAAAGATTTTCAGCTTCATCAGCAAAGGAAGTACAAGGCAGGCTGGGTCATTTTAAGACCATCACAGGCTCTACCTATGCTTAGTTTTGGAGGCTTCATCTGGTATTTCACAAACCATAATGCATCCATATGCCATATTATACCCATTTACTCAATATGTATTTTTGAGTGCCTACCAGGTGCCAGGAATTGTTCTATACACCTGGGACATGTTGGTGAACAAAAATGACAAAGGTCCCTGGCCCCGTGGAGCCTATTTTGGGTGGGACATAGACTGCAAGCATGAAGAGGTAACTGTGTAGTAGTGTGCTAGAAGGTAATGAATGTCATGGAATAAAAAGGGAGAGTAGTGTGGGGGAAGAAGTGGACTGCGGGACAGAAGGCTCTGAGGGGTGGTATTTAAACAAAATATGCCTCAGAGCGTCTCCCTTGCTCGTTGGTTCCCTTGAGCCCTTCAGAAGGTTGCTTCCTGGGGTATCAGCTAACAACAGCTTGGAGGGCTCACTCCTCTCAGAGATATTTGCAGGCAGGTGGGTGAGAGGAGAAAGCTGAGAACGTCTCCCCCAACCCCAACATACTCAGGTACAGATGGCGGGTCAGGGGTAGGAGAGGCAGCACGGTGGGGCATGGAAGGCACAGGGGATATTTCATCACTTTTCCTCCATCGTCTTCTGCAGCTTATCCCACAGAAGGGGCCCCCCTCTCAGAAAAACCCACTAGAGAAACCTTTTCAGAGGAGAAGGTCCTCTGCCACCCAGGCTGCGTAGCAGGAGGAGCACCGGGGTTGCTCAGACTGGATAACCAGTTGCCCTTATAGACGCTGCCTCGCCACAGTGGCAGGAAGCAAGCATTTTCTGAAACATGATAGCTAGTTGTACCCCCTTGCATGAGCAAGAATTTAAGGCAGCTTTCTGAATTCTGCAGGCTCTGCTTACGTGTACAAGTTGGGTGGAGGTCTGTCTCCTGGGAGTTTCTAAACAATCCAACAAACAAGGGTTCCCACAGATACATTGGCCTGAGGTTCATGTTGGTCAAGTGGAAGCAGCTTGGAAGACACTATTGGCCGGTAATGGACACAGACATCAGAAGTCCTCCTGACAATGAGACTAGTGTGATGCTAGTCCTTTCCTACAATGTCCACAGCCTGGGAGGCCAGATGTGGAGCCCTGACCACCAGCAGCTGGCATCTTAACTCAAGGGGCCCCTGCTCCCCCCTAACGCTTCCCTTATTTTTACTTTGGCTGATCTCTCCAAACACTGGCCAAGGCCCAATGGGATCAGTTTCTGGCCCTTGTTAATCATTTTATTGCCTCCCAACCTGTTTGTCCAAAGCCCCTTTTGCCCTAGACACAGGGCCAGCCCACTTTGTCCAAGTCTGCAGGGACAGAGGCCCCACCCTGAAGTCCTCAGAGGCAGGGTGGCCAAGTGGCTTCTTTTTCACACTGGAATGAGACTTCCCTTTCCAATTAAAGACCACACAGGATGAAAAATATGAGCAAGGCAGCCCTTCCAGCTTGAAAACTCCTCGCCTTTTACCAGGAAGAGCAACCAGGGTGCCTGCATTCCAGGCCCACCTGTTTAGAACTGCTGGCCTCTCTCACTGGCTATCATTAAGCCTCTTTTTCCTTTGCCTGCCCCCAGTCCAAACTCAAGGTTCTGTCTTTGAGATAGGTTTGTTTCTCTGGGCTTGTCCGGTCCCTGGGGTCAACCTCCTAAGGCTTGTTTTCTTTTGGCTTGTGTGGCAGAGAAAGATGTTTCAGGCTTTTGAGACAAAAATAATAATCACACAAACTAAAACCAAGCAGGAAGTCCACATCCTCCATTAAACCCTATGCATATCCATTAAAGATATGCACTCCCCCCAGGGAACCTCCCAAGAGAGCTGTCGGGAAGACTGGGTCTCAGGACTCTGAGGAGAAGGTAAATGAAGGGCCCCTGGAGGCATCAAAGGGGCAAATGCCTCAACTACAACAGTGGACAACAGTAGACAAGGGACCATCTCACATATCAGTTCTCTGCCCAGGCCCAGAAGGCATTTCCCTGAAGGAATGGAGGTCTGTCACCATCCAAGGTGTCTGTTTGCCTCCATATCAGCCGGGCAGCTCAGCTAGAGAGCACTGGGGTGTATTTTTCTATTTCTCTCTCCCTGCAAGGTCAACTTTTCTGGCAAATATCTAGCACTCTTCTAAGAGCATCATGTTTCCAGAATCCCCTTGTTCCCAGGGCCAAATGAGTGTTTGGTGGGAAACTGTGTTTTTTCAGCCACACCTCTGGGGCTGCCCCTGGACCTGGGATCTGTTGGCTCTTTTCTCTCTTGCCTGCGTTCTGAGGTCTTGCCTGGGAGCTTAAAGATGTGCCCGGAGCCTCCAATCACGGCTGCCTCTTTGTTCTCCAGGCAGTGACCTTTATTGACATAATCTCAACCCCCTCCCCCCATCTACTTGAATCCCCCATTCTTTTTCCCCTTTCTGGTTGGAGTGAAGGATTTTACTCTCAGGGGCCTAATCCTGTTGCTCTTGTGTGTGACTAATTCCCTCCCCTCCCCCTCGGCTCCTGGTAAAGACGAAGGGGCCTATTTGCCCGACCAGGGGGTCTGCGCCCCTCGTCGGCAATCAAAGCACAAATACATTCCTCTGGGTGATTTCCTGCCCTGAAAATCCAGCCCTCGAACACAAGCCTCCTCTGTTCCCTCATGGCCACCGGCGCCTGGGACCAGGACTTCAAGGAGAAGGATTTATAAGTCATCGATGCTTCGAACCTGCCAGCATCTAGTGTGACAGCAAGTTGTATTGTTATTCAGACAAAATGATTCCCTGGGGAGAATGTGTCCCTAGGATCCTGCCAGTCTCTGGTGGCCACCGTGGCGACGGGCGCGTGAAGGTAACTTAGCGCTGGATGGAGGCTTCTTATCCTCCAAGCACCCCACACGCCCCAGCGGCTCAGCTTCAGCTGCCCGATTTCTGAAGTTAAAACGCACATAATTATGGTATTGTTTGGCTGCCAAGAATTCTGGGTTAATCTCAGTTTTATTTTGACTGCTACCTAAAATAGCTTGTCCCCGAGGACAGCAGCAAAGGCCAGGAGTCGAGGAACAGAAAGGCAGGCCTGAGATCCAAGCTGGCCCTCGTTTGAGTCCCAAACCAGGGTGCAGAGGTTTGGGGAGGCTCACAAGTGCATGGGATCAGGCACTTGAAGCCAAGGCCACCCCCGACCCCCTCCCTCCTAGAGGCCTCTCCTTGAACACTGGCCTAGTGGCCTAGGGCCTAGCTGCCCTCTCCCTCTCGGGACCTGGCGCATGAGCTTGTTAGAGGAGCAGTCATGGCCAGTCCCTCTGTCCCCACACACGTTCGGGACAGTCCCTGAACGAGTTTGGAGTTCTGCTTTTGTGAGCTGGGGAAGACAGGGCGGGTGCTAAGGGCTGACATGGCAGAGTGCTTGTTACCTGGCAGGCACAGGTCCGCCTGCTCGTGTGTGTAGTGACCCCTTCCGTCCTCACAGTCCTCACGGTGGGTACCTTTGCTGTCTTCTGACCTGCTCAGAGCCACACAGCTGGTAGGTGGTGGAGACAGAATCTGAGCCCAAGGAATCCTTGTTCCAGGGGCTGCCCCCTCCCTGCTTGACACTCAGTGTCTCAGGAGCTGCCGTCCGTGGGAGAGAAGCATTCGGTTCCTCAGTGGAGGTCACCAGAAGCACAGGATTGAGTGCTGTTTCTCTTTCTCAGAGCACATGTAGAAGCCTTGCCTTAGATATTCCCCATTATCCTCAGGTCAACAAGCACTTACTGAGGGCCCCACTCTGTTCCCAAGTCTCTAGCCCACTGGGCTGTGGGTATCTACCAAAATTTCAGTGTTGTTGAAGGGAGGATCACGACACAAGGTGATGCACGTTCTTATAGAGGAATGTTTCCTGTGTGCAGTCAAGGAGGGCTTCCCAGGGGAGGGGTCATTCAGGATTCTGAGCCATTGGACCTGCGCTGTAGTCTGAAGGGCATGGCAGGAACTGAGTAACCATCCCTCTTCCCCTCACCACCGGCCCCTACTGTGCTGACTTCACAGGAGCCTCTTCTCCCCTTCCTTCCTGCCCCACCTAAATGCTTGTGAAATTTTTCCAGACTGAGGCATCCTTGAACTTCTAAGGCTTCCAGAGCAACCAGTCCAGCTACTGCCAGTGGCTGCGATCTGTGCGCCCTACCAGGGGTTAGCATGGCTCCAGCCAGCAGTGCCCATGGAGTAGGCTCAGGCTCAATGCAGCTGCTCAAGGTCCCGAGGCTGGCATGTGGCAGGACAGATGGGTGCCCCAAGAGCACTGGGACAGGCACAGAGCACCGGGGTTCCAGCACGCTTCTTCATTCTTTTCTTCTCCTATGCGAGGAAAGGTTCCCAGAGCCAGTGTGTGCGGTATTAGGTGGGGGTGTGTTTCTTTTGCTCCTCAGAATGTTCTCTTTCTTTCTACCTTTTCTTGCTGTTATTCATTTCTTTTAACAAAAGTGTGTCTGATTCCTTTCACTGGAAAACAAAAGCAAAAACAACCATAGGCAGGTAGAAGTTTTATGCTCTTTGCCTGTGAGTGGCGGGGTGACTCCCGCAGTGACTTTGGTTCTGCCCTGACTTTGGTTCTCTGTCAAGCCCTGTGGCCTTGGGAGGGGATTGGGGGTGAGAAGGCACCACCCTCCAGGGAAAGCAGGTATGGTTAAAGGGGCTCATTATGAATAACAGAAGACATTCCTCTTACCCCCTCACTCAGAAATTCCCAGGGTTCTAAGAGCTCTGTCCCAGGATGAAGAATGGAGACCAAATACATGTTTCTTATTATCATGTATTATCACAATATCATGGGAGATCTTTCCCAGAAGGACAAGGAGTCAGAGATGAAGAAAACACATGGCTTTCATACATGAACTATCACAGTGCCTGACACTTAGTGGCCTTACAAAAACAATAATAGCTGTTATCATTATTAAGTATTCAGGGAATGAATGAGTCATTTGAAGGGTGGAGTGTATGGCAGGGAGCGTGGGTGGATGAGGGAGAAAAGATAGTGGGGTAGGCAGCCTCCAGAGATCCCGCCTCTCGTATTGCCACCCTTGGGCAACCCTCTCCTACGCTGTTCCAGTTAGTCTGTGTAGACCGATAGAATATAGCCGTGCCACAGGCAGTCCTGTGGAAGCCCACGTGGTGAGGAGCTGAGGTTCCAGCCAACAGCCAGTAAGGAATTAAAGACTTGTCAGCAGCCACAGGAATGAGCTTGGAAGCACAGCTTCCAGCCCTAGTCCAACCTTCCCATGTCTGCCAGCCCAGCCGACATCTTGTCAATAACCTAATGAGGGACCCTGAGCCAGAACCACCCCGCTGAGCCCCTCCCCAGTTCTGACTTTCAGACACCATATGAAATAATACAACGTTGTTTTAAGCTGCTATGTTTTAGGGTGATTTGTTGCACCATAATAGAGAATAATACAAGGAGGGTGCTAGGAGCTATTGGTGTCCCTTGGCCGACTCTAGAGCCTACTTGCAGCTCCGGTCAGTTCCCTTAAATTGCTGTATCAGTTAGCTTTTGCTGCATAACAAACTACCCCCAAATTTAGTAGTGTGAAGCAACTTAGTATTTAGTTTATGATTGTGAGCTCAGCAGTTTAGGCCGAGCTGAACTTCTGGGCTGGGCTCGCTAGGGTGTGTGTTCCTGGTCAGCTGGCAAGTTGACTGGTGGCTGGTTGACCTGAGGGCCCTTAGCTGGATGACTCCTCTCTGCCCCATTTGTCTTTCATCCTTCAGCAACCAAGCCTGGTCTTGTTCCCATGGTGCAACACAGTTCCACAAGTATAAGAGCAGATGCTGTAAGGTCTTTTGGGACCTAGGCCAAGAACTCCTACGACTTTGTAAGCTCTGCATGCTCTTTGCCAAAAGGCAAGTCCGGGTTCAAGGGGTAGAGAAGTAGATTCCACCTCTCAATGGAAAGAGTGGCAGGGCACTGCAGACATTGTTATGGTCTGTCCAGCCCATCCGTAGATTCTATCTCAAGCACCCACATCTCGCTGCCTGAGTGTTCTTTGGTCCTAAGAGTATATTCAGCCCTTACATGAGACAGATGAGAAGGGCTAAGGAGTCAGTGTCCTCAGGTCAACCCTCAACTGGTGAGGAAGGGAGGTGGTAAACAAAGCCCCAGCTTCCTCACCCTGGTCAGAAAATTCTTTTATTTTCTTTTGCATTTATTTATTTTTTAGAGACAGACCAAGCATGAGCAGGGGAGGGGCAGAGAGAGAGGGAGACACAGAATCTGAAGCAGGCTCCAGGCTTTGAGCTGTCAGCACAGAGCCAGATACAAGGCTCAAACCCACAAACTGTGAGATCACGACATGAGCTAAAGTTGGACACTCAGCCAAGTGAGCCGCCCAGGCACCCCATGGTCAGATAATTCTAAGGAGTGTCTTTAGACCGTGTACACAGTCTCTCAGAGAGACCCTGAGGGATTGAACCCAAGGTTCCCACCCCTTATTGGCATCCCTTCCTTCCTTGTCTCTCACACCCCCACAGCCTTACCGTGCTCTGAGGGTCACTTCCCTTTAGCCATCTTGCACTAGCACCCAAATCCTTATGGAAGGATCTGCTTCTAGGGGATCTTACACTAAGCCAGGTAGGCAGGAGTTAGAGCATCCCTGGTCTCACAGGCCAAGCTAACGAGTTTGAATTTATTCTGTGGGTGATTGATCTTCCGAGGGTTTTAAGCAGGAAGAATTTGCGTTTTAGAAACTAAGTTAGTGGCAAAGCAGAAACTAATACCATTTCACTGACCCCCCCAGGCTAGTGCTCTTAGGTCAGCTCTACACTGTTTCCAGTTCTGGGTGTAAGACCATGTGGAACCTAAAATTTTTTTTCATTTATTTTTAAATAGGTGATAAATACACATGGTACAAAATTAGGAAAACACAAAAGGTCAGATCTATTTTTATAACCATTTTCACCACCGAAGGAGCATTTGAATGGCCATTGTTTCCAGAGTGTTTTAAACCATGGTAGAGTTGGACCCCCGTGGAGGCCGCTCCTGGCCCTGCCCCCTCCTGCAGCCTGTCCTGGGGCTTCTTCTGCGTCCTGCTGCCTGCAGGCCTCTGCTGGGGGTGAAACAGTTGTCCTCCCTGGAGAAGGATGCTGTCATTCTTGGTCCAAAGGAAACTGGGGGGGTTGGAGGATGTCAACATCCTTGGCGGATGCCATCTTTGCCTTGTCACAACAAATAATTGCCAGTTGACTGAGCACTACCAAATGCATTAGTGTTTACAACTTGTTCTGACAGAAAATTTAAAAGTGCACAGTCAAGGCCGAGCTTTTATCTGTTAGCTGGGGGGAGGAAGAGATAGTGATTCCTGACACCCCAGGTCTTTACATTTCTCCCAGAAAGCTTCCGTCTGTCCACGATGTGAGAGAAGTGCTGTCAGGTTAATCGCCCTGGGTCAGCCCAACCATCTTGATTTAAATCACTCAAGTCCATAAATAGTTTTTGAGTGTCGGCTGAGGGCCAGCTCTGAGCTCAGCTCTCTGAGGTATTTAACTAGTTGTGAGCCACCAGCTCAGGCACTCAAGAAGGAAAACTGGTGAGGTGGCAGGCCTGGTGGCTTTGGAACCAGGAAGATGTATGGAGAATCCAGCACACTCTCACCTCCCCAGCCAACTGGAGAGATCTTGGGCATCTTGGCTATCTCTCCAGAGCCTCTGTTTCCTCACCTTTAAAATGGCCCCTGCACTGGGGCATCTGGGTGGCTCAGTTGGTTAAGCATCCGACTTCAGCTCAGGTCATGGTCTCGTGGTCCATGTGTCCAAGCCCCACATTGGCTCTGTGCTGACAGCTCAGAGCCTGGAGCCTGCTTCAGATTCTGCGTCTCCCTCTCTCTCTGCCATTCCCCCACTGTCTCTCTCAAAAATAAATAAACATTAAAAAATAAAATAAAATGGCCCTGCCTATTGCTCAGGAGTAGGTGAAAATCCCAAAGATGGTGTCTTATTTCCTTGGCTTCTCCCTTGAGGAACTTGCAGCCTAGCCGAGGAAAGATGACACACATGTGAAAAGAAGAAAAGATCTCTAAGAGATCATCAACACTGCAAAACAAAACAAAAAAGAGAAGAAAATGAAGGACAAGAAACAAAAGAATATATATACAGGGGTTATGAGTTGCCAAAGGCATTAGTCTGCTGGGGCTGCCATAACAAAGCACCTCAGGCTGCGTGGCTTAAACAACAGAAATTGATTTATCTCACAGTCCTGGAGACTGGAAGTCCAAGATCAAGGTGTCAAGAGGGTTGGTTTCGTCTGAGGTCTCTCTCCCTGGTTTGTACACGGTTCTCTTCTCCTATGTCTTCACATGTTCTTCCCTCTGTTCATGTCTGTGTCCTAATCTTTTCTGACTTAAAAAGACACCAACCATATTGGATGAAGCCCCCCTGTATGACTTCATTATGCCTTAGCGATGCCCTTAAAGGCCTTTTCTCCAAATATAGTCAAATTCTGAGGTACTGGGTGTTGGGACATCAATATCTGAATTTGGTGGGAACACAATTCAGTCCATAAGAGCAAACAATGTTCACTCTAGAAGTTGAACAGGAAGTTGCATCAGAAAGGCAAGAACAAGGAGGGATTTGTGATTTTATTCATTCTTAACCCAACACAGAACTGCAGTGGCTGGCACATAGTAGGCATGCCATAAATATTTGCAGAGTGAGTCGTCAAATAAATAAATTAAATAATGAATATTCTATACAGTTTTTGTCCTTGGGCCTTATGAAAGGCCTCAGAGAAGACTATGCAGAGATGACAAAAAGGCAAAATGGGTGGCTTCCATATTCATAAAAGGCTTTTCCCAAGAACACATTCTGGTCTGTAAAGGCACAAGTCAAAAATGGGTGCGACAGAAGTTTCAAAAACTGTGAAGGGCATGGATAAGACTATAATCTTGAAATCTTCACCAAATATTGTGTTGTTAGAAGTAGATAGAGAACAAACAACTTTTGAACGTGACAGTGATGAGGTGTTAGGACACATGCACACAAAGAAATAAAAGGAGAAAAAAAGAGGTCCTCTTTGTGATTAGTGTACTTAGAGAATTTCTTACGACACAGAAGCTAGACATATAATCAGGAAGGGAGGGAGTCAATGAATTGATCCCAGCACTAGCTGCTTCAGATCCCTTTGGGATTTTGACTCCCATGTTGGAGACACACTGCTGGTTGGGTGGATCATGGATCCAACCAAGTATCGCATTTCTGTGGTTTTATGTTCCAACATTTAATAGCACCCAGTATGTGCCAGGCAGTGCTCTTGGGTGTGAGGACACGGAAGTCAATGTGGTGTCCTAGCCCAGCCCTCTAGAACCCAGACTCTGGAGATAGAAGCAGGTATGTGAAAAGATAAATTGCAGTTTGCTGAGGCTGTCCATTTCATGATAAAAATAAAATTAAAAGGCTTTATAACTTCACAATTCTGTGATAATAACTAAATGAACAGTCTGTGCATTAAAGGGACTTGATAATATTAGATAGATAGATAGATAGATAGATAGATGATAGATAGATAGATAGATAAAGGATACCTGGTAGAAAACACTAGGAGCGGGGACTCAATGCTATACATCCTTTGGGTTACTAGCATAAAACCTCTGTATTTGCTTTTGAAATAAAAAGGAAGTTAAATCTGTAAGTTATTTGTCTTTCTTTTTTTTTTTTCACCCCCCTTCCCCACCTGCATTTTAGAACTTCCTATAAAGTCAGAAGATGCTTGTCGGATAATTAGATGGATAAATGAGTAAAAGAATGAATTTTTTGCTTCTAGAACTGGGCAGTTTTATCCAATAGAAATTTGTTAACCTTTGAAGGCTCATGATTATCAAATTCATCAAGAAAGCATTTCTGAGGTCTCTTTGCATATAAATCCTGGAAGCTGTCTCGATTCTAGACAGAAAAAGTGCCATTTGGGGTTTCTGAAACTACTGCTGGTGAGTTTTAAAATTTGCATTTCCAGAAATTCTATGGAGTGGGAACTCTACAGAATTGTAAATTGCAAGCCAAAGGTCATATGGATGGCACATGGATTTCAGCAGCAACACTGAAGAAGGATATCTTACTGCAGTGACTTCTCACTCTCCCTGCACTGAAATGAGTACATTTCAATCCCACATATTGTGCAGGAAGGCTGTCCCTCCGGGGAGCCCCCACATGATTCCAGAAGCCTGGCATTCTTGATGACCTCACCAGGAATTTAGTGACTGGAAGGCAGAGGTCCAGGAAAGAATGTTGGACCAGAAATCTGGACGTTATTAAATGATGTTTCCTTATGAGAAGCTTAGTCTTAGTTAGGTCAATTTGATTCACGAGAAGATAGTTCCATGGCTTTCTCAATTTTCTTTTCTCCCCGTGTACCTTTCCCCACCTCGACTTCCCATCTTCTCTCCAGCAGGAGCTTCACAAAGATGACACTATACAGTTGTGTTGTCTGATAACCACATATGGCTGTTTAAATTTAAATTAATTAAAATTAGATAAAATGTAAAATGCAATTTCTGTCATACTGATCGCATATCAAAAGCACTCAAAAGCCACATGTGTCTAGTGGCTACGGTAAAGAACAGTGCAGAGAACATTTCTATCATCACAGAAAGTTCTGTTGAACTGTGCTGCCCTCGGGAGAAAGGTAGGTGAGGAGCCAAGGAGGAAGGAGGTAATTTAGAAGAACTTCCAGACCAGCCGTCTAGAGAGGAGAAGGAATGTTCTACCCGGAAGTCACTGCAGGACGCACAACTAGGCAACAAGAGGGAAGGGGGGATAAAATGAGGGAGACGGCATAAGCTTTGGGGCAAGAACTCAGGTTTAATCCTGGCTCTACCACCTACCAAGTGTGTGGCCATGAGCCAGTTAGGTGAACTCTCTGAGCCTCAGTCTCCTCATCAGGGAAACGGTGGTTTGCTAATAGTGTTATGCCATTAGGTGTGATATAAGAATTAACGAGACAATTAATATAAAGTGCTTAGCATGCTGCCTGACATATGGAAAAAAGGTCAAAATAGTAAAGGGTAATGGGAGAGGGAAGAAGAAGGTGTAAAGAAAGAAAGGGAAGAACAGGAGGTAAGACAGCCAAGCTAGGAAGAACTACACAGAGGATCTTTAAAAGGACCTGAGCGGTAAGCACTTGTATGGTGACTGGAGGGCAAATGGTCCGTAGGACAGAGCAACAGAAGGCAGCTGGGCTTCCAGACAGCTGAGGGGCACAAGAGGAAGATCCTCTGGCCTCAGGATTAGAGAAGCTCGACCGGGCAGTGGCAAAAAACACCTGTGAGAGGGACAGTTTTCCTGCCCATCTGTGTCAGTAGGAATTGCACTGCTGTTTAGGGTTTAGCTGATTACATCAGTGATTGTGCTCAAGGGACGTGAGAAGTGTGACCTTCCTGGGCAAGACTAGAAGAGCCAGGGCAGGGGATGGAGGGGCCCAATGTCGAGGTGATGTGGGGCACCAGGGTAAAGGGAAGGAGGGGCATTTATTCAGTACCTACGACTTTGTTCAGCACTCGCACATCCAACTGCAACGAAGCCATACAGCAGTTCTGAGGACGGCACTCCCATTTTGTGGAAGAAGAAACTGGGGCTCAGCTGGGTGAAGGACTTGCCAAGGTCACACAGCTGGTCAGTGACTCAGTGACAGATTCAGGATCTAAGCCCTGGTCTGTTGCATTGCAAAACCTACGCAAATTTGCTATGCAAGCCTTTAAACTCTGAGGAAGAGAAAATGATAGTGATGTGCAGACAGAGTCTGAAAGAGTTGGCATTACGTATATTCATCACTACTGAAGCCCAGTGCCGTGGCAATGCTGTACAGTCACAAACATGAATAAGATAAGTAGTTTCCTGCTTTCAAGGTGCTTGCACAACAGGAAGGGAGCCAAAAGCAAAAAAAAAAAAAAAAAAAAAAACCNAATGTTCAAACTCATTCATTTATGAAATACTCTTTTGGGGCACCTGGCTAGCTCAGTTAATCATCCAGCACTTGATTTTAGCTCAGGTCATGATTTCTCAGTTCATGGGATCAAGCCCTGTGTCAGGCTCTTCCCTAACAGCACAGAGCCAGCTTGGGATTCTTTCTTTCCCTCTCTCTCTGCCCCTCCCCTTCTCATGCTCTCTCTTTCTCTGAAAATCAATGAATAAACTTGAAAGGAAGAAAGAAGGAAGGAAGGAAGGAAGGAAAGAAAGAAAGAAAGAAAGAAAGAAAGAGAAAGGAAGAATCTTTTTATTGAATACCTTGTATGTGCCAGGCACCGTGCTAGGCTCTGGAGACACTATGGTGTGCTGTTGTAAATTGTTTACAAAAACTGCTGCATTTCCCCCTTCCCATTATCCATACCTCTTTGCAGTGTGACTTTGCAGCTTCTCCCAGCTTGTGTCTATTTCTCCACCTTTTGACTCTGGGCTGGCCTTATGACTTGTCTTGGCCAGTAGAAAGTGGTGAAAGGACTGTTGTACCTTCACCAAATCATTTAAGATGCCTTGTACCTTACGGCTCGTTGAAACCCTATACCTGCCATGCAAACACAGCCTGCTTAGCCTGCTGACTGAACGTGGCCCGTTCACTTTCATTGTTCCAGCCAATGGCCAGCTACCTGCCAGACAGATGAAGGAGGCCATTTGGGGCCTATCAGCCCCAGCTAACCCAATAGCTGATGCCAGATGCATGAGCTGACCCATAGACACCTGAGAACTAATACATGGATGCTTTTTAAGCCACTGAGTGTTTGGCTGGTTTGTTTTACAGTAAGAGCTAACTGATACATGAGCAAAACAGATATCAGTTCTCAAGAAGCATATGATTAAGGGGCACATGGGTGGCTCAGTCAGTTTAGCATCCGACTTCAGCTCAGGTCATGATCTCACAGTTTGTGAGTTTGAGCCCTGCGTCGGGCTCTGTGCTGACAGCTCAGAGCCTGGGGCCTGCTTTGGATTCTGTGTCACCCTCTGTCTGCCTCCTCTTCCTCCTCCACTCGTGCTCTGTCTCTCTCTCCATCAAAAATAAGTAAATATTAAAAATAAATTTTTAAAGAAAGAAGCTTATGATCAAATGGGGGAGACCAACTGTAATCACAAAATCCTACAAAAATATATTAAGGAAAAGGAAGTGATAATTAAGTCAGCCTCCATGATGGGCCTCTGTGAACCTCCCATCCTGGTATTCATACCATGTGCGGACTTCTCCCACACTGTACCAGGTTTGGTGTACTTAACCCATAACATATGGCAGAAGGGATGATATATCCCTTCTGAGGTTAGGTTCCAAAAGACTACAACTCCTGTTTTAGGCTCCTTCTCTCTCTCTCTCTCTCTCTCGTTTTAAGTAGGCTTCACACCCAGCACGGAGCCCAATGCAGGGCTTGAACTCACAACCCTGAGATCAAGACCTGAGTTGAGATCAAGAGTCAGATGCTTACCTGAGTGAGCCACCTAGGCGCTCCTCCTTTTTGCTCTGATCACTAATTCTGGGGGAAGCCAGCCGGCACGTCCTAAGGACACTCAACCCATGTAAAGGTCATGTGACAAGGAACTCAGGTCTCCCCCAACGGTCCAGGAGATATGGAGGTCTACCAATCACCAAGTGAGGGAGCTGCAAAGGGGTTCCAGATGACAGAAACCCAGGCTAGCAGCTCACATGTAACCTCCTGAGAGACCCTGACCCAGAACCATCGGGCTAAGCTGCTCCCAGATTCCTGACCCAAAGAAACGGTGAAATAGCAAATTTGTGTTGTTTGAGGGTGGCAGATTTGAGGGGTGATGTTACACAGCAACAGATAAGTAACAAAAGGAGTTAACAGGTAAAAGAGGGTAGGGAGGTAGAATGTCCCAGATAGAGGGACTAGCATGACCAAAAGGCCAGCGGTAGGAGGATCTATAGCACATTTGAGAAACAGAAGGCAGACCAATGTGGCGAGCAAGCATGGCCTTGTGGGTCTTACTAAGAAGTTTGCCTTCAGGAGCAACAAGAAATCAGATTATTCGGGGACCAGCCTGGGGACTCCAAGAAAGCCTAGGTTCTTAGACTGGTGGGAAGAAGAGGCTGGCAACCCAGGCCTAAGGAATATTGTCCTGCTTTGCCCTCCATCATGAATTGTAACAACTAGAATCAGGGAAACCCACTTGGGAGGCCGTCCTCAGTGGGGGTGGCTCCTTGTCTCCCTGTGACGCCAGCCCGGGACCCTGGAAGCCAGCGATGGTGGTGGCGGGGGATGATGGTAGACAGCATAGGTCGGCGACAGTGCGGAAAGGGTGTGGAACAGGGAGGACATGTCAGGAAGGAGGAAGAGCCAGTGAAGGAAGAAGGGTGGTGGTGGAGAGAGAAAAGTGCAGTGTCTGCGGAGGTGGGGAGGGCGAGGTGAAGGAGGAAGAGGGAGTGGGTGCCACAGGGAAGCCTAGGAAGTCTGCAGGATGTCACTTAGACGGTTGGAGACCTAACCAGGAAGTAGGAGGCTCCTTGAGACACTGGTGTTCAGAAAACCTGGAAAACTCAGGGATCAGTGTGTAGTGTTCAAGGACAGGAACAGTCACTTGCATGAAACAGAAAGATGGAAAGTAGGAGAGGAGTGGTGCTGGGTGGGGCAGCTAGCACCACCATGGAACGTAGTCCCGCCTCAGGGGCTTGAACTCACGGCCATCACTGGGGGATAGCCACATGTGACCTGCGGAAGGGACCCTAACAGCCATCTTAGAGGCAAGAATGATGAGATTCAGTTTGCCCCGGAGCAGAGATCATGGGCCCTTCTGGCCCTGATAAGATCTCGCCAAATTAGTGACTTTGGGTTTTAGTTCTCTGTACTCAAATTAACCTTTAGAGGGGCTGAGGAAGAGGTGGCAGATAACCTGCAGCAGCAGAGTGGCAGGGTGGGGGAGGGGGCGTGGGGAAAGGGGCTTCTCCCGCACCAGCTCTGCCAGGCACAGCATAGCTACGCTCGCCCGGCTTCCTGGGCTGGCCTCTCCAGCAGGTGCAAAGACAGAAACAAGGGCCCAGGTGCTAGGAGGGCGGCCACCCTCTCTGGCCTCATCTACCCTTCTACCCCCTGTCCCATCAGGAATGGACTTATACTGCATTACAAGTACTGGGGCACCTAGATTTTTATTTCATTCCCTTGTGGGTTTGGTCAAGCTAGCCTCATCTTTTCTGCGTAGCAAAAAAGAGTCTAAAGGATGAGTGGGGACGCCTGGGTGGCTCAGTCAGTTAAGCCACTGCCCCTTGATTTTGGCTTAGGTCATGATCTCACAGTTCATGACATCTGTGCTGGCAGCACAGGGCCTCCTTGAGATTCTCTCTCTCTCTCTCTCTCTCTCTCTCACCCCTGCTTTCTGCACCTCTGTGTCTCTCTCCCTCTTAAAAATAAGTAAAACAAACTTAAAATTCTTTAAAGGTTTGAGTGTTCCCCAAAACACCTTTGCAGAGAGAAAGCAAAGTTTTGTTATCAAAACAGAGCATTGTACAGATAGATCTGTTCATTTTGTGACTTGACTATAGAAAGTTAACGTTATTTTTTCTTGTTTTAAAAAACATACATTTGAGATAGAGATGTGAAAGAACTATATGATGTTCCATCAGGGAAATAGATTCCACAGAGATTATGTTATAGGAGCAAAACTCTGGTCCTTACAGAGGAGGGGGTGCATTGATCAGATAAAGAATTTTTTCCTCCAGTCTAAACTCTATAAATGAGAAATAGAATTAAAAAACACACACACAACAGCTTTCGTATCTAAACTGCCATCTTTTTTCTCTTTCCATGTCTAGTCCAGGAGGTATCCCCCCTTCTTGCCATTCTAAGGGAGAGGAGGGCTGCCTTTGAGCACTCAGCACTGTCAATCCTAATCTGATGCCAGTAGTCGAAGACCTCCTTATCAGGGCCACCTATGCTAAGAAAGGGCTCTGTGCTGGGGGGGGGGGGGCGGGGAGGGGAGCCTGTAAACACCTGCCCACACCGCAGCACTGTTCCACTAAAGCGCGGGGTGGGGGGGCGTTTGAAAGCAAAGTTTGTGTCAGAATGTCAGTGCTTGCTCAAAACTCTCCCCGGTTAGGCACACTCATTGGCCTCTCTCTCCCTTGAGCGTGCTTTGAACAGACCGCGGACTGAGAGGATCGGAAAGAAGGAGAAAGAAATGAGGCTATAAATCAACGTAGCCTCTCCAACTCTTGGGGTCAGAAAGCAGATGAAGGGATGAGAGAGACATCCCCTCCTCCAGGAAGGCCTGCTGTTATCACATGTGCTGGAGAGGTCACCTGTGGACACCCCCTTGTTCCTTTCTTCTGTGTGGCTTTGAGCCAAATGCTCTTGGAAGGGAAAAGCACTGACTTCATCTGGGCTCTCTGGCCCTCCCTTCTCTGAACACAATGAGGACTTTTTTTCAGCTTATTGTGGCACTTGGAGTGATTCTTTTCATTGCCTTCTTCAAATGTGTAATCAATTCTCCTCCTGATACCAATTTTGTTTTTATGAACCTGAAGCTTAGTCGTCGCTCACCCACAAGCATCAACAGAAAGCACCTGGGTATTCTAATCACTGTTGGCTCTTGCTGAAAAATAGCCTGCCAGCCTCGTCCTGGCCTGGCACTGGGCACAGGCCTGGGAGGGGCCCAGGCAACGCCAGGACCCCAGGCTTCTTTGGAAAAAGAAACAATTCCAGCCAGTTCAGGTGTTTGGGGGATTGCTGGGATGATTCTTTCCATGTGGATATCAATGTGCTCTGTGAGTAGGTAAGTAATATGGGGAACTTTGGTGGTAACAACAAAGTAGGAACAGAAACCAGTGTCTGTCAGTCAAAAGTTTCATTCAGCCAGCCCATTTCAGAATTTGCAATTAGTATTTTTTCATTTCAAAGCTCTTCGTGTCTTCTGAGGGTAACAGGATGCTGGGGAGTGAGTTTATGGGCTAAATGTACGGACATGAACAAGATCATGACAGCTTGCGAAGGGCCCGCAGTTGGTTGTGTCTGGGGAAAGGGTGTGTGAGACTATTAGTGTTACCAGGAACACCAGGCAAAACCAGGGGAGGCAGGTGTAGGTGAGGTTAAAGTGGTTTGGGGAATCTTCCTACTACCTGTTTGTTCTCTGTCACACCAAGGGCCCAATTTCACGTTAGCCCCATCGGTCCCAGCCCACGTGCAGCGTGTTTGGGGTCTTCATCGTTTTTTGTAAAACCCTGGAGCAGGGTGAGAAGTGGCTTGGTGACAGAGTACAGAAGTCTGCTCATTACTGAAGGTCATGGTTCAGGCGTAGTTCTTGACTTATTCTTTTTCTCCATTTGAGTTCTACACAAGTGAGCAGTAAAAGGAGATGCTTATCTCCTTCCTTTATTTTAGCAGCCTGAAGTTCCATTTCCTTCTTGAAACCTCTGACTCAATGGCTGGAGGAACGCTCCCCCACCACGCCCCATCCTGTCCGTGCATGCAGCTTGCATGACACCCCCTTCAGTCACCACCTTGCCAAGCACTCTCAATTCACTGCTTTTACACATGGTCATTTGTTTTTTTGTTTATTTTAGAGATGTGGGTCACCTATTGCCTAGGTGAGCTTTAAATCTGGCCGTGTTGGTGTGATTAGCTTTTGATTATTCCCAGAAGCACAATAGTATGTCATAGCCATATAAGCATGTAGTGTTATTTTTTCTTTTTGATGATAACATTTTGCTAACCGTTAACGCACGTGGTCGTGGTCACTTCTCCGCCTCAGCTCTGAATGATCTAGGCTAGGGACTGTTATAACCGATATTATCATCATTGTCATCTTCATCATCTTTTTTTTTTTTAAGTTTATTTATTTATTTTGAGAGAGAGCATGCCAGCAGGGGAGGGGCAGAGAGAGAAGGAGAGAGAGAAATCGAAGCAGGCTCCGCATTGCCAGTGCAGAGCCCGACTCAGGGCTTGAACCCGTGAACCGAGAGACAATGACCTGAGCTGAAATCAAGTGTTGGATCCTTAAAGGACTGAGCCACCCAGGCAACACTCATCATCAGCATCATTATCATTTTAAAGCAGGATCATTTAATCTGTATTATGCACATCTACTACACTTAAATAATTGTTCCTATATTGTATTACCGAATAACTTTTCTTGTTCTCTTATTTTTTTTATTACTACAGTAACACAGAGAACACAGAAATTTTGGAAGATAGAAAAACACTCTTTTGGTGCATTTTAGTACCTTTTTCAGTGTATTTAGATTTATTTTATTTTTTTCAATAATGCTTACCCTGTAGTTTGTCGTAGAGTCTACTGTTTCACCTAATAATAGATCATGAATATATTTCCACATTGCTATTCTTTTATGATAGAGACTTTAGTGGCTGTGTAGTATTCTGTTATATAGATTTGACAGAACCATTTCTCCATGATTGGACATTTATTTAGCAAACACTGATAGAAGAAGCACCTACTATGAGTCAGGCATAGCTCTAAACTCAACCCTCATCACAACCCTATAAAATAAGTGCTACTATTATTCCCCTTTTGCAGGTGGGGAACTTGTGGCACAGAGAGGTTAATAACTTGTCCAAGGTCACACCACTTTGTCAGTGGTGGAGCCACCTCTGGATGCAGATACTCTGACTGCACATCTGTGCTCCTAATCACAACACTTTGCTTGCCTCCTGCTCTGTCTGTTGAAAAGCAAAGACCTTTCTCCACCTAGGGGAAAGGCTTGATTTACAGAAGACTGCTCTGGCAAAAAAGGGAACCGCCGTCCCCTGAGTCACTGTTATTTAGAATTAAATTGTCAGCTGTTCAGACAACGGGCAGGGAAACATCTGGACGGTCTGGGCAGTGTTAGCTCTACAGCCCCGAAGGCAATTCCAGGAGAGGCTGCAGACCTAGGTCCGACCAGCCCGTGACCCGAGTTACTCCCTTTTCGGCAGAACCAGCCTTGAAAGGCAGCGCCAGGCTTGCCTGAGCTCCGGGAACTTCCTCACAGCAAACCCAGAAGGCCTTTGGTTTGCATTCCGCCGCAGGAACAGCTGTATCTTAAGCCAAACCAGCCTCGGGAGGCGGGCACCAGCCAGGTAGGAAGCTGCCGGCCTGCTGCTGGGCCCTGGAGCGCAGCGCAGTGCTGAGCCAGCCGAAGCTGCCCGGGGCCGTGGAATGGTGTTGATCCAGCCTATGAAGTGGCTTCTGGGGCAGTGCCTGGTGCTTAGGAGACTCCTCCAACTAACCTGCCCCGGCTCCAGGTTCATTGTTTCCTGGGTAACTCTGGGTCCGTAGCTCTGGGTGTGCGCTTTGGATTTGATCACCTCCTCTCCTACCCTTTCACTTCCAGTCATGATCATATGATGTCATCGCTAATGATGATAATTGTTCTGTTTCACTTACAGAAACACTCACAAACGCACTGTGGGGTGAACAATAGTTAACAATAGTTATCCTCATTTTAGTGATGAGGCAAGGGAGCCACACAGAAGTTAGACAACTTGACATCTGGGGAAGGGTGTCAGGGCAGGGAACCTTGCTTTGAACCTGCACCCTGGAACAGGCCACCACAGTCAGAAGGTAGCTGGGCTGGAAGGGAAATGCTAGGTGAGCCCTCTCGCTCCCCTCAACCCCATCACGTCTGGAAGGAGAAGATCTGAGGAAACAATAGGAATTTAATGAGTGAGAACCAAAAGGCTACAGGCAGTTAGAAGTTGCATTTGTTAAAAAGCATTTTAAATGTTTACTCATTTTTGAGAGAGAGCGTGCATAAGTGTGAACCTGGGAGGGGCAGAGAGAGACAGAGAGAGAGGAAGACACGGAATCTGAAGCAGGCTCCAGGCTCTGAGCTGTCAGCACAGACCCTGATGCAGGGCACAAACTCAGGAACCATGAGATCATGACCTGAGCCCAAGTCAGAGACAACTGACTAAGCCACTCAGGTGCCCTTAGAAGGTACATTTTACATAAGTACCTTAGGCAATTGTTTACAGGAGCTTGGAGAGTTGTATGAAGTAACATTTCTGCATCTTGCCCGGGGAGGTCTATCAGTTTGTCTGTATGTTTCTTTTACAAGAGCCCCTGGAACACACAGACACCACGTCCAAAGTCAGTGCCACAAGGTGAATTGGTCTGGGGAGCCAGGAGTATCACTGCAGTCCTAACACCCACCCCCCTAAATGCTTAAGATCAGATGCTTAAATTTTGTATAGCCCCTGAACTTCTCGTTCACATGTAAGCCCACACCCCAAGTTCCCACCTGGAGTCAAGACTCTGCCCCCTTTTCCTAGCTGTTGAAACAACCCTGAGCGGAGCAAGAATCAACTTCCCAGCTTGGGAAGATCATTGGCTTCATCTGATAACAATCTAAAGACTATAGAAAAGATGTTTTATAATGGAATTAGGTAATACTGGCAAAAACGGCCTTCCAGTCCTAAATTATTTTTTGAGGTATGTCTATTGAGTTTTGGAGGGGTTTTTTCTTTTCTTTTTTTTTTTAAGGAAAGAAAAGATGTATTGTTTTCGCTGTCAAAGTCTTTGTAGATAAACCACAAAAAATAAAAGCACAATGTCTGATAGGCTTTAAAAGTAAAAACAAAGAGTTGCTGGTATGCTAGTCACAGTCACAATAATGTTATTGCCTGGATTAACGATGTAGTCTCTGACTTGATCTTCTGCAATCTATTCTCCCCACCATGAGCAGATCAGTCACTTAAAAGTCCAATAGAGGCGCCTGGGTGGCTCTGTCCGTTAAGCTTCTGACTCTTGATTTTGGCTCAGGTCATGATCTCACAGTTCGTGAGATGGAGTCTCACACCAGGCTGCCCATTGATAGTGGAGACTGCTTGGGATTCTCTCTCACCCTCTCTCTCTGCCCCTCCCTACCTCATGCTTTCTCTCTCTCTGGATAAATAACTAAACATTACCAAAAAAGTGTCATAGATCAGGTCACTCTCCTGCCTAGAAACACAGTGACTTCCGGTCACACCCAGATGGGGTCCCGACTCCTCACAGGGCATTTAGGGCATGGCCCTCATCTCTTTGCAGAGACAGAGTGCAGTAGTGGCTAAGTGCTCCGCGGCTATGGTGCCCAATTAAAATCCAGCTCTGCCTTCTCACTGGCTATGTGACTTTGATTATGCGTGTCTATTTCTCTATACCTGTGTTCTCATCCGTTACCACAGCAGAGAGTGGGGTCCCTTTACTGGTCTCCTGGGCCTATTTGTCTATTTCCAGAGTCACGGTTTGGGGCTTGACCAGCATCATGTCTGCAGTGTCTGAAGAGTGTGGGTAGCTACCACTCTGACTATTGTGAAACCACGAGTATGGGTGATGGCTGTATTCCTGAAATTAAAAACAAGGTGGGAGCTTGCCCTCTCCTTCCCGTGGGAGTAGCTGAAGCGGAAGCGCACTGAAATCCGATGCCCAGAGCTCCGGGGAGGGCTGGGACCTGGTGGGCTCTGTGCCACTGGCCGCTGTGAGGTTTCCAGGAAGCCGGGGCTGTTATCTGACGTCCAGTCTTAATGAAGTGTTCTGGCTTCATGCCTGCCTTCGGAAGAGCCTCTGGGACTGGCGTGGCACAGTCAAATTAGGGACAGGGCCCACTGCTGTCCCCACCATACAGGATCTGGGTCTGAGCCCAGGACTCCACAGACTTACTGCAGGACCTAGTTGCCACAATAGCCACTTCCCCTGCTCAGGTGTGGGAACTAGGTCGGCTTTCTGACCCCCTCTGACCCCGGGCCTGAGCTGATAAGTTGGGGTCATAGAGAGGAGACAGTCGGGCTGCAGCTGTTTTTAAGACTTCTTTCCGGCTCATGTGCTTGGATTTCTTGTCAGCGTTCTCCCTCCCTACGTGAATTCCCACCCCCGCACATACACCCCTACACCTAGACACACGTTTTCCCCCCATAACACCAAACAGGATTCTTGGATCATTTAAAGAAAATATTGGGCTTCAGGAGGGATCTGTGGCAGTGGGGTGGATATGCATGGGGATGTTGGGGAGGGGGCGGGATATGTACCAGGATCTGTTTGCTCGCCCCAAGACCTTCTGATAGGAGAATGTCTCTGCTCAAGTTCAGGTGGGGTGGATCGGTACCTTTCCAGGAGGGTTAGGTTTCTTCTGTGGATAAGCAGTGTGTCCGCTCTACCCATTGCAAACCATAGGTTGTGCGTGGCCTGGGCTCTTCTGCAACATTCCCCCAGCCCCCTTCTCTGGACCAGGTCCCGCCCTGCCCCTGCGGGTGACTCAGGTGCCCTCAGAGGAGAAAGTGGCCATCAGGCAGGTATGACTGGTGGCTCAGGGCCACAGGAAGTGGCTCTTGTGCCTCAGGGTTCCGCTGCCTGACCTTGAGTCACTAGGAGCCTACTGGGCCCCAGGGCCATCCTCTGTATCCTGTGCAGCCTGTAGATATCAAATTCAGCTTCTGAAAGAGGCCCTGGGGGTGGGGCCAGAAAGTGGGCATGAAGGTTGCAGGGGTGGGGGAGAGGCACCCTGTCAGACATGCGCCTGAGGTCCTGCCCAGCCTACACTCTACCCTGTGCCATTCGGTACTGAGTACCACTGAGTCTTTTTTGTCCCATTGGCTTTATATTATTCCTCGTTTTATAAATGTTTTTTTTTATCTTTTTCAAAATTATATGGCTCTGCGAAGAAATGTCCCATGCTAGGAGTCTGTGGGGCTTTTCTCATTGCCCAGCTGACCTGACATGTGTGGGGAGTTGGCTGTCGGCCGGCATGGGCCCTGGAACTTCTGCGCCAGCAGAAGGAACTTGTGGCCACGCGGCACAGTGTTTCAGGGTTCTCCTTCTCCTCCCGAAGGCACATTTTGGGTCAGACGTGGGGCCTCAGGTTCCCTAAAGGAGGCTCAGTAAAGGGGACCAGTGGCAGCAGAGAACATACCCCGTGAGCTTGTGTTCGAGGAAAGTGAAGGAGCTCACAGTGACAGTTGTGTGTGTGTGTGGTGACTCAGCGCACACACGTGCCGGACCCTGCGATCAATGCTTTGCTAATGTTATTGTGTCTAATTCTCTGGGGCCAGTCCAAGAGGTGAGTACTCCTCTATTATCCCCATTTTCTGGTGCAGAACCTGAGGTCCAGAGAGGGTGAAGTGGTTTGTTGGAGGTTGCACAGCCTCAAGCAGCGAGGCCATTCGTCAAGCCCAGGTTTGACTTGAAGGCTACACTTTTAACCCCCACCCCCTCTGCCTCCCACTCNAAACCTGCTTCCCTTCCCCAGAGTCCTGGAGAGTCAGTGCCCTCCACTGATGTGTTTCTTCCTGTGGAATCTGCTGAAAGATCACTCCCGACTGCGTCCATGTGTTCTCCACAGGAGAATCCTGTAGGGGAAAGATTATCAAAATATTTGCTGGCCTTGCGGGGAGTACATAGAGTCGTTGCCAAGCCCTGCTGGTGTGTGAGGTGCGAGGTGCCACCATTCCTCTGGCTTCTGTTCATATCTGTCTGCTGAGGGGAAATGGGAAGAATCCAATGGAAGTTCTAGTTAGCCTTCGATAATCCCAGCAGAGGACAGATGTCAGACAAATAAATAGGTATTTAAGAATCTTCTAGTTTCAGGTGGGGTCTGAAATCTGAACTGAGTGAAGTGCAATTAGCACCCTCCTGGAGTCTGGAGTGTGCCAAACCCCTGAGCTGTGACATGAGCCCTGGGTCCCAGCCAGAAGACTCAGCACCTTGCCCAACTCTGCCTTTGCGGGGGCAGAGGGGGCAGTGAGATGACCTTTGAGAGGCAGGGAAGCATCTAGGAGCCAGGCTGTGTGAACTTGATTCCAAGTCCCTTTCCTAAGAGCTGAGGAACTTGGGGCACGTTCTGTTACCTTTCTGGGTCTCAGTTTCCCCATTTGTACTGTGTGTGTGTGTGTGTGTGTGTGTGTGTGTGTGTGTGTGTGTGTGTATTAAATGCATCTCTATAATATCCCATCCCTGGAACGGTGCTTGGCTATTACATAAAAAGCACCAGGTAAACGTTGTTGTTATTATTTACAGCCCCTTCCTGCTCTTGCATTTTATTAACCAAGCTGTGGGTCTTGGCAGTTATTCCCTGAGAGGTGATGCTTTGGTTGCGCAGTGGGTTGAGAAGCTGGCCGGAGGGAAAGAAGTTTCTCCCTTGCTGGCTCACATTCAATCAGCTCATGAGTTCTTCTACTCACCCTCCCTCCCCACCACAAGGTGCAGCTTTAATACAATTATTTCACCTGAATAAAAACCCTTAGGGGTGGGGTGGGGGGAGCAAGGAGTGTCATTTTCCTCTGAGGATGCCGTGGAAGTATGAGCGGGTTGGGAGAAGATAGTAGGGAGATTGGCTTCAGTTGCTGAACCAAAACCCTGTAAGCTTTTTCTGTTCCTTTTCACTATTTTGAGTTTCTCTCTCCCCAAGGGAGATACCTTGCAGGTGACATACTTTGGGTTAAAAAAACCCCCTATGTCTGAGCCAGAAAGACCAGAAAATTCAAATCAGAGCCCTACTGCTTACCAGCTGGCCAAGGGTACTTCTTCTCTCTGAGGTTTTGCTTCTTCATCTGTAAAATGGAAATAATGATACTTATTTTACAGGGGTTTTGGAGAGTTAAATATAATCAGCTGCTCACAGCACAAAGTAGGGGCTCAGAAAAGCTAGCTACCCCTCCCCTCACCTCTCCTGTACATCTGTGCCTTAAAGTGTCCTCCACTGCCTGTCCATCTTCAGTTCCAAGCAAAAAAGGCAGGAGACTATCCCCAGGTTCCTTTATGTTCTGTGCTGTTAGCTTTCTGAACAAGGCTATAATCTTTCTAGAAGTGCTCCTGGCAGGTTAGAACCTGTGAGCTGTCACCAGGAGTGGATGCTATTAAGGTAAGGCTATAAATAGAAAAGGAACAAAGAGGGAAACTCAACAGCCCTTTCTCTCTTCATTCAGCCACAGGCTGGTGGCCTAGCTCTGAGGTCTCTGGTAATAGCCAAGATTGGTGGTAGTCACAGGGTGGGCTTAGGGGGACTGCCTCTCTTTGCCGGGGATCCTCCACCCCATTCAGGAATGTTTAGGTGACTAGGAGCCACAGTCATGGATAGACTGGCCTTCTTTCCTCTGGCCATGGAGACTTTGGACGGCTGGGGGTAGGCTAGGAGGGAGCTGGATATTGGTAAAGGGGGTGCTAGGGAGGACCTGGGTCTGGGCAGCATATCAATAGGCTGACATTCTGAGCCTCCTCCTGTTAGGTTCCTGGGGCTCTCAAAGCCCTTGCCATCTTCTGCCAGATCCTGGCTTTCTCTTTCATTCGTATAAGCTTTTCTCATTGCTGCTGCCAACGTCTTCTCCCTCAAAGTCACAACAATCCCAAATGGTACCTTTTTGCGATTTAGAAACAGGCACCTCTTCTTTCCAGCAAATGCAGTTCTGCACCAGGACAAAGAGCCTGGGAAATGGGTACACAAGCTAGATTTCCGCCTCCATTTACTCCTTCAGCCGAGCAACCTGTTGCAGTGAACAACCTGCACAACTGTGCATGACAGCCCGATTTTCCATTCTCTGCTTTAATGGTCTGGATCGGCCATGCTGTTTCTGCTGCCTATTCTGAACTTATTGCTCCTGTCTCCATTTCCCTTCCTATAGCATGGCCAGCTATTGATGGGTTACAAAAGATAGCCTGGCACTGTCAGCTTTTCCAGCCCCTCTTTGAAAGAGTTTGTGATCCGTTAGTACTAGGGCTGGGTGAGAGGACATTTGAAGGGCTCCAAAGAGTCCAATTCAACAATAACCTTCATGACATTATGGATCAGTCTAGGCCTAGGTGGAGATTTACCCCATCTCCTACAGAGTGTGATTACCTTGCCTATCCACGGAGCTCCTGAAGAGGCTGAGGGCAGCGTCTCCTTCCGCTACGGTAGTATACACCCTGAAGCCCTAGGGGCTCTAGCAGCGGTCTTAGCTTTTCACCATCCCTCCCAGAGATCTGGCAGGTTCGCTTGGAAATGGCCTTCCTAAAGGCCTGCTCTGACTTCCCAGGATTCCTGAGGGGACAAGCATGTGGACCAGTGTCCTCTCTCCCACCTGGACTCCACAGGATGGTGCTCCTTCACCAGTGACTGGTCCCGAGGGTTCAGGGTGGTCTGAAAACATGGCGCTTTATGATGCCATCTCTCCCTCTCTTTAAACCCACAGTCTCTGCCAGAATATCCGGACCACCTGTTAGACACGAATGGTTCAAAGCCAAGTTTCTGGTAGCTTTGCCAATAGCCAGGAGAGGCCCCTCCCTTTGAGGAACAGAGAGAGAGGTGGGCCGATCCCTGGGTGGTCCTTGTGCTGTACTCTGAAAGGCAGAAGGAGGGGAGAATTGACTTCAGACACAGCCATGGGTGCACGGAAGAGCCAGGCCTTGGTCACTGCGGTGGCGACTAGGGGTGGAGAGATGCTGTAAACCTGTAAAACGATCCTCAAGCTTTCTCCCCAGTTAATAGCTGAATTTGCCCAGGTGATGTGGTAAATGTAGGGTGTTCTAGGAACACGTTTGAGGGGCACTGGCCCAGCTGTACAGAGGCAGCAAAGAAGTTGTGGGGAATGTGATGCCTGCGCTGAGGGGGGTGGGGGGATGCAGTTGGATGAAGGAGGAGGGAAACTGAGCAATGACGTGGAGACGTGGGACAAATGAGGAGTGCAGGGGAGCCATCCTGAGGAGTTTGGACTTTAACTTGCGGGCGGCAAGAAGCTCTTGAGGGCTTTTAAGTGGTGGAGAGATGGGACCAGGCCCACATTTTAGAAGCATCACTCAGGCGGCTGGGTGCAAGGCCGGTTAGAGAAGGGCACGATGGAGGGGCGGGAGACCAGCCAGGAGGCTAAGGTGACAGAGTCCAGGTGACAGAAGAGGAGGGCCTCTACTGGAGTGGCAGTTGGGGAAGGAGAGGAGGGCATGGATTTGAGCACTGCTGAGGCATACAGTCCCCACGACTTGGTGTGTAGTTCGCTGCGTGTGTGCCTTTGTGTGGGGTGGTGATGAAGGGAGATGGGGACCCAGGGCGGCTCCCAGGGTTCCAGCTCAGGCAAGCAGCCTGACATATGGAAGAAAAGAGAAGGGGACTGGCTTTGGGGTGACTTGGGTTTGGGATGTGCTGGTTTTGAGCCAAAGCTGCCCCACAATCAACGTTTAGCAGACCATTTGGATGTGAAACGGTAGCTCGGGAGGCAGGTTGCAGTGAAACTGTGGAGTGTGTGTGATAACCAGAGAGTGAGCTGAGTTCAGGACCTGGGTACGTGCACGTTCAGGGTGTCTGGAGAAAGGGGACCCACAAGGAAGAGGGGCTGGAGAGGCAGGGAAACCAGGGGAAAACGGTGTCCTGGACGTCAAGGGAGTGGAAAGATTCACGAGGGAGGAAGTGGTCACCAATGTCAAATGTAACAGAAAGGTCAATAACGCAATGTCTGAATCGTGTCTGCTGGGTCATGCACCGTGCGGGCTGTTATCAGCCTCACAGAGGGCACTTTCAGTGCAGAAACCGCAGAGCGGCGGGTGAACGAAAGGAGAGAGGTGGTACGGCAGGTGGGACCTGGTGGGTGCGACGGAGCGCAGGCGCAGGTCACTGGAGTTGGGAGGTCAGTGTGCTTTGACACTGGAGCCCTGGGGGTATTGTCGCAGGACAGCAGTAGGTGGCTTTGAGCACGAGCCAGCTCCGGGCGAGATTTGGAGGGGTGTCCGACAACAGGGAGGGTATAGTCCAGGGTGTCCCAGACATGCGTGATCGTAAGGACACATGGAGTCTTGTTAAACACCATCTCTCCAGGTCTCTGCCTGGACCTCTAGGAGAGGAGCCTGGAAATGTGCATGGTCAAGTTCCCCAGGTGATTCTTAGGATCAGGCAAACTGGGGAGCATTGATATCAGGGTGAAGAAGGGGGGATTTGAAGAGGAATGGATAGAGGAAAGGTTTGGAAGACACCCTGGGAAGAAAGCAGAGAGAGACAGACCAGGTAGGAGGTCCCTGAAGAGGGTGGAGAGAAGCCATGCCCAGAGGGCTTATTTTGGATGGTGAGCAAGGGTTCCCCTTTCTTTCCTGTATGACAGAACTGTACCATATCCCGCTTCTGGTCCTGGTGGGGAAGACTGGAGAGTGTGCCTGGAACACTAGTCGCTGAATCATTTGTGGATGTGGGTTTGGATCGTCTCTCCTCAGAAGAACTGTCTCGTCTGTAAAATGGGGGGTGGTTGAAAGTCGGATCCACTCCTCTGCCTCTCTTCCTCTTCCTGTTGTCTGGCTGTCATCCTGGAGGGTCCCAAGAGAAAATGGCCGAAACTTGTCGCTGGGTTTCAAAACACAGAGTGGCTTTATTAAGTTACCTCATCTCTATTTCCAAACAGAGCCAATAAAAAGCTAAAAGGCCATTCTAAGGAGGAGTTTACACCATCCCTGAAATTTTATAGGCTTAGATAACCCTCCCAGGGCTGGAGGGTTTCCTCTTTTCACCCCGTGGTGATTCAAGCAGGGCATCTCTGGGTCCCAGAGCTGGCAGCTGATAGATAGATACACAAGTGGAGGCGACAGCCACCAGTACGACAACCACCGCTGCCCAATCCGGTGTACATTCCTCACCTGAAAGTCCTCAAGGAGGCAGGTGAGTGAGGTTGAAGCAGCCAGGTGTGGAAGGAGACACATGGGCTTTAGAATCCCTGTCAGATCTGTGTTCTAGTCCTCTGATGCTTTCTAGACATGTGACCTTGGGCAACTTAACTTCCCTGATACTCAATTTCTTCTCCTGTAAAATGGGTGTAATGTCTGCCTCCAGGTGCTGCTGTACAGATTGGACAGGCAAAGCACAGAGTGCCAGGCATAGATGCTCGAGCAACTGGCAGAGCCAGTCACTGTGGATCACTGTCGGCTGCAGTCTGCGTGGAGAACCCAGAGCGAGGGACTGGAGAGGGAGAGTACAGGGAGTACGGGGCTCTGGAGGTACTGTTGAGTAGTTTCTGTCTCCAGGAGTTACCAGAATCACTGCAGTCCATGTTTACAGAGGCTTCTTACCTGTCCTCTATTCTCACTTTGTTGCCAGAGGTGGTATTATCACTGTATACATGCTTCAAGGCCAGGGACTACCTGGTCTGCTGTCCCTGGCACCTAGTACTTTCAGGGACACTCTCTAGGTGTTCATTAATAACATACCCTGAATAAAGAAACAGAAACCACAAGTCTAATCATCTGGAGGGCCCTGTTTAAGAGAGGCCAATGTGACTCACTTCAGAATATGCGAGGATTATTCACTTATTTCCTTCCATGTGGTGTATTTGTCACTGCCTGGTCACCCCGTGAAGCAGAGTTCTTCTAATGCCTTCCAAGTTCAGAAGCCCCGAAACGCAGACAGATGAGGTCACATGGGGAGCGCACGGGCGTTTGAACTTCCTGGAAACGCTGACAACCAAGAAATCTGCCTCCCCCTCTCATTTAGACGGGTCCTTTGGGCAGGAGGAGAATAGGGCAGCAGCTCAGCCCCACTAAGTCGACAACAGGAAACAGGAATCTTCCTCAGGCTGCCTGGGGATGACGAGGAAGATGACTGGCACGGTCCCCCTGTAGGAAGGTTGCTGAGCCAGGGCAGGGCCTTTATACACAGTCACCATAGTGAAATGTGGGTTTTGAGTCAGCTGGTCTGGGGTGGAATGGAAATTTGACACCAAGCAGAGATTCAGCATTTCCGACAAGCCCCCCCAAGGAGGCTCCTGCTCCCAGACCCCCGGTGGATAGGGAGAGCTCTGAGGACCAAGTAGGAGGTGGGGGCGGCCCCAGGACTTCACAGTTCACACCTGTGACCCTTCTATGTGGTTTCCTGCCATGGGGGAAATGCAAGTGTATGGGGAGTGATCCCCAACTCTCTGGAAACTCCCCCTACCCCCACCTTGTACCTGAAGGGCTGTTCAAAAGTCCAGTTCACAGATATCTACTGAATGGCTACCAAGTGCCAGGCACTGAGTTAACCTAGTTGGCTTACTTCTTTTAAGAGTCACTTTGCCATTTCATGCCATTCTAAGGCAACTCAACCCAAACTCCCCCACTCATTATGAGAAATAGGGGTTCACACTGGGAGGAGATGTGGACAGTGGAATCAGGAAGTCCAGTTGAGGGGCCTCCACATCTTCGCTATGTGAACTTGGCTGGTTACTCGGCCTCTGTTTTTTCATCTATATAATGGGCTTAATCTTCACCTGAGTTGCTGAAGGGATTGACCAAGATGATGTGTAAAGCTCTTAGTCCAAGACTGGTGAACATAGCTACAAATTTGAATTCAGACTGCATTTCCTCCCACAGAGCCTTGGGTTCTCTGCCCCTCGTGGCAGACACCTCTACCAATTCTAGGCATGCTTGACCGTGTCCTTATCTTTTGGTAATCTTGGTACCCCGTTCAAAGGAGTTCCAAATGGCCACCACCCACGAGGAGTGCCCCACACCAACTGAGTGTGTGTGTGTGTGTGTGTGTGTGTTTGGGAGGGAGGGGTTTATGTGAAGAAGGAACCAATGAGGAAAGGACCAAATTGCTGACCTCGCCCAGCCCTCCAGCTTGCTATCCCAGCTGCCCTTGCACTTGGGTATTGAGGTGTGTGGCAAGCACTTCATTACTGATAATGCGGTACTACGGATTGTAAATAATGTATTTAAAGAGTCACCTGGCAGACACAAGATTGTCTCTACCTTAATATCACTTTTAGGCACTTGCATTCCAATTCTTCTTTCCTGTTCCTGGATCAGTTTGTCTCTTTTTTTGTCAGCTTCTTGTTTTTCTATAATGGTNAGGGGCTGTATACTCTGGCTTGTTTCTTGAGGTAGCCGTTAGAAGGCTTTCTCGGTGGATTCTGCGTCCTTTTTCTCCCAATCTCTCAGGTTTTGTAAGGTTTCCAATGGCTTCAGATCTTTTCCGTGTGATGTATGGGCGCGAGTGCAAGTACGGAGCTCCTTACTTCTCCGCCATCTTGCCCCCTCTCTAGGCACTTGCATTCCAAATGGCTTTTTAAAATTTGAATTTTAACTGTTCATTAAGGTATTTTTCAAGCATACACACAAGTAAAGAAAATAGTGTAATGAATCCCAGCTCTAACAATTATCCACATTTGGGCCAGCAAAGGGTGTCCTGAGTGAAAGAGAAAGTTGTGGAATCAGGCCCTGGGACTGCATACCCCTGGCACTCACCTGGGAGTGAGTTCTACAACACTTATGTCTTTTTGGAAAAAAGGCCGAGAATTCTGCATCTTTCCGATCTGTTTCCAGTTGCCATGTCTTCCCTCTGGAGAATGGTCATAACCCGTACCTGGCCGGGATTGACTGAGCTTGAAAAGTGGGTGGCACCATTGGAACCTCACAAACAGAGTGTCCTTCCTTGGCTCCTGACTGACTCTTGAGTCTAAAATGAGGAAGAATCAGGCAGAGGCAAGAGATTGCTAAGCTGAGAGCCTTGAGCAAGCCTCCACAATGAACCCTCCCACCGCCTCTCAGCACCCACCTGCCTGCTGAGGCCACCAGTGTCTGCCAGGATGGCTTGTGTCCTGTTTTGTAGAATGATAACTACAGTTTTTGATAAGCACCTTAAACAATGGAGAGAAAGGGATAGTGTAATCTGACCTTGAGCTGTGTGGACCCCATAGGGCGGGGGTCTGTGACACTTAACCAATGAATCAACTTTAGCTCTGAGGTGGGGAGGAGGCCATTGTCCCCACACAGCTGTGGCAGCTTATGAACTGATGAACTGATGGAACATTCCATACTGTCATCATTTCTATAGCCTTTCCTCCTGAGACACTATGGTCACCACCTCCCAGCCATGACATCCCCACACCCACCTAGGCAGTGGGAGCCCAGGAAAGAGCAGGGATTGTGGAATGAGAAAATAAATTTCTCATGTGTCCTTGTGACACATAAATGTGTCGGTCCTGGCTCTGTTGTTTAATTGGTTCAGTTCTGTTGTTCTGCTACTTAATTTGCCCTTGGACAAACCCCTGAACCTCACTACCCTCATTCAAAAAATGGGGAGGATAATATTTTACCCCTGAGTGATTTAAAAACCCATATAAGAATTATTCATTTTATTTTCTTAACTGCCCTGGCTTTAGGCAAAACTGTACAAAAAGTGAAGGGTTAATTCAGTGCTTTCCACATTCTGCATCTGAGCCAATTCCTCCTTATTCCCAAGTCCCCCTTCTCTGTTTACCCTGCAAGTATCAGATGCTTCCAGACAGCCAATCAAGAAAACAGCCAATTAGGGGCGCCTGGGTGGCTCAGTCAATTAGGCAGCCGACTTCAGCTCAGGTCATGATCTTACAGTTTGTGGGTTCGAGCCCCGCATTAGGCTCTGTGCTGACAGCTGGCTCAGAGCCTGGAGCCTGTTTCAGATTCTGTGTCTCCCCCTCTCTCTGACCCTTCCCTGCTCACGCTGTCTCTCTCTCTCTCTCTCTCTCCCCCTCTCTCAGAAATAAATAAAACATTAAAAAAAAAGAAAATAGCCAATTAAATTAATATTCATCAAAGAGCTCATAATTTAATCTCAACAGAGGAAATAGTCTCTATTTATCAAGTGCTCACTAAGTGCCAGGCACCGACCGTATTTTTTGCAGTCCTCACAGCAGTGTCATGAGGTCTGTGACCATCACCCCCATTTTACAGATGAGGAAACTGACATGTAAGTAAGCCATTTGCCCAGAATCACGTAGCCAATCCGCCAAACCTGGGATTCAAATGCAGATGTGTCTGACTGTAAATGCACTTGCTATTTGTTTGCTTATATCCTTTTTGTAAGTTATTATAACCTAGTGATTCAGAGCACAAGCCTTAGCCACATGGCCTGGGTTCAAAGCTCGGCGCCTTTCCGTATCACTGTGTGGCCTGGGCAGGAACTGTGTCCTCATCCATAAAAAGGGCTAAGAATAGTGCCACCTCATAAGATCGTTGCCAGAATTCAATGAGTTAACATACATAAAGCTCTTAGAATGGTACCTAGCACATAGAAGGCACTATGTAAGTTATTAATTATGAAAGCAGTCAGTGCTCAAGGAAGAAACTGAAACAGTCTGGAAGAACATGAAGGACAAAGCAAAGTCCTCTCCTGCCACCTGTCAATTTTACCTCTCAGTTTGATGGGAGAAAATTCTTTCAGACATTTTGCCCATGTAGACACATCACCCCACACTAATATATGTTTGTTCTTTTTACATTAATGGTGCAACTTGCTTTTTCACTTTATGATGTTTCAGATCCGTTTCTGTATCAGTCCCTATAGAATTACCTCATTCTTATCAGTCGCACAGTGCAGTCATTTCTCTACAGATAAACACGTTTTTATTTAAGCTGTGAACAGTGCTGCTGTGAATGTCTTAGTGTGGACAGGTGAGTGAGTATTTCTGTAGGACAGATTCTCAGAAGGATAGTCGCGGGGCAAAGGACACATTCAGAGGCAGTGTTCTGTTAGGTCATCCATTAAGGATTAACATTGTTTTACAGAACAGAGAACTGTAGAGAGAAGTTGGTGCTCAACACAAAGGAACGGGCAGCTAATCTTAGCATTTTAACTGATAACATTGTTAGGAAGATTTTTCTCTTTTAAAGATGGTGAGTGAGTCCTACCAATATCCCACAAACCATTCTATTGGGCTGAAGCCCACTTATCTGGGAGGCCAACTTTGCTATCAAAGGTTGAATTAGCACATCTAAGCAAGTCACACTTTTCTTTCAGCCTGGCTCTTCCTGTGTAGTTCCCTTAATTTTCTACAACTTTCCAGGTTCTTTCTGCTGCACTAGGCAATGCTGCAGGGCTCCCCTCCACCCCATGCTGGGGCAACCTGCAGCGTCTACACTAAGCCCCTTCCCATCGTGATTCAAGATGGCAGCCAAGTGACCATTGCACTAAGTTTTCTGTGCATGTGTTTTCTCTTTCTTCATTCCATAGTGAAGCATTTCTTTTCCCAAACTCTTCCTTCTCCACAACTTCACCAGCATCAACAGTCTGTCCCCAGTACTTTTCAGCTCTCTCTTCTCTGTGTTCCACAGCACAGGGGCCTCAGCTGATCCAGTCCTTCTCTCTGTGTCTATCTATGCTATGCTATCTGAAACCAAGAGCTGGAATCTTAACCAACTGAACCACCCAGGCACCCTATCTAGGTAACATATTTATTTACTTATTTACTTACTTATTTACTTATTTATTTTTTTAAGTTTATTTATTTTGAGAGAGAAAGAGAGAGAGAGAGCGCGCGAGCAAGCACAAGTGGGGAAGGGGCAGAGAGAGAGAGAGGGAGAGAGAGAGAATCCCAAGCAGGCACCACCAGCACAGAGCTCCATTTTGGGGCTTGAACTCATGGACCATGAGATCATGACCCGAACTGAAGTCAGACCCTTACCTGACTGAGCCACCCAAGTGTCCCAAGTGACATTGTTTGTAATGAAAATAATACGTATTTGCTAGAAACGGAACACCTATAAAGGAGAGCTGGGTAAAAAAGGAAATTAAAATCATCTGGATTTCCAGAATTATCCAGAGATATTTTCGTGCATTCTCTTTCAATTGTTAAATAAGTGGAGAAGCTAATTCATTCAGACCTGGTCATTAAATTAAGAAAGTAACTATGGAACAAGTGTCCAGACTTTGGTAATGAGGTAGGACCTGAAATGTAGTTCAGCTGTAGACCATCTGGTCAAGGTGTACCTTGTATTGAAAATGAGCCTCTGTTGTCAAGAACTGCATCTCATTTTCATTCCCTCACTCATCCCGTGAGTATTTGAGGGTCTGTGCAGCCATGGCCCCCCTACAATGACTTCTGTAGCCAATGACTGACTTGGCAGTCCTCACACAGATCTTTTGGGAACTGAGTTCACTCCCCTGCGTGGTAGACTGGGGATTTCCATGACACGAGTCCATGGTCAGCTTTTCATGGAGCCGGAACCTGGATGGTGAGACTTCTGAAAATACTACAGTACTTGCCGCTTAAGTGCGTGTCAGATATGCCAGCTCTGTGTGTTGGTGGTTTATTATATATAACATCAGGGAATTCTGTCTCTCTATCTGCAGTTGTTCAAGTTCAGATTTTCTGTTTGCTCTTTATTGGTTATAGCTTAAACAGCTGTTGTTCCTTAGTTTTTGCCACTTAAGGCTGGGCAAAGCTGGAATTTTAGGAGTTATTTTTCCTTAAAATACATTTTACCCAATGCCAGCCCCAGCAGCCTCTTAACTAGTGATGTCCTATAGGGGGTGGGGATCCACAAATTACTTGGTGGCAGGGAGGGATCCACTCTAGGTTGAGTGCTCCCTGACAAAGCCTTCTGCACTGTCCAGAAGATAACTCCGTATCACTTATGGTTATGTTGTTTTTTTTATGAGTCTCGTTAGCCCAGAGCTTTACTGTTTAAACATTAATGTGGAAGCTAGCTGTGCACTTGAAGAAATCTGAATCTGAAAATTGTTCATAGCACAGCTTGCATCCATGGCATTATATTTATTTAGCTTATGAGGAAGCTTTATCATTTGTACAAAATGGAAGGGCAAAGGGTCTAGAGTTCATTCATTCATTCATTCATTCACTATGTGCCAACTGCCAATAATGTGCCAGGCCCCAAACTAGGAACAAAAGTAAATCCAGACGTGGATCTTAGGGTCTATAGAACAACAGATGTTAAACAGAAATAACAAAAATAAATGTGTGACTATGAACTGTAACAAATTCCAAGGAGAGGGGACTATAAGTCACGTACTGATGGAGAGCCTGTTCTGGGTTTCTGGGAAGTTTTCCCAGAGAATAGGACATCTGAACTGGGATTGGCCATTTAATTTCAGGGTGCCTCAGTCTTCTTATCAGTAAAATAGGGATACTACTATCCTCTTTGACTCACAGGCATTGTGGGAAGAGTGATCAGGTACATGAGAGGCTTTGAAAAACGCTCAGTGTACCTAAAAGTGATCATGCTTCTGCTCTCTAGCAGAAGCAGCTGTGTTCTGGCCTCTACATCTGTCATCAAGACAGGCATTACTTGGGCACTTGGACTTCAGACCTTTGATCATTTTCCTCCACCTGCCAGGCAGCTGGGGTCAGATGGACTTGGAGTTAGCCTTGGTGCTGCAACCTACATCTAGTACAAATGTGGGTGGGTTGCTTAGCTGCTGAAATTCACTTTCCTCATTTGTGAAATGGGGGTGATAATCGTACTAGTTCATGGCTTAAGGCTTGTAAAGCCTTAAAGCACAGTATTTGGCTAGTAGTTACTCCTAACCCAATTGTAACTCCTGTTATCATTGCTAATTATTAACTCTTGCTAATTATTTCTTGGTGATAACTTCGTCCATTTTGGTCCTTCCATCCCCACTGCCACCAGCCTTTTCAAGAACCTTGTCATGTGACAATTGCCATAGCCTCCTTTTTAATTTTTTTTTAAACATTAATTCATTTTTTGAGACAGAGTGCAAGCAGGGGAGGGGCAGAGAGAGAGGGAGACAGAGAATCCGGAACAGGCTTCAGGCTCCAGGCTCCAGGCTGTCCGCACGGAGCCTGATGCGGGGCTGAAACTCACGAACTGTGAGATCATGACTTGAGCTAAAGTTGGGCGCTTAACCAATTGATCCACCCAGGCGCCCCAATTGCCATAGCTTCCTAATAGGGTATCTTGCTCTCACTTCTCTGCTTCATTCTGCATGGTTTCCAGAATGAGCTTCCTAAAATAACACTGCTTTGCATATATCACCTCTTCTTTAATATCACCACTGAAAAACAATTTGCAGCTCATACCACAGAGAGCTAATACAGAAGGAAGTAGTAGAACATTGATCATAAAAGGACCTACAAATGGATAGAAAAGTGGGAGACAGACTCCAAAAAGGAAAAATAAATGGCTACTGAACATGAAAAGATGAGCAGCAGCCTCACTTATAAGAGAAATGCAAATTAAAATTGCACTAAAATTCACATTTATCAGGTTGACAAAAATTCAAAAGTTTAATGATACCTTTAGCCCAGCATAGGGGGAAAATAGGCATTTCCTTACATTGCTGGGGGGGCATAAATTGCTATGATGCCAACGGGAGGCAATTTGGCATTACTTATGAGAACTACGAAAGCAGATACTCTTTGGCTCAGTAATGTTTCCTCTGGAAATTTCTCTTACAGATACACTTGCACATACCAATGACATATATCCAAGATTATTCATGGAAGTATTGTTTGTAATAAGAAAGGGTTGGAAACAACCTAAACATCCATGAATATGGCACTGATAAAATAAATTACCGCACATCTCTTCAAAGGAGTACCATGCACTAATACGGGAAATCTCCAAGATACACTCACTGTTAGGTTTAAAAAAAAACCCAGCAGCAAAGCGTAGAACTATGGTATAGTATGTGACTTTCTGTGTAGGGGTAGGGGGTGACACACACACTTAGAGAAACTCTTCTAGGCATACATGATATTAATAGCAATTGTTACCTCTGATGGGAGGGGGACTGGGCAGATGGGAGACAGAGTGAAGAGGGAGACTTTTCACTGTCTGCCCTTATATGTATTTTTCAGTGCTACCTAATCAAAAAATTACCATTGTCCCTTAAATGGTGCAGGGTTTAAGGGTGCTGACCTCAGTGCAGTTGAAACTTTGCATAAAATTTTTTTAAGTTTATTTATTTAGAAAGAGAGAGACACAGAGAGAGAACGCATGTGCATGAGCAGGGGACAGGCAGAGAGAGGACAGAGAATCCCAAGTAGGCTCTGCTCTGATAGAACACGGGGCTCGTTCTCACAAAATGTGAGATCAGGACCTGAGCCGAAATCAAGAGTTGGTCGCTCAACCAACTGAGTCACCCAGGTGCCCCTGCATACAATTTTTGACTCTCTAAAAACTTAACTACTAATAACCTATGGTTGACAGGAAGCCTTTCCTTACATTAGTCAATTAACATATATTTTGTATGTTGCGTGTATTAAATGCTATGTTGTATGTACAATAAACTAGAGAATAAGCTAGAGAAAAGAAAACATTAAGAAAATCACAAGGAAGAGAAAATACACTTAAGTACTGTATTTATCAAAAAAAAAATCCTCCTGTAAGTGGACCTGCACAGTTCAAACCCATGTTGCTCAAAGGTCAACTGTATGTTAAAAATACTATGATCCAGCCGTTAATGTATTAAGCACTTACTGTGAGCTGGGCACTGGGGATACAAGTGTGAAAGGAGTTGTGTGGTGGAAACACCACTGGACCTGAAGTGAAATCACCTGATTCAGATTCTGACTCGCCTCTCACTAGTGGCTATGGATCTTGGCACATAGTAGGCATGCAACAAATATTTGTTGAATGAATGTGTGGTTGAGGTTACTTAACCTTTCTGAGTCTGTTTCCTCTCATATAAATGGGGATAAGATGCTTCCCACCTCACAGGGGTTTTGGGAAGACATAGACTCTGTCATGAATCAGAGTATAATTAATGATAACTACTATATGCCAGACACTTTCACATTTTTTATTTCCTTGACTCCTCACATGGATTCACTCACTCACTCGCGAGGAAATGGAGAAACTGAGGGGAGCAGTGACTTGCCCAAGGCTCTCTAGGTGTGAATTGTCTAGTCTTTCTTTTGCTACCTCCCTATGATGTGCCACAAGGTATAAACTTTACATGTAGTAGGTGCTCAGGAAATTTTGAAAATCAAGAAAATTCAACACAAGTTTGATAGTTTGATCACTGTTTTCAGTGATACTTCAGAACAGTAGAAAGTCAGTCAATGTATTTCCAATCATTCAGTTTAGAAATATACCAGCTGGTCTGTTTGACATTCACTGCGCTGAACATTTTGGGAAAATTCAACAAAAGCATAAAGTGTGTGCCTTTCATGAGGTAGGGAAGATAAAGACCAACCCACAAAAACGTCTATGAGGAAAATATAGAAACTCATTCTTTGTTGTTGTTTTTTTAAATTTTTAAACGTGTATTTAGTTTTGAGAGACAGCATGAGCGGAGGAGGGGCAGAGAGGGAGGGGAGATAAAATCTGAAGCAGGCTCTGAGCTGTCGGCACAGAGTCCAACGCAGGGCTTGAACTCGCAAACCCTGAGATCATGACCTGAGCCGAAGTTAGACCCTTAACCGGCTGAGCCACCCAGGCACCCCTAGAAAATCATTCTTAAGGCTGCTGCACTTAGAATCCTACAGACTTGCCAATATAGTTCTTTCTTAGGGGGATGAAAGTGACATAAAATATATACAACATGGCACAATTTTTAAGACATTTTGACTGGAGTAGAATATATAAGAAGAGCTGTGCACAAACCAATTAGTTTTTATGAATGAAGGACAGTTAACTTTTATAAAATAGATCCATCAATATAGCCAACACCTGGATAAAGAAATAGATTATTACTTGTATCTGGAGCCCCCTCTGAGCTCCCTTTCCATCCATTCCCATCCCCCAGATAGCCATTATCTTTACCTCTAACATCATAGATATGTTTAGACTGTTTCTGGAATTCCAAATAAGTGGAAGTATATAGGATGTGCCTGTTTGTGTTCAGCTTCTCTCACTCAACATTGTATTTGTGAGAATCATGCATCTTGTTGAGAATAGAGGTAGTTGTTATTACTGTATAGTATTCTACAGAGTTTATCTCTCTTCCACTGATGGACAGTTGGGTTCTTCCTTTGGGGCTGTTGTTAAGAGAGATGCTATAAACATTTTTGAACGTGTCTTTTGGTGAGTATGTGTATACCTTGCTGTTCAGTAGACAAGACACCTAGGGATAGAATTGCTGGGTCACAGGCTACATGTTATTTTAGTTGTAGTAGATAATGTCAAACAGGTCTGGAAAGTGCCATATGAAGTTCTCTAATTTTAGCCATTTGGGGGAGGTGTAAAGTGAGACAATGCAACTTCAGTTTTCATTTCTGGGATGATTAATAATTGAGAACTTTTCCATATGTTTATTGTTTTATTTTGAGAAATGCCTGTTTATCCCCCTCTTTAAGAAATGCTATTCAAGAGGCACCAGGGTGGCTCAGTCAGTAAGAAATACTATTCAAAAATTCTATTTTCAGTTGGATCTCCTGCCCCCACCCCCCCTTTTTTTTTCTGATTTGTAGGTGTTCTCTGTAGATCTGTATACAAGTCCTTTTTTGGCTACATAGGTTGCAATGATCTTTTCTCCCTTTGTGGTTTGACTATTCACTAATGGTGTGTTGAGAACAGGAGTTCTTAACTTTAATGTTGTGCAAGGATGAAATTTTTCCTTTATCATTAGTATGATATGTGTTTAAGAAGTCTGCCTACCTCAAGGTCATGAAGATTTTTCTTTACCTTGATTTTAATGTTTTATCTTTCACATTCAGATTTTAAATCCACCTGGAATTGACTTTTGGGGGCGGGGGATGATGTGAGGTAGGCGTCAAGATTCTTCCTCTCTATGCATGTGAGTGTTCAGTTGATCCAGCATCATTTATAAAAAAGGCATACCGCCTTTTCTCAGTGCATCACAGTAGCATCTTTGACTTAAATTGAGACCATTTACCGTAGATATGCTTCCGGACTCTATTTTATTGGTCAGTTTGTCTGTTCTTGTTGTCAGTTACTATTTCTATAGCTTTATAATAGGTCTTGAGATCTGATAGTGTAAGACCTCCAATTTTTTCACCTCACTGAGCCACCTAGTACTGAAGTGCTAATTCCACTCCCCGCTTTGCTTTCAATTTGTGCAGGTGGGTGTGATTGATTTGCCTGTTCCGCGGTTTGGTTATTTGTGGTTACCTGAATCTTGGGCTCATCAAAGCCCTGGTCCTGAAAGCCAGCCAGGTGTCTGCAAACAGCAAAGCCCATCTGCTGGGTAATTAAGGAAGGCGGAAAAAGGGAGAGGAGCGGAATCGGAAGGGTTGTCTCTCAGAGGGGTACAGCGTGGAGGTGGCCAATCTACACTTCAAGACTGGCTTCTTGGGAAGATACGAGGACCGAACTCTAAAACCCGGGCCGAGGAGGGCTTGGCGAGGTCACCGCATGTAAATGTCGCGGGGGGTTCCGCGAGGCCGCGCGAATCCGCTCGCCGGGGTGGGGCCGCGACGCCGCAGATNCGGGCCACCGAGCGCCGCGCGGGGAGGTGAGTCTGTGTCGCGTGCCCCGCGGGGGTGCTGTTCCACCCCGGGGCTCCGCCGCCGCCGCCTCCCCTGGGAGGACGGCCTGGGAAGTTTGTTGGAGAAACTTAAAGGGAAAAGTTGAGCCAAGCGCTCCCCCTGCCCCCGGCACAGTGGGCGTTCGAGGGCCGGAGTGGCCGAAGTGGGGACCCGGTTGCGCCCTCGGGGCCCTCGGAACTGGCTGGGACTCGCCAGAAGCGGCCNCCCGCCCGTCCCGCTGCTGAGCCGGCCGCCCTTCCCCGTCCCGTCCCACTCTTCGGGGCTCGAGGACCTAGGGGCTCCGCTGGAAGCCCTGGGCTTGGAGGAGGCACGTTTCTCCGCTCATCTCTAGGAAAGTTTGCAAAGAAAGCGAAGGAGCGCGCTGCGTAACTGTTGACAACATCCCCCTCCCTCTCGCCCTTTGTTGAGAAAGAATGAATAGTTGGTTGTGCTGCTCCTTCTGCGTCGGGGAGGGGAGGGGAGGGGAAGGGAGGGACGGTGGACGCGACCCGAAGCTCGAAAGGTTCGAGCTCAGCCCCTTTCCCTAGCGGCAGCGGCCGCCGCCACTTTAAAAGTTTGATCAGGTGTAGACCCTTGTCTGGGAGCGGTGGAGGGGGCTCGAAGCAGCTGGCAAGGCGAAGTGTTCCGTGGGCAACACGGTGGGCCGTGGCTGGGGCGGGGGACTCTGATATTGGTATTAACTCTCTTGAAGAAAGGTGCGAAGGGGAAAGACCGGTTGCCCAATTTCCTTGTCTGCTTTCCCCTAAAGCTATTAGCTAAGATAGAACGTGGAGCCAAGCATTCTGAGATTCTTTGAAACCTTGACTCTTATCTCCCAAGACTACACACAGATCTGTCTGAGGAAAATACATTGGCGGAGGAAAGGTCAGTTTGGGAGCGGATAATCTCCCTGCGTGTTGCCAAGGACTGAGGCCAGGGGGGAGGGATGGGAGGCCTCGGTGCTGGGAGAGGGGGTTCAGCAGAGCATGGGGCTAGGACTGCCCAGTTAATAGTGGAGAAACCACAGGCCAAGTGCTTGTATGCGGGCGTGCAAGGGAATGTATGGAGTATAACCTAAAGGGCTTGCCATGCCACAGGCTCCCTCGCCTCCTTGACTCTAGCTTTCTCTAAGTCTCTGCCGAGAAGCCTGGCATTTCCAGGGTGACTAACCAAGATCTCAGTCTCCTATTCATGTAGAAAGGACTGCTTGTCAAATGAATGCTAATCTTAAGAACTTAATCATGTAAATTCTAGGCTGTGTTGCTTGAAATACAATCCATGGAAGAATTATTCATACTTCAATCATTTGGCTAGACTTCATAAATTTACTTTCAAAACAGGGATCCTCTTAATTTCTGAACCAAAGAAAAACTTCATTCTAAGTTCATGAGCCAGTTTTTTTAATGTGCAGTGGTTCTATCTTCTCTTCCTGTTGGACTCTGGCAGAGAAGATATACAACTAGAAGATCTAAAACTACGCATCCAAGTGAAAACTTCTCTGTTGTGGTCATAATTGGGCAGCAGGAGCAGTTACATTTCCAGAGTTTAACATATCATAGAAAGTTTTTAACACTTACAGCAGGTGACCATCAGTAAGTTTAACTTGGAAACAGCTTATTTCAGGAATAAACTGGAAAACTCCAAACAGGCTGACTGCCCATTTCTGCCTTGACTTGCACATGATCATCAGTTTCTTCAAGATATCTTTGTAAAGCAAGTGACTTGGGCTGCTCTGTTCACAAGCATTTCACAGCACAGCCACTGCCAGAAGGTAGCACATAGCTTGGGAGTTTGTCAGCCTCACTCTCGTCCCTGTTGACATTTCAGCCCTGAACGTTCACAGAGGTCTCCTATTTTCATACCAAGATACAGAACCTTTGACCTTTGTATGTATTTCAAGGTCTGACATTAGACTGAATCGGGACATGGTGTCTGTTTACCTGAACAGTAGAGAGAAGTGACGTCAGATGGCCAAAGTCTCACCGGGGCTTTTCTATTAAACACTATATGTAGGCTCACTTGGTGGCCTGTGTGTGTCTGCATCTATGTCCTATCTGGTTTGGTCTGTTTATATCTATTGCTCTGAGTTAAAACATTTCCTTCCTCCTCCTTCCTGGCCATAATCGTCCCCAGAAGCAATGACTTCTTTTGTGAACTCTCTTTGTAAAAGGGATATAGTGATAAGCAAGACAGACCTGCTCCAAAGAGACCTACCGTTGATTGAGTGCTTGCTGTATGTCCAGAGCTTTCCATCTGTGATCGCATTTACTGCTCAGGACAACCCCACGAAAGAGGTATTTTTAACCCATTTGTACAAATGAGAAACTGTCAAAGAGGTTGACTGACTTGTCCCAGGCCATACAAGCTAGTACGTAAATGGCAGAGTAGGGATTTGATCCTCTGAATGTCTTACTTCAAAGCCTAGGTTCTGAGCCATACCATGTTTGACTTTTTTTTTTTTTTACCACGTTTGATTTGTAAAACAATCAAATAGTACATAAGAAGTACAGAATGAGTAGGAACATCGATTCAAACATCTCTAAGAAAGGAAAACATGGGAGCTTTTCAGAAAGTGGAGATTTGGGTTTAGTCTTCACCATCCTTTTCCAGCCACATATTCCCACCTCAGGGCCTTTGCATCTGCCCAGTCCCCTGCCTAGAACCCCCTGCCCATCTTCTCTTGACTGGTGTCCTCTTTCTCTCTCTCTTTTTTTTTTTTTTTTTTTTTTCGGAGAACCTCTTCAGAGAAGCCCTCCTAGACCACCCTAATCTAAAATAGCTTTCCATCCCAAACAGTATGTTTTATCATTTCATCCTGGTTTGTGTTCCTTAGGGCATTGACAGTTGGGATGTTACCTAGTTTGTCTTCTGGTTTGTGTTGACTGGACCCTTTCCCTCCCCCACCCCCCTTCACACTGTAGGCTCCAGGAGAGCAGGAGCTCATCTGGTTTATTATGTCCTCATCCCTGGTACATTGTAAGCCTTCAGACAATATATGTTGAATGAATGAACACTTACTTCCCTTATCTGGAAAAGGGAAGGGACTTGATTCTCTGAGATCCCACCTACATATAACATGCTGGAATTCTGCCTAATGAAGTCAAATGAGTAAGTGGCTTTGCTCTCAAAATGAAAAGTACTTACCTTGAACCTAGATTCCAACTACACACCACATACTTCTATTCCTTGGATTTGCCCTAGGTTCCTGGAGTCTGGAAAAATTAAAAGCAGATAAAGCTCAAGTAGGAAGTACAGGGACCAAAAAGGTTGTAAATGAGTTCCTTCTACCTATAGTTCCCCCTTCTGCCCTCTGCCCCACTTTTAGTTACATTTTTTGAAAATTCTGTCTGTGGTCTAGGCCCACCTCCACCACCGTTGGGCTGATTCAAGCTTGACATAGGGCCTGGAGGTGAGCCAGTCTTTCCAAGTGGCTACACATAGGGCAGGCCTGTATTTTAATGGGTAAGAGTCCTAATTTAGAGGCAGTGGGTTGTAGAGAGGAGCCTTGCTTACATATTTCCAATTTGTCTGCTGCTGAGAATCTCTGGAGGTTTCAGCTTAGCTAATCGTCTCCTTCCAGTTATTAAATTTTGCTTGACATCATTCGGGTCAACATCCCATCCTCAGGGAAGCCTTTCCTGGCCACTAGAGGAGCCTAGACCCTGGTCCCCACTCTTGTGTACTCCCATTGCACTGGGAATGCCCAGCACCACACGTGGTCGGTACTTCCTGTCTGCTTCCACCATAGAGTAGTAACCTCATGAGGACAGTTGTTTGACACTGTCTCCAGTACCAAGCACAGTGCCTGCCACACAGGAGGCCCTCCATACTTGTGTGTTGAGTGCATGAATGAATTGATGCTTCTGTTGACTGACCCCCTCCTCATCGTTATTCTGTTCTGCTCCTCAGGTAACAATTCTGAGTGTAAATTTGCTCTATACCAAAGAGACTTGCTTATCCAGTGGTTCTCAACCCTGGCTCCACATTGAACAGTACTGGTGGCTTTCGAAAGAATGATGCCAGGGTCCTACCTACCGAGGTTCTGGTTTCATTGGTCTGAGTCACAGCTCGGGTGTCAGGATTTTAAAAGCTTCCCAGAGGATTCTTATGTACAGCCAGCTTGAGGACCACTGCTTCAGTTTCCAGAACTCAGCCCTTGCTTTTGCGCCTTTATGGGCTTGAAGCAGCCATGGTGAGAGAGAGCAGGGATATAATTCACAGGTATTGTATGGTTCCTGACAGTTTAAGAGGTACTTTCACATCTGTTATCATGGCTGATAATAACAAGCTAAGGGTTCTACTTTCTGGTTTAAATATTCCCTTTATGTTGATGATTCTTAAAAATCTACATCCTGTCCTGGCTCCTAGCTGTGCCTACCAGTATCTCCCCTCCTAGACTAACCCGCGTCGTTGCTTCCTGACGCTCAGTAGCTCAGTGGTGAGCTTGTTAGCATCTCTCCCACAGAAATCCTTCTGCACCATGCAGCCCATTACGGAACTGTGACGGTACTGTGACATCCTGCCGGGGCTGTGGCCCCCATCCTCCCAGCCAGGGGCCCAGAGCTCCTCATTCTTCCCTCGGCCCCTCCTCTCCCTGGCCGCTGCCCCAGGTCAGGGTTCTTCATCTTTCCCTGCTGGCTTGTTGCCATTGGCTTGACTGGCCTGCCTCCCTTCTTTCCTTTCCATAATTACCACAGCTACCTACCTGGGCACAGACTGGCTTCTGTCCCTCCCTTCCGGATCTCCCCTAACACCTACAGTCCAGTCCAGACCCCTCGACACAGCTTTTAAGACTTCCTGGGGCACCTGGGTAGTTCAGACGGTTAAGCATCTGACTCTTGATCTCCGCTCAGGTCACTATCTCATGGTTCATGGGTTTAAGCCCCACGTCGGGCTCTGTGCTGGTGGCACAGAGCCTGCTTAGGATTCTCTCTCCCTCTCTCTGCTCCTCCCCTGCTCTCTCACTCTCTCTCTCAATAAATAAAAGACATTAAAAAAAAAAAAAAAAAAGACTTCATGATCTGTTCCCAAGCTGGGCGCTTCTAGGAAATGCTTCTCGACTTCTCCACGTGAGCCACGCGGCCCAACTTGCAGTTGGGGAGCCTTTGGGGACGCTCCCTTGCCTTTAGGCATCTTTTGTTACAGCATCCTCTTGCCAGGCTCTTCCTTACAATTCTCTACTTTTCAAAATGCCCCCAAAATGCTTCATGTCCACGTCTCCAGTGTTGCCTTTGCTGAGGTCCTCCTCGAGTCATTTTGTTCAAATTGTTATTCCCTCCAGCACGTGAAGGGTCCCTATTGATGAGTTCGAGGATTCTCTCTCAGCATTCCTAGGGATTGGGACTTAGAAACATCACTGTTTCTCCTAGTATCTCGTATGGAGAAGACACTTAAATGTTGAGAATAGGAAGGATGGGTGTTAACCCTCAATTCAGAGAATCAACTAAAGTATGAGCAACTGGCTGAAGGGCATTCTAAGGCATTTGGCCCAAGTTTGAAATATAGATCTTGGAGAAGCAGAGCGGAAACAGGCTGTCGGAAACACTGGGGCCGGGGCAACTTTGGCCCCCATCATAATAACCTGCAAATTGTTGATCATCACTGTGGCCCTTTGCACAGAGAGAGGGTCTCTGGGCACTCTGGGCCTCCCCAGAAGGTTCTTTGAACTGATGTAGGCCTCCACAAAGCAGGTGCTGACGGCCTGGGCATGCAAGCGCTTACAGCTGTGGGGGGCAGTGTTGTGTATAGGGTGAG
>NW_027533089.1:8971116-8982872 GCF_008692635.1 Crocuta crocuta
TAGTGGGCAGGTGGGGGGCGGGGGAGGGTAGAGAGTCTGGATTTCTTTTTAAATAAAGATGACTAACTTTGAGTAAGTGCTGACAGTGTGCCAGGTACTGGCCAGACCCGGGAGAAGCCCACACGGGGACTCACAGCCCTATTGTTCTTGCACCCGCCGTGAGCCAGGCCTTCTGTGTGGTCGCAGTTAGACATGGAGCAGACGAGCCCCAGAATTACCAGGTTTGGGAAAGAACGGAGGATAGGGTTAGGATTATATACCTTGAGTGAAGGATTTCCTTCCATCCAGCCCCCACAACTTGTATGTTTCTCTCTGGTGCACTTGATGGTGGATGTTTTTGTCGTCAGTGGTTTCCCTTGCGCTCTCTTTAACCCAGTTGTGCCTGCTCCACTGTGAGCTCCTGGAGAGCAGCGTTCTCAGCGGTCGTGGAGAAGCCCTGTCCCAAGTGTCCAGTGCCTTTGTGGGTCTTACTGCAGTGGTATTACTGCAGTAATCATCAGAGTGGATGATTTTCACTCTGAACTACCCTCTTTGCGGTGGGAAGGGTGGTGTGTGAGGAATGGGGGCTTCAGGGCTTTGGAACAGACTGCAGAGCAATGTTCTGCCCCTCAGCCATGGAGAGGCCAGTGCAACGGGCTTAGCTGTGCTGCCGTGCTATACAGACTGGTCTGATATCATGGCTGGTGGGACTGATTCTGGATCCCTAATGTCTCCAGGGACTCGTTCTAATTTACAGTCAGGCTTGTGTTTCTTTTCCTCTAAATGTTAGCCTTAAAAACGTCTTACGGAATTTGACTTCAGTCAAAACTATAGTTTGATTGCGGGGGGAGGTGAGTGGGTGCTGACTCTGGCTCAGGGTGAGCATTACTAGTGGTCATAGCTGGGAATAATTGCTGGGTCTAGTTTTGCATACGACCTAGTACACGTTTTCCTTTTCTTCCCGTGCGCTCCCCCCTACTCCCTTCTTCTTATTTTTCTCCCTTCCCATTCTTCCCTGACTATACAGGCATCATGCACATTGCTTAACCCTGCTGGTGGCAGGCAGATTCCTGACCCTCCTGGGGGACAGTGTACATGGATCCCTCACCCTGGTGGCTTTCCTCTGCAGCTGAGCCCACTGATGTATGGAGCAGTGACCTACCTCCTAACCCCTGACCCTGGCCCGTCTTCGTTAATTAGAGTACATTGATTTATTTGTAAGCACCGGGTCTTTGCCAGAAAAGTTCTGCCCCGTTGCCCTAGATAGCACAACTGAGGGGCTGGTCTGGCACTGGAGGCTTTCTAGCAGCTGAGGAATTCCAATAATCTCCACCTGTTCTTATCATTTACAGGGTGGTGGGAAGATATGAGCCTATTATCTAACATTTATAATGTGTTCTCTGATGCACTTCTACCAAAACCTTGACTACTCCCTCCATAGTGTTTTTTTGTCGCTCACGCTTTTCCATCAGCTTCAGTCATCTGAAATAAGAAAATGGCTCCTGTGCCCCTAGAGTTTCTGAAACATGCTTGCCCTTTTCCATTGGCGGATGTGCTGCCAACCTAGGAGCATTCCTCTGTAGGATCAAAAGAGGGGCATGAGTAAACTTCCCATTTGTATTACATTTCACTAGTGATGCCATTCACCGTTTGTCTTCTAATGCTCCGTGAACGTTTTCTTTTGTTTAACGGTACATTTCCATTTCCTTTTGTGAGTAGGAGGTCTGTGCTTGCGAGTATCTGAGACTCATGCCTTCTTTCTTTGCTTTCCCGCCCCCACCCCGTTAGAGGAGTTGAGAATCATGGCTGCCGGAAAGTTTGTGAGCCTTCCCAGAAACATGCCGGTGAATCACCAGTTCCCCCTGGCCTCGTCCATGGACCTTCTGAGCAGCAAGTCCCCTCCCGCTGAGCGCCACACAGATGCCTATCAAGATGTGTCTATACACGGCACCCTTCCACGGAAGAAAAAGGGGCCTCCTCCCATCAGGTCCTGTGATAACTTCAGTCACGTGGGAACCCTGCCCCATTCCAAGTCCCCACGGCAGAACTCCCCGGTGACCCCGGCCGTCATCCAGGAGCACCCCCTGCAGGACCGGAAAGGCGAAACCTTCACCTTCAGGTAACTTGTTTAATTCCACAAGGGCAAATGATTTGTCTTTAAGGGAATTTTAAGAACAATCTGGGGTGCCTGAGTGCCTCAGTCAGTTAACGGTCCAACTCTTGACTCGCTGAGGTCATGATTTCACGATTTGTGAGTTTGAGCCCCACACTGGGCTTCGTGGCAACAGCATGGAGCCTGCTTGGGACTCTCTCTCTCTCCTCTCTCTCTCTCTCTCTCTCTCTACTCCTCCCCCCCACCCAAATAAATAAGTAAATAAACTAAAAAGAAAAAAAAAGCCTTTCCCTTAGGAAATAGGTCAGCTGTACAGAGTAAAGAGTTTAATTCCCAAGGGCCCACCACCCAGCTTCAACAGCTACCAGCTTGTGGCCAGTCCAGTTCTGTCTGTGCCTCTGCCCACATTCCTTCTTCTGCTCTTATTTTGAAGTAAATTTCAGCCCTTATTTTATTGTAAATATTTTGGTATATGTCTTTCAAAGATAAGTACTCTTATTTTAAAAAAATGACATAATGTAAAAAACTATAACACCTAAAAAAAAAAGTAACCATTTCTTGGTGTCCAGTATTTAAGAGTATTTCTAAAGCCAACTTCCTGTATATCACAAAGTCCCTCAAAAGGAAACACAGGTATCTTTTTTTTTTTTTTTTATTGTAACATCTGCTTCTGCACTATGTCCACCCAATTCTGTTGTGATGCCAAGATGTCTGTGAATTAGGACCTGCATCTCCAACATGCTGACATAAAATTTGGTGTGGATACGTCATCAGGTCAGCTTCAGGACACTTGAGAACAAGGATTGATTTCTCCTATCCACTAGAGATCTGGGTAAATGAGCTTTATGGTTGTAAAATCTTTTTGTTGGGGTTTGTGTTGGACCCGGCTGTGATTGGTTTCTGCTTGTTAGAGCTGGTTTAGAAACTGCCCTCCTTTCCTTAATGGGGAAGATCACTACCCTGCGATATTGGTCGGCAGAGAAGGGACTGGTTCATGCTGTTGTATTTCCTCGTGTCTCTCTTTTTTTTTTAATGTTTTATTTATTTCTAGGAGAGAGAGAGAGAGAGACAGCGTGAGCAGGGGAGGGTCAGAGAGAGAGGGAGTCACAGACTGAAACAGGCTCCAGGCTCTGAGCTGGCAGTCAGCACAGAGCCCGACGCGGGGCTCGAACCCACGAACCGCGAGATCATGACCTAAGCGAAAGTCAGATGCTTAACCGACTAAGCCACCCAGGCGCCCCTCCTCGTGTCTCTTTTTGTCCAACCCTGTAGCACAGAAGGCCACTTTGACCCTAGGTCGTTTCTTTGTTCAATACTATATATTGAGCGCCTATGCTGGTTCGAGTACATTGATTCTGTAAGCACCAGTGCCTTACCAGGAAAATCCTGTGCTGTCCCTCGTAGTATCTTAACTGGAGGGCTGGTCCGACCTTGAAGACGTTCTGGCAGCCAAATCATTCCAGAAATCTGCTCTTGCCCTTTTACGGGGTGAGGAAATAGGTGAACAGGACAGCAATAGGGCACTGAGATGGTATCTTCCCAGAGCTAATATTTAGTGTGAAGGACCCAGGTAATAAATAAGTTAATTGCAGATTGTGTTAAGTGCTATAGAGGAAATAGTGATATGCTGAAGGTTTATTAGGCTTGTATCTTTTTTATAATACAAATTATATATTTGTATTATAGTTCTCTGAGGAGATGATAGTTAAGCTAAGGCCTGCATAATGCGAGAAGGCAGGCCTGGGAAGAGCCAGAGGAAGATTGTTCCAGGCATTGGGAGAGCAGTGCAAAGAACTGGGGGTAGGAGCAAGTCTGGCCTGTTTGAAAAACCCAAAACGAAGCCGCTGTGGCCTGTGGCTGGAGTGTAGCAAGCTCAGAGGAAGACTGTACAGATTTTGGAGGAGAGCTAGGCAGGCAGGAGTTCAGAATTAGTTTTAGTTGCATAATTGCAGTTGTATAAGGAGAAAAGAAATGGAGGCCCAGGTATTCTCTGTAGAAAGCATTGGAGTGCTCTGAAATGTTTCTGACATCAGCTCAGAAGGTTCCCCAGGGTGTCATGGGGCTTAGCCCTGGACCTGTGATGCAAAATGTAGGTGGGTGACCTCCTAGCTCAGAGGGCCCACAGACAGCCTGCTGATGGCACAGGTTAGTGGGGAGGTGCACACCTGTGTACAGTGTCATTCCTACTGCATCACTGGCATTTAACAGGTGGGGATGCAGAAACGGAGCAACACATTGCTCCCTTGTGCGGGTTAGGAGGCAGCAAGAAAACGAGCTCCCAGCCAGTCAGAAATAAACACTGATACCAGGCTGCACAAGGTGGAGTCAGAGCTAGCTAGCTATTCCTGAACTTACTATAGCCGCTTTTTATTTATTAAGTTAAATTCTGTAGTGAGATACATATCTACTGTGTACCATATGGAGACAGTTCACCAGCTCATTCCTTGACGTTCTAAGGTCCTGGCTGGGTGCCAGCTCTTCCAAGGGGGAATCTCTGGGCAGCTGGTGGTGGTGATGGAGTCACCCTTTCTATCTTGAGGAAGTTCTTGATAAACACTGAAAGCCCAAGCTCCTGCCAGGAGTTCAAAGCTTTTTGATTTGAAAATGACTTGGACAGAGGTCAGATGTCTGTAAAAGATCTTATCAGGCAGTGGACACAAGTCCTGAGTTTGAAGTCTGGGCTATAGAAGACTTAATGAGGTTTGTTTATCATTCAGAACTCCATTCATCCAAATTCACGCCTTTTCCTCTTAACTTAAAATGTCTTCTTGTTAAAGGTGAACACACGAAGTAAAACCCATTACCTACAGAATTCTGCTGAGTGAGAAGGTCGTGTCAAAGGATCATAAGTCTTATTCTCCTGCTCTTCAGTCTTACTAATAGATTTTGTTTACTTATTTTTATTTAATTAATTAACTTTATTTACTTTTTTGAGTAAACTCTACCCCCAACATGGGGCTCAAACTTACAACTGAAAGATCAACAGTAGCATGCTTTACCAACTGAGCCAGTGGGCACACTTTTTTTTTTTTTTTATAGTTTATTGTCATGTTGGTTTCCATACAACGCCCAGTGCTCATCCCCACAAGTGCCCTCCTCCATGCCCATCTCCCCCCTTTCCCTCTCCCCCATACCCATCAGTCCTTAGTTTGTTCTCAACATTCAAGAGTCTCTCATGGTTTGCCTCCCTCCCTCTCCCTCCATTTCCCTCCTTCTCCCCCATGGTCCTCCGTTAAGTTCCTCCTAATCCTCCTATACATGCAAACATATGGTAGCTGTCCTTCTCTGCCTGACTTATTTCACTCAGCATAACACCCTCAAGATCCATCCATGTTGCTACACATGGCCAGATTTCATTCTTTCTCATTGCCATGTAGTATTTCATCGCACAGATAAACCACATCTTCTTGATCCATTCATCAGTTGATGGACACTTAGGCTCTTTCCATGATTTGCCTGTTGTTGAGAGTGCTGCTGTGAACATTGGGGTACATGTGCCCCTATGCATCAGTACTCCTGTATTCCTTGGGTAAATTCCTAGCAGTGCTATTGCTGGGTCATAGGGGAGTTCTACTGTTAGTTTCCTGAGGAACCTCCACACTGTTTTCCAGAGGGGCTGCACCAGTTTACATTCCCACCAACAGTGTAGGAGGGTGGGCACACTTTTTAAAAAATATTTATTTATTTTTGAGAGAGAGACAGAGACAGAAGGCAGGCAGAGGAGGGGCAGAGAGAGGAGGAGACACAAAATCTGGAGCAGGATCCAGGCTCTGAGCTGTCAGCACAGAGCCCAACATGTAACTCAAACACATGAACTGTGAGATCATGATCTGAGCTGAAGTTGGACGCTTAACCGACTGAGCACCCAGGTGCCGCTCACTTAACACACTTTAAAAACTGTCTTTAAGGGGCACCTGGGTGGCTTAGTCGGTTAAGCGTCCGACTTTCGCTTAGGCTGTGATCTCGCGGTTCGTGGGTTCGAGCCCCGCGTCGGGCTCTGTGCTGACTGCCAGCTCAGAGCCTGGAGCCTGTTTCAGTCTGTGACTCCCACTCTCTCTGATCCTTTCCTGCTCACGCTGTCTCTCTCCTAGAAATAAATAAAACATTAAAAAAAAAAGTGGAAGGCACTTTTATAAAAAAAAATAAATAAATAAAAATAAAAACTGCCTTTAGGTGATCCCAATTTTGAGGAGTTCAAAGTACCTTGTATTATTTTCATCCTTTTAAATATTCCTAATAAGATTATTAGCTGTCTCGGTTCCTTCTTGGAGCAAGCCACAAGATCCACAGCATTTGTGCATGTGAAAAGCTAGGAACACACAGTGTGAATGAGAACCTGGAGGGCTCCAGAGGGGGGGCGGTCTCCTGAGGTGCCATGAGGGAGAAACAGCATTTCTGTTCCTAATTGCTCTTACAGCGCAGGATCTATGAGAACCCAGCACTCTCCCTCACTCACCACTGGAAGCTGGGCGCTATGGGTGTTTTAAAGTGAAGAGTTTTGGATCTCTGACTCCAGGGAGTGAGGCTAGTTAGATCTACTTTTAACAAGATTTTGATTTTGTGGGTTGGGGCGGGGGAGGTAAACTTTTTTGGCCTTGTTACTTTTCATAGTGAATTCAAAGGTTAATTTCAGCTGACAGTGACTTGCCCGGATGTCAAGTCTGAAAACCTTCCATTTTGTCCTATTCGGTGTTGACATGATGCTAATGGGACCGGAAGAGAAAGCCCGGACCCCCTGGTCATGTATCCTCCACCTACACACAGAGGGAAACCCGCCAGACCACACCTTTTTGTCTTGTAAAATATTCTGATAAATTGCAAGTTTGCTGGTTTCCTAACAAATATGTTTAGCTTATTTATCATGAAAAAGTCATGTGTATTTCAATCGCATATTAACTGAATATTCACCTTGTAGAATACCATAGGCAAAGCAGAAGAAGTCTCCCCTTTCACCTAAAATTGTGTAGTATGAAGCTTTCTTTTTTTTTAATTTTTTTAAATGTTTTATTTACTTCTGAGAGAGAGAGAGAGTGAGAGAGAGACAGAGTGAGCAGGGGAGGGGAAGAGAGAGAGGGAGACACAGAATCAGAAGCAGGCTCCAGGCTCTGAGCGGTGAGCACAGAGCCCGACGCAGGGCTCGAACCCACAAACCGTGAGATCATGACCTGAGCCAAAGTCGGACGCTTAACCAACTGAGCCACCCAGGCGCCCCTAAAGCTTTCTTATAAACATGAGGTGCACCTGGGCGGCTCAGTCAGTTAAGTGGCTGACTTCGGCTCAGGTCATGATTTTGCAGTTCTTAAGTTAGAGCCCCACATCAAGCTCTGTGCTGATAGCTCTGAGCCTGGAGCCTCCTTTAGATTCTGTGTTTCTCTCTCTGCCCCTCCTCTGCTCATGCTCTGTCTCTCAAAAATAAATTAAAAAAAAAAATTAAACATGAGTCTTATGCACATGAATTACTATTTCTTACATTTTATAGGTTTAAAATATCTTCAAGACTATGTTCATAAATAATCATGTAGGAACATGGTCACCCTGTGTAAGAGCCCTGGTAGATTTTATCCTGAGCAACAGCATTGTTGTTTAGTATCATTCACAGTCAAGAAAGTGGTTCGGGGATGTTGAGGCTCCTAAGGTCAGATGCTAGCGGGTGAATGAATTTCTGGCATTAGAACCCAGAAAGTACTGTAGGGTCTTCCCAGTCACTGTGCTCCACAGCCTCCCAAGAAGGTTGGCACTGGCTGTGGGTGTCTTCTGAGCTGTCCTCTTGCATGGGAAGCTTCAGTCCCCAGAGTCTGGGGTCAGCACCTTGGACACTCACCCAGGGAAATGGAGTTTTGGCCACTGTGAGCCAAGCAGAAGGCAGGCCTAGAAGGGAGAGTGGGTCTCCCCTCATTTGGAGACTGTATCTCTTGGCTTTGTTGTTGTCTTGGCTGCCCTTGGTTGTACTTGTGGTTTTGAAAGGTGGCCAAAACGAGAAGCCAGGGCGCTCTTAAACCTGCTGCTTGATGTCACAGAAAAAGCCTTTGTTCTGCAGGCGGAGCAAGGCTTCCCTGAGAGGTCTGCAGACAGGATTTCCTCTTGACACTAGAGTTTGACTGATGTCCCTTTGATTCACTTACCTTCAAGGGTGAATTTTTTTTTTTTTTTTTTTAATCTGGGACCTTCCTTGGGCTCAGAGGGAACTGGTTCCTGTTGTTGAACTGTGTGTGTTGTTGGAATAGCTGAAGGATCCGCTCTGGGAGACCGTTCCGGGTCCGCTTCCTGCCTGTGGGTACGTGGAGGCATGCATTCCTGGGAACAGCTGCCGAGTGCCTAATTCCTTCTGCCCCTTGTGCTGTGGGAGCATGTGGCGGGACAATGTGATGTTTCATTAGTTTGCATGAGTGGAGCTGACTGACTAGTCACAAGTGTTTTAACTGACGGGGGCCAGAAAGTCTGCAGAATTATCCCAAATTAAAATCCAGTATGCTTTCCCAGGCAGTAAGTAACCTACCATGTTGCAGCGTCTGCTCTTTAAAGTGGAAACAAAGTGTGAGGCATAGGATCTGTGCAGACTCTTCTCAAAACACTGATTTAAATATCTAATTGTGGGCTGTGTCGATGCCCTCACCTGGAACATTATTTCCTTTGTTCCTCTTGAGAACCACCAAGTTCTAGAACTACTGCTCTCTCCTTAACAAAACAAGATGTTTCCCCAGAAATGCAAATAAACCAGCCTTTACTCTCAGTTGATCAGGACCTATAATGTAAAGGTCCACATGAAAATGTGTGCATTTTATTTATAAATGGGCAGGTCTCCTCTTCTGCAAATTGAAAGCTTTTCATGCACAGAGGAGACATTGGGTTTAGAGCTGAAAAAGTCTATCTACTAGATTAATAGATCCTATTTAATAGAAGGTGCATTTGTTGAGTAAGCAGAGTGACCATCGCTTAATAGCCCAGAATGTCTCCAGGAAAGTTATAGTCCCTCTGTTGAATTTTTCCTTTTAAATTTTCAAGCTGAGTCTCACATTTTGAAATGCTCCTTGGTGTTTAGAGGCAGCTGTTGTGGATGGGGTAGTGATTCCGAGGACCGGTATGTGTCCGGCCTCGGTGGTCCCTGGTGTGCTGAGCCAGGAGCAGCTGGGTCAGAGGTGAGCTCAGCCCCTGCTGGGCATGTTGGGTGTGCGTGTGTGCGCACACATGCACACACACACCACCCCCAGCCCCGTAAGTCCCCAGGGTTGAGGGAGCCCAGGCACCGGGAATTGCCTGCGGTTCCACCAGCTGCCAACAGTGGTCCTGAATCCTTTACTGACAGGGATGATTTGAACCTAAAGGCTGGATCTGTGCATTCTCAGCTGTTCTTCTGGGGAAAAATGAAGGATCTTTTTTTTTTTTTTTAACTTAGTGCAAGTCACAGCCAAGGAAATGATCAGAGTATTACACAAAGCAGTCTTTGTTGAGTGATGCTGCTCAGCGTCTTCTCTGCCCCCGCGACCCACAAATCATGGTTGCCGAAGCCTCTTGCATGCTGTTCGGGAAAGGTCAGGTTTTTAGTCTCCTGAGAGTCAGAAACTGAGAGTTTTTCACACCTTTCAGTATATGTAGCAGCCTATTGTAACAGGAGGTGCCATGCAGATACAAATGATTCGTGTTCTTCTCACATGTGGATTTGGCCTTTGCAGCCTGGCCAGAGGATACAGGCTGGAGAGGTCGTTGTTGCTATTGTTGATAGGAATGCGACCCCTTCATGAGGCTTGTGCTGGAGCCCCAGGACCCTTAATCTGGCAGGCCGCCCCACCGCTCACAGCTCTATGATGTTGCCAGCATGTAGTCCATTCCCAGGAGGCTAGCTGGAGGGTGGGATGCAGAATTTCAAGCTCTCTCTGCTCTTTCTTCTTAGCGGTGCCAGAGACAAGCACGTGGTCATCTTGTTTTAAGGATTGTGCCTTTATTTAAAACTTACAGAAGGCTGAGAAACCTGCTGTAACAGACCAGCTTTTGTGCAGCCTGGACTGTCTGTGATTCCAGATGCACCTGCAGACAGAGTAACCAAAGCTAAAATAACTCCTGCCTTGGAGAGGAAGAGAAAATACCAGGTCCTTAACCCAAAGGTCTCTGTTCAGATCCTTGTTTTTCCACTTAGTAGGTGTGTGAACTGGAGCAAGTTCTGAACTATAAAACGGGGGTGAAAATACCTCCCTCTGAGGAGGACTGTGAAGGTTCACTGGTCACTAAATATGAAGGCTGCACCGAATGGCAGAGCTCTAACTTCCGCACTTGAGCCTGGCACCGCCTTCCTGGGAGTCTGAGTGGAGGAGGTCACGTCCTTGCTGTCAGCTCCCACCTGATCACGAGTGCTTGATTCTTCTTCTCCTGCCCCAACTCTGCTGTGTGACATCTGACCTTGAAGGCCACTAATGCCTTTGCTGGGATGTTGACATAGTCATGGATATCAAAGAATGCTGCTAGAGACCTTGACACTGATTCCAGCAACCAGACCCAGTAGCTTTGTGACCTTGTGTAAGTTACTTTACCTTTCTGATTCTCTGTGTCCTCCAAGGGTGGCTATGAGGTCAAATAGAATCCCACGTGGGGGTGCCTAGCACAGAACCTGGCATGGAGAAGGGGCTCACATGTAGGTTTCTGTCCATCTGTCCTTCCTCCTGGAGGCCCCTAATCCTTGTGTGTAACCTGAGATCACGCTGAATGCCTGTGGCTTCTATGAGAGAAAGTTTCCCACACGTTGCCAGAGTCTGGCTGGAATCCCCTCTCTGGGTCTGCCCGGAGCCACCCTATAGCAGTGTGTCTTGGCCACCATTTATGCTTAAAGGTATGACAGCCTCATGCTGCATTAAAAAATGAGCACGCCGTTGTATTAAGACACAAAACAGAGCCTGTCTTCAGTGCATTGGCCCAGCCCTTTCCTGCTTGTCCCTGTGCTTAATATTGGTGTCGCAGGTATTTATCCTTCAGTAAATATTTATTGAGCTTATTTTGTGCGAGGCACAAATAAGGTACCAAGTACCCACAGGGGATGAAATAGATGTGGGCCCTGTCCTTACACCATGCCCAGTTTAGAGGGCATGCAGACAAATGCATCAATAAATACATAACCACAAAATGAAGAGATGCAAAGAAGGGAACATCAGAGAGCCCAGAGTTCCTTGGATTAGGTGGAGGGAAGGCCTCTCTGTGGGAGGGAGCATTTGAAGATTTAATATAAAAAGAGAATGTAAAATACTTGATTAATATTTATTATGTTACTATGTGTTAAAATGTATTATGTTAAATAAGATATTGAAATTTCACCTATTTTCAGTTGGCTACTAGAAAATTTTAATTTACATATGTTTTCATATGAATGGATAAAGAAGATGTGGTATATGTGTATGTGTGTATATGTGTATACATACATATATATATATCTGTGTGTGTCTCTGTGTGTATATATACACACCATCAAAAAGAATGACATCTTGCCATTTGGAACAACATGGATGGAGCTAGAGAGTATTTTGCTAAGTGAAATAGGTCAGTCAGAGAAAGACAAATATGATATGATTTCACTTATATGTGGAATCTAAGAAACAAATGAGCAAAGGAGAAAAAAGAGAGAAACCAAGAAGCAGACTCTTAACTACAGAGAGCACACTGATGGTACCTGAGGGCCTGAGGG
>NW_027533089.1:8982929-8986843 GCF_008692635.1 Crocuta crocuta
AGGTGGAGGGGAGCACTTGTGATGAGCACCAGGTGTGGGAGGGAGGGAGGGAGGAAGGAAGGAATTAATTACATACGGTTTTCACATTATATTTTTATTGGATGTTACTGGTCTAGACCTTGGTGTAAGGAGTTTAGGTTTCCTTCTGAGGCCAAAGGGAAGCCTTTAAAGGTTTTTTTTTTTTTAATGTTTATTTATTTTTGGAGACGGAGAGATTGTGAATGGGGAAGGGGCAGAGAGAGAGAGGGAGACACAGAATCTGAAATAAGCTCCGGGCTCTGAGCTGTCATCCCCAATGTGGGGCTCGAACTCAGGAACTGTGAGATCATAACCTGAGCCAAAGTCAGATGCTCAACCGACTGAGATACCCAGGCACCCCTTTAACAGGTTTTAAGTAAGGGAATAATGTGATCTGATCCAGTTTTTAGAAGATCACTTGGTCTCTGCGGAGAAGGGGACAGGAAGTGGCTGGGAAAGTACTGGCAGCAGGTGGAGGTCTCTGCTGGGATAGTGGTGGAGGAGGTGAGGGGGGTGGATTCAAGATCTATTTGGTGGGTAGCCTCTACAGGACTTCCTGAGAGTTGGATGACGTGGAAGGAGGGAGGGGGTGGTCCGGCATGGCTCGAGCGGCTGGGTGTATGAGGTGGGACCATTTACTGAGATGAGGAAGACTGGGAGGGGAACAGGGCTTCCTTTGTTGGCTGCTTTTTGTTTGGTGGATGGCAGAGAATTGAGACTTCTTTTTGGGGTGTGCTAAGTCCCAGGTGCATTCATGCCAGGTGGAGGTGTTAACCAGTCAGTATTGTGAGCCTGGAGCTCTGGAGAGTGATCGCTGCTCATAGTTACAAAGTCAGGAGAGTCTGTGTAGAAGGGAAATTAGAGCCTTGAAACTGGATGTCCTCCCCAAGGGAGAGAGCTGTGTAAAGCATAAAGGGAAGGGACCCTAGGACCCAGCCCTGAGGGTCCCTGGCACATCTGTTCCAAGGGGTCCGCATGGAGGCTGACTTTGGTGGGCAGCAGAGAAGCGAGGCTGGAGTGCATAGGGGTGCTATTCAAAGGAAAGTTTTCTTTTTAAGATGAGAGACAAAATTCAATAGGAAAAGATCTAATCTTTTCATTACTTGAGTCTTTTTACAAAACGTTTTTAATTAAAGCCACCCTCCCTGTGGGCTTGTGTCAGCAGCATGGTGATCATTCTCCTGCACTTCCTTCCCCACTGGGTCCCCCGTGTTCTCTGATGACTCTGTGGACAGAGGAGGTAAATGCATGACTGTGGTTGACGTGGAGCTGTTTGCCTGAGGGGTGACGGCTGCTTTTCCATGGTTTGGCTGAGCAGCCACCTTGAGGATGGCTGCCTGGCCTGGAAGGCAGGTGGAGAGCGTGTGTTCTGTCTGTCTGGCTTGGTGGAGTCTTTCCTTCTAGAGGTCCTGGGGACATCATCTCAAAACCAAACCACTTTTATTCTGCCTTTGAATTAGTTGAGAAGAAGCCTTTACAGACTCAGCGTTTTAGAAGGAGATGAGGAGCGACTGGGGGTGGGGTGGATGGGACCGGAGGAGTGAGGAAGGGCGAATAGACACCAGCCAAACAAAGCATCTGCTTTTATCAAAAGTGCTGTGTTGGGGCTTAGACAGCCTGAAGTCTGATGAGTCACTGATGCCAGACCCTCTCTGCCTGCCAAGAGACATACTGGCCTCGATACAGTTTTTCTTATTCTTACTCTATTCAGTTGACTGACTGCTGCCAAGTTAAGATGTGAACTATAGCTTGTAGCTTCATGCTGTCACTAGAATTCCTCTGAGCACAGGGTAACCGGTGACTGTGTCAAACTTTTACCAACTAGTACTGCTGTGTGTTTGCCTTGGATTCCTGTATAGACTCACCAGAGTAGAATATGTAGGATATTTAAATGCTGCTGTTTTACCGTGATGAGGGATCTGCCTGAGGAGGCGGTTTTGCTGCAATTCTTTTCATACATGTCACGCGTACATTAATCAGGCATTGCTGCATTTTCCAGTGAGATAGAAGCTGACTCAGAGAAGCAGGAATTGGCTGCCGAAGTGAAAGAAGCAGGACTCATAGAAGTACTCAGGCCAGAGAATCTCTGATAGCCAGGAAGGGAAATGTGTCCTCCTCTGCAGTCCCCCTGGGGCTTTAAGAAGAAAGATTCCCAAAGTTGAAGATAAAGATAAAGAGGATCCCATGGCCTAAGGCTCTGAAAGGGGAACACAGTTCAGGACAACCAGGAGTAGCGTGATGAACACAGTTCAAAGGAGGATGAGGTATGTGACCGTCCAGATTGTTCTTGGTTTAAGGATGTGTATGCAGGACTGTCCCCAGCTGGACTGACTGGTTTACAGGATGCGCCTAATGTGGGGCAATGAGCCAGGGCCATTCTGATGAATTCATCCACAGGTACGCTGAACATCAACCTCGTGCCTGGCCTTGTGCTGTGTGGTAGAGCTTTACAGGCAGGCCAGGGGCCGAGTCTGTGCGAAGTGTTCAAAGCCCTAGGACAAAAGTGGGTGCCCCCTTTGAACCATCTGACCTCCCCAGCATCTGTTAGGGCCGTCTTCAACTTCCCTCCATGGTATCGCCCTTTACATCACTCCCTAGTCCTCTTCTGCTTTTCTTGGCCTCTGACCTTAATGTATTTCCAGGTATCATGTTATTTTTTTCTCCTTGACTGGGTGACTAGGAGTTGTACTTTCTGTGCACTTTCTAGATAACCCTTCCCTCAGGGCATGCCTGCTCTGGGCTGTCCTGGCCTTCGACTTAGATCTAAAAGAAAGGTTAGGCCATGTCACCTATGCAACCAAGGACCACATCAGAAGGTGGCTCTGGGTTGTAAAGAAACAGTGCAGAGTGAGCTGAGGATTGTGGAAAATGCTAAGGGTAACAAAAAGGGCTTTCAGAAGTTGTGTTTGGAACAATGAAACTAAAGAGGGGGAGGTGAGAGAAACCAAACTGCTGAACTGTTGTTCGGCTTGCATTTTTTCTGTCAAGGAAATGACTTCCCTGATTGGAAAGGGTGGGATCCATGTAAAGGAAGAGAATTGCTGTCTGGAGTAGAAGAGAGCACGGCCAGGGACTCAGATGAGGTGAAGCCCCGAGGCCCAAGAAGCCCGAGAGGGGCTCAAGGCAGAGACCGCCAACACAGACCAACTTCTCAGGAGTGTAGGTGTAACGAGCTACAGCGATGAATATCTTAATTTTCAAGAAAGGAACCAGAGAGAGAAAAGTAACCTGTAAAATAAGACAGAACTGATCACAGGAAATACTCTAAAAGGATTGGACAGTGGTTTTTGCATACTTGCTGGGGAAGCAGCAACCGTTAGTGTATTGGCAGGGCTCTGCCGAAAGCAAGTTATACCAGATTAATGTGCTTCCTCTAGAGGAAGGTTGAGAAGGTGTGTAAGGAAATGCCAATCACTGGTGATACCCTTCAGGTGAGAGGCAGGCCAGACGGTTGTACATGAAGCGTGCTGTCGGCTGTGTCCTGGTTGATGCACCTCTTGGCCCACTCCAGCCAGTTTTTAAAAACTGTTTAGACAAAAATACGGACATAAAGATCACATTGGTGGGTGACACGAACCTTAGAAGAATATGTCAGCATGACAGCAATGAGATCCAAGAAAGATCTGGACGTTTTGAAAGAATAGACCATATCTAATTGCATAAGACTCTATGAGAGGCTTGGGGCACCTGACTGGCAAAGTTGGTTGAGCATCTGACTTCAGCTCAGGTCATGATCTCATAGTTCATGGGCTCGAGCCCTGCACTGGGCTCTCTGCTGTCAGCATGGAGCCTGCTTCGGATCCATGTCTCTCTCTCTCTCTCTCTCTCTCTCTCTCTCTCTCTCTCTCTCTCTCTCTCTCTATCTCTGACCCTTTCCCACTCATGCTTTCTCTCTC
>NW_027533089.1:8986997-9054127 GCF_008692635.1 Crocuta crocuta
TATTTGTATATATATATATATATATATATAATGAACACATTATATGTGAAAGGCAAAGACTTGCACTAGAATTTAACAGAGTCAAAGTAGGGGCTTTGGCTCAAAAGTCGCATATGAGGAATATTGCAGGATTTGGATAAGTGCAGCCTCAGAATGAGTCAGCAGTGTGCTATGGTTGTCAAAGAAGCTAATGTGATTTTAGGAGCATTAACTGAAGTTTAATATTCAGACGAAGGGAAGTAGTCACACTTGGCTGCCCAGAACACCAATCTGGTGAATTGCTTTTAGCTCTAGACAACCAGAAGCAGAAGATGAATTCCCCCAGTGCACACCAGTGAGCTTCTGTCGAGGCCACTCCCCTACTCTAAAGCAGATCTTTTGGTTTAATCATTAAGGACTATCCCTAAGGTTTCATGTATTCGTGAAAAGAAACTTGTCATGTCATATGTTAACCCTGGGAGGAGAATATGAAATATCCACCACCTTTAATCCTGTCAACTCCTAGTGAAGCCTACTTTAACAAACAAGGTCAGTAAATATGTTGTGAGATGTGGGAGACTGAATCTCTTATTTATTTTGCAAGACAATGAAGCAAAATATATTGAGTGCACATTTAGAAGTGTTGCAGTTCTATTTTTAAAGCTGCATCCCTTTTTAAGTTTGCAAAGGCAACATACATGATCGGCCCCTGCCTAGAGTAAGAAAGAACCTCTTTATTGGGACTTTCATGGGATTCCCAGCATGAACCGGTCCATCTAATCACATCCTGGTTGATATTTTTTCCCAGACCTTCATCTCTACTCATCAGGCCAGTCCTGTTTCAAGCATCCATTTCTTCTCGTTTTCCCATAGACCAGTGGAAATGGCCCTGTAGTAAACTCTCTTTCCATTTGGTGATTTCCCTAATGAAGTTGAAACATGACATTTCAAACCTACCCAGAGAGATTCATTTTCAGCAGGAGCAGCCAGGCTCTCAGTGTCCCCTTGAAAACCTGTGGTCTCAGTGGGGCTGGGAAGCCAGGCACTGCCCTCACATCAGCAACGGCACCTTGCTGAGGAGATTCTGTCTCAGGCGCCGCAGTTCAGTCACACGCCTGTGGCTAAATTATCTCCTTACTGTGGAGGCCCATTTCTCCAAAAACATTTCTCTCCCGTTCCCTCTCTCCCTCCAATGTTACTCTTCTCTTGGTGATCCGAGCGAGTCTGGCAAAGGGAAAGTTGGGGAGAGGTCTTTGCACAGTGGAGAAGGCACACACAAACTCACACTCCTTCATTCACTCAAACCAACATTTATGGAGCAACTATGCTCTGGGGATACAAAGATGAATAAAATAGGGGCGCCTGGGTGGCTCAGTTGGTTGAGCATCTGACTTCGGCTCACGCCATGATCTCATGGTTGTGGGTTCGAGCCCCGCATCAGGGTCTGTGCTGACAGCTCAGAGACTGGAGCCTGCTTCGGATTCTTTGTCTCCCTCTCTCTCTGCCCCTCTCCCATGCACATGCACGCTTGATTGCACACATGCTCTCTCTCTCAAAAATAAACATTAAAAAAAAAGATGAATAAAATAAAATATGGTCCCTTTTCTCATGAGCTCATAGACCAGTAAGGGAAATGGACAGGAGTACGCATGTTGTATTGAATTATAATTATTTGTCATAAAGTTTTATAATTAATAAAAAAGAATTGCTGGGGAGATGTTATTCTTGGAGTTGTGGGGGCAGTGGGAAGAGTGGTCAGGGAAGGTCGAAATGAATGGGAAGATAGTAGGGACTCCAGGCCTTTTGGTTCAGGGAATTCCAAACCGTTGGGAGTTATCAGAGCATCAGGAGCAAGGTGAGGAGATGAGGCTGGTGAGATGAGCAAGGCTTACCACCATGGGTATTATCTAATCAAATATAAAAGGAGAATGCTAGACTGTCCCACAGAGTACTCTTACCTAAAAGATGATGATCTAGTAAGGAATATTGTCCGGTGGACACAAACTCTTAGTAGACTTAAAGCCTATTGCTGTCTTTTCCTTCCTACGATGCGCTGTCCCCGCTTCACCCCTACCGAGATTCTGAGATGTTGATGACTCTTCATGATGATGGCTCTAGATTCTAAGGCCATATCCATATACAAACAGGCTGCAGTCATCAAGCTGCTAATGGAGGGCAAACTTTGTCCCAGTTGTAGGGTTCACCTCTCCTGATTATGTGACAGGCCCTGGTCATGAATTGGTGAAAAATGGTAAACCAGTAGACCCCAGGGCTTCAGGTTTGTTCCTCCTCAGGCCCCACCACTTCAGGTAAGCAGAGAGACTCAACCTACCCAGTCCCACTCATGTCTTCATCTTGCATTTCAGTTAACTGTTCTAGGAATGAATTCATTTGTGATGAATGAACACCCACTAAACAAGAATGCCAACCAAGACATGCAAGCCTTCTAGTCCCCTCCCTCAGTAAGTTGTAAATAGAGGGTTTTGCAGTGTTTCATATTCAGGAACTTTGCCCTACTTCTTTATAAGATGTGTATGGATTATCTGTGTTCTAATGTAGACAGTGAGCGTTTGTGAATCGGGACGGTTTTGTTGCCCTTTCTACTTCTTTTCTTCTTAAGTTTATTTTGGGACAGAGAGAGGGGGAGAGAGACTCCCAAGCAGGTTCCACGCTATCTATGCAGAGCCTGACACAGGGCTTGATCCCATGAACTGTGTGAGATCATGACCTGAGCTGAAATCAGGAGTTGGATGCTCAACCAACTGAACCACCCAAGCACCCCTCTTGAAGCTTTTATATCATTTTCAAGTAACAATTCCAAAGTTGGGCAGAGATTGCTACAGAGTATAACCGCCTAGTCCTGTGGCAAGGTATGGAACGGATTCCATTTTGTAAATGGCTATAGAGCTATTCAGTTTTCTGTTTTTGAGTCTGTTTTAGTGATTTTCTAGGAATTTGTTCATTTTTCGCTAAGTTTTAAAATGTATTGGCATAAAGGTGTTCATAGTGTTCTCATACTGTGCTCCATTGTGTCAATGGCTATGCCCTCGTCATTCCTATATTATTTTGTGCCTTCTCTCTTTTCCCCAGAGATTACATCTGTCAGAGGCTTGTTTTATTAAGCTTTCCAAAGAACAAGGCTTTGTTTGTTGCTTCCCTGTTGTGTCATCGTTTTATATTTAATTTCTCTCCCATTTTTTAAAATCTCTGTTCTATTTGTGTTTATTCTTTGAACTTAAGGTGGACACTTAATTTCAGCGTTTTTCCTCTAAAAATAAGCATGATAGTGACATATTTCCTTCAAAATATCACTTTTATGGTATCCAAATGTGCTATATTCTACCTTCTGAAAATCTGTTTTGTGAATACAATCTAGTTAAGAGTTATCATGTTTAGTGATATACAGTCTTTGGGCTTATAGCTGCTGCTTATTCTGTATGTCTATACTAGCTGTATATTTTTAAAAACCTATGGGTTTTTTAAATTGCCTTATTTTGGGTTGTCTTTTTAAAAATACTGTACTCTTCATGGGGCGTGTGGGTGGCTCAGCCAATTGAGCATCCGACTTTAGCTCAGGTCATGATCTCCAGGTTCATGGGTTTGAGCCCTGTGTCGGGCTCTATGCTGACAGCTTGGATCCTGGAGCCTGCTTCAGATTCTATATCTTCCTCTCCCTCCCCCTCTCCTGCTCACACTCTGTCTCTCTCAAAAATAAATATTAAAAATATTTTTAAAAATTAAAAATAAATACTGTTCATTTAGTGGTTACTTTTAAAATGTAATTATTTTTTAAAAAAAATTTTAGTGTTTATTTTTGAGAGAAACAGACAGCATGAGCAGGGGAGGATCAGAGAGAGAGGGAGATAAAGAATCCAAAGACAGGCTCCAGGCTCTGAGCTAGCTGTCAGCACAGAGCCCCATGTGGGGCTCGAACCCAGGAACCGTGAGATCATGACCTGAGCCGAAGTCAGACGCTTAACCGACTGAGCCACCCAGGTGCCCCTACATATAATTACTTTATAAAAGATAAAGTAAAACGGTACTTCTTAACAATACAGCACCTTAGAATACTAGCTCTGGCTGTGGCCTTCCACTTGGCTTACATTCCATTGTTGCCCTATATTTGAGTTTGTCTTGGTTTAAAAAATTGTAGTAAAATGCACATAATATAAAATTTATCATCTTAGCCATTTTTAAGTGTACAGTTAGTGAGTAAGGAGTTCATGAATGTTATTAAGTACATTCACATTGTTGTGCAACCAGTCTCCCCAACTCTTTCTATCTTGCAAAGCGGAAACTCTACCCTTGAAACAACTGCCCGTCTCCTCCCCCAGGCCCCGGTAACCTCTCTTGTTCTTTCTGTCTCTGTGAATTTGACTACTCTAGGCACCTCGTATAAGTCAAATATACAGTATTTGTCCTTGTGTGACTGGCTCACTTCACTTAGCGTAAAGCCCTCAAGGCTTATCCCTGTTGAAGCAGGTGTTGGAATCTCCTTCCTTTTTTAAGGCCCATGATATTCCACTGTATGTGTGTACAACATTTTGTCTGTCCACTCTTCCATCAACAGATGCTTGGGTTGCTTCCGCATTTTGTCTTCTGTGAATAATGCTGCTAAGAACATGTGTGCACAAATATCTCTTTGACACCCTTCTTTCAGTTCTCCTGGGTATGTACTCAGAAGTGGAATTGCTGGATCACACAGTAGTTCTATTTTGAATTTTTAAAGGCACCTCCACACTGTTTTTCCTAGCAGCGGTACCATTGACATCCTACCAACTGTGCATAAGTGTTCCAACTTATCCACATCTTTGCCAGCACTTCCTTTTTTTTTTTTTTTTTTAAACCTCCATAGATTGCACATTCATCTCATTCTATTCCATCAGTGCTGGTTTGGGGCTACCTACATGCTTACCAGTTACTTTGTGCAGCACTCATTCTTAGGTCTTAGGCTGTTCTTTGGGCATCCTTTTCATTCTTCCTAAACAGTGTTCTCTGCTTTTATTTATCTAAAATTGTCTTCATTCACCCTTATTCTTGGTAGTTTCTCGAGGCAGGAAATTTTGAGCTCCTCCCTTTCCTTTCTGGCTGATGGAAACAGGCTGTCAGCCTCATCGTCATTGCTTGGAGGGCAAAACCTTCCTTTGCTCTCAGGCTGCTCTCACCATCTTCTCTCTGTTCTTGAAGGTCTGTGCTTTCACTGCACTGCGTGTAGGTGAGACTTTATTTTTGTTTTACTGCTTAGGATGCACTGGGATGCCTGAATCTGAGAATGGGTATCTTTCATTTATTTTGAAGATTTCCCATCATTATTTATTTCCTTGACTATTGTTCTTTATCTCTCTCAGACTTTCTTCTTGTAGAGTTCAGGTTAAATGTAATTAGGCCTTCCCATTCTACCTTCAACTTTCATATTTTCTGTCACCTTTTCCCTGTGCTGTGTTTCATGTAGTTTCTTTGTTGATTTGTTTATAGTTTCTTTATATATTTGTCATATTTTCTGTAGCCATGTTTAATCTGCTATGTAGATTATATGTATATATTGTAATCCATTTTTTAATTTTTATAACTGCCTTTTAATTCCTAGAGCACTTTTTGAATTCATCTTTTAGTTTTTAAAAAATTTATCATACATTGATTCACCTACCTGGGTGGCTCGGTTGGTTAAGTGTTCGACTCTTGATTTCTGCCCAGGTCATGATCTCACGGTTTAGGAGTTCGAGCCCCATGTCAGGCTCTGTGCTGACAGTATGGAGCCTGCTTGGGATTCTCTCTCTCTCCCTCTTTCTCTGTTCTTTCCCCACTTGTGTTCTCTGTCTCTCTCTCTCTCTCTCAAAATAAATAAACTTAAATAAAATTCATCATACATCATTATAGCCTATGTCTGTTTTTCTAATATCTGAAGTCTTTGAGGATCTCAGTCTGTTACTGTTTCTGCTGACTTCAGTGATTGGGGCTTGCTTCTTTGTGCAGATGGTTATTTCTGAAGGGAAATTTATGTTTAACCACATTGGTGGATATCCTGAGTGGCATTCTGTTGATAAAGTTTTCCCCCAGAAAGTATATATTGTTTCCTTACTAGTGGCACCTCCAACCCAAACACTTTAATTTCTCAGTTTTGGAATCTCTGTCCCAGCAGAGCAGTATAAATTTGAATCCCAGCTGACATGACGGCTGATCTGTGGCTACAAGCTCTTAGGGAAGGCTGTCATTTCTGCTGTTATTTTTTTCCCATCAGAATTCATGGTGGGTACAGGGAACTCTAGGTTCCCTTTGCTAGAGTGCATGCTACCTTCTTAATTCTTATTTATTTTTGCACATTCTCTTTGTAGAGGTGGTATAGCCACATTCTGACGGCTCAGACATTGTACATGGCTCCGTGGTGAGCTGCTCACCTCCACGGACCTGGGATTCATCCTCCCTGCCCTGCTCCTTACCCTGCTGTTGTCCATGTTTTGTGTTCCTGACTTGTTCTCTGTTTCTCTATCTGTTTGGTCCATGTCTGTGCTTCTTGAGGGTTTATCTTTCTCGTGATATCAACAGTGCATTTGAAAATACGTTCATAATTTAATTCGTGATTTAGTTTTTAGAATATCTGGTCTGCCAAAGTAAGCAAATGAAAGCCCTATAGTAGAAATTTCTGATTTCCTGAGGCCTTATTTGGACTATATACAAAGGTGGGGTTTTGTGGTTTATATTTTCATTGGTTCATTCTTGGCCTTGTTTATTTATTAATTGGCTGCTATGTAATAAGTACGATTCAAAGGGCATAGTATACATTGGTGAGCAAGGCACAGGTAGCCCTTATGCCCATGGAACTTCCAGCTCCATGGAAAAGACATAAACAAGCAGTGGTTGCCCTCTGGGGTGGGGCTGATGGAGAAGACCAAAGAATTAGGTAAAACAGGTATTCGTGGATGGTATCTATACAGCCATCTTATTGTCCTCTGTTTCCTTCCTGATTTAACAATTTTTGTTGGTGTGAAGGGATCCCTTAAATGTTATATTTCATGATAGTTTATGGGAAAGATTTACATGTTCATAACTTGGAAGATGTGAAAGATCCTACTGAAAGTAACTTATTTGCCAATTGAAAAAGAAGGAAATTCACCTGAAACCTTCAGTAGCTGAATGCCAGCAACCATATGTGTACTGCTAACCATGGACAATGGGTGGTAATGGGGCTAATTCTTATTAATTCAGTTCCTAATAACCTTAAAAGTTCTTAGAGTGCTTGAGGCAAAGGTGTTTGTTACATCATTCTTTTTTTCTTAATTCTTTTCATTTGTTTTTATTTTAGAGAGAGCAGGGGAGAGAGGCAGACAGAGAAAGAAACTGAGAATCTCAAGTAGGCTCTATACTCAGCGCAGAGCCTGATGGGCTTGATCCTACTACCCTGGGATCATGACCTGAGCCTAAATCAAGGGTTGGATGCAGGTGCCACTCTACTTCATTCTTAATGAGTGTATTGAGATGTGGTAGGCACCATCTACTTAGTTCCCTTCTGAAAGAATTCAGTGAGTGCCCTTACCTCTCTTTTCCCTTTGACCCACTGAATCCAGTCATTTACCACCTATTGTCACTTAGAAAAGTCCCCTGGGCACCTGGTTGGCTCAGTCGGATTAAGCGTCTGACTTTAGCTCAGGTCATGATCTTACCTCGTGAGTTCAAGCCCCACGTCGGGCTCTGTGCTGACAGCTCAGAGCCTGGAGTGTGTTTCGGATTGTGTCTGCCTCTCTTTCAGCCCCTCCTCTCCTTGCACTCTGTCTCTGTCTCTCAAAAATAAATAAATGTTGGGGCGCCTGGGTGGCTTGGTCGGTTAAGCGTCCGACTTTCGCTTAGGTCATGATCTTGCGGTTCGTGGGTTCGAGCCCCGCGTCGGGCTCTGTGCTGACTGCCAGCTCAGAGCCTGGAGCCTATTTCAGAGTCTGTGACTCCCTCTCTCTCTGACCCTCCCCTGCTCACGCTGTCTCTCTCTCTCTCTCTCTCCTAGAAATAAATAAAAATATTTAAAAAAATTTTTTTTAAATAAATGTTAAAAAATTTGTTTTAAAAAAAGAAAAGTCTCCTAAATCTGTACACTGCCACTGCTCCCTCTGTCCCTGTAGCCCAGGCCCTGCCCTCTCTCGCTCAGACTGCTCCCAGCATCTCCTTTGGTCTTTCTGACTCTGTCTTGCCCCCCATGAATCTGTTTTCTACACCAGTGCAGGGAGATTTTTCCCAAAACACAAATCTCTGGTTATTCTGCAGCTTAAGAATTTTCAACAAATCCCGTTGCTTTCCTAAGTCTAGATGTGTTTACATGGGCTCCAAACCCCTTATGCTCTAGTGCTGCTCCCTCTTCATCCTGATCTCTAACTGTCCCCCACTCCTGAGCCTCCCCCAGCCCTGTGCTGCTGTTACTTGTTCTTTTATTCATTAATTCAACAAATGGTTCGTGGGAAACTGCTGTGTGCAGAGCACAGGGGATACCAAGGTGAGTAAAGCAGAGGAAGTCTCAGTCTTGCAGGATTATATTCCTCAAGAAAGACCTGAGCAAATAAATATTTCATGTGGTATCAGATAATACGGAGAAGAATAATGTCAGATAAGATGACAGAGGGTATCAGTGGGGCTCATTTAGATAGGTGTTTAAGGAAAGCCTTCTCTGAGGAGATGTTATTTGAGCAGAGGCCTGAGTGCTAGGAGGGAGTGAGCCTTTGAGAACCGGAGGGAGAATGTTCTAGGCAAAGGAACAGTAAATGCCAAGCCACAAAGACAGGGACCGGCTTGGCATGTTTGAAGAAAAGTTAATATGGCCTGGATGGAATGAGTGGAATAGCCAGTGAGCGTATTAGTATGCTTTTGCTGAGTAACAAATTGCCACAAATTTGGTGCCTTAATGCCTGTGAATTGCCTCATAATTTCTGTAGGACAGAAGTCCCCCAGAGCTCAGCTGGGTTCTTGGTTATGGGTCTCAAACCCAAGATGTCAGCAGCTGTGTTCCCATCTGAGGCTCTGGGGAAGAATCTGCTTCTGCTGTAACCCAGGTTGTTGGCCGAACTCTGTTCCTTGTGATGGTAGGACTGAGATCTCTGCTTCCTGGCTGCCTTCTGGGGCCAGCTCCCATGTAGAGGCTGCCCAGAGTTCTGTGCCACGGGCCTTGTCACAGGCCACGTGGTAACATCACACTGGTAACAGGGTCCTCCATGTCCAGGCCCCCTCGCCTTGCATGTCAGGTCCGCTTGGATTGTTGCCAGATCTTAACGTCAGCTGACTTGGGGCTTCTGTGTGCAAAATCCCTTCACAGCAGTACTGAGGTTACTGTTCGGTTGACTCTCCAGGCGGTGGGGATCTTGTCGGGAGACATCTTTTGAATTCTGCACATCACAGTGAGGTTGGGGAGCTGGTGGGGGCTACGCCAGCCAGGGCTTCAGAGGCCCTGGTAAGGGCTCGAGATCAGATGGGAGTTATTAGAGGATTTTGATTTTGGTAAGGATCATGCTGGCTCCTGTGGAGACAGGGAGCTGGGAACCAGCCAGGCGAGAGATGATGGTGGCCTGGACCAGAGCAGAATTACTCCCGAATGCTGTGGTTCCGCGGGTACACCACATTGTCCCAAGTCCCCATGTGTTTGCACATGCTTCTGCCGTTGCCTGGGCATTTCTCATCACCACCTGCCTCACAGCTTCTTCACCCAATGAGTCTCTACCCAGTCTTCAAACTTTAGCTCAAAGATTGCCTGAAAGGCCCCTCCATGGTGTTTCCTTCCCACTGGAACTTAACTTGCGTTGTGCTGGGTCTGATCTCTATTCCCCTACTTGCTTGCAGCCTCTCGGGAGCAGGGCCTTTGTCTTTGGTTCCTCCGTTTCCGTTGCCTGGCATACAGCACGGCATATTGTAGATGCTTGATAATGTTGGTAGGATGAACGCAAGAACTATGGAGATACTGGGAATGAAGGGTCTCCTTATAGAGGAGAAACTATATACAAATAAATACACGATAGGATGAACTAGAATGCAAATACCATGCCATGTGCACGAAGGAGGGGAGCCAGCTCTGCAAATTACTAGTGTGCATGGAATTTAAGGGGAGCCTTTATTCTACTCGTTTTGGAACAGTTGGATCTAGTTTCTCGCATCCCTCCATCGCATGAAAGAATCCTCTTATTACAAAGCATTCTTCTTTATGTTACTTCCAAAAGGACATTTGTTTGGCAACACTGTTGGCTGTCAATTTATTCTGTAATATTTAAAGAAGTCAAAACATTCATTCATTTAAAACATTCTCTAATTTAAGACAGACGTAGGGTACTTCGTTCCTCATCTGTATTCCAAGCACTCAGAAAAGATCTGCGTTAGTGAAATTTTGCTTATATATTCACAATGGAGAACCTCGTAACTCAGAATAGCAAACCTGTGGATCAAGTGTCCTCTTAAGAGGGAGGCAACTCTGAACCTGGTTACTGATGAGAAACAAACTGAAATAGTAAAGACCCCATTTCTGTGACTCCCGACCACACATCCCTCAATATGAACTTGGGAAAGCAGGCTGCTGGAGAGAATGATTTAACTGGTGTAAACACAGTGATGTTATTTAAAACTTAATAAACTTGAGAACAAAATAACAAGAGAGTCCAGTTTCATTCTGCTGCTTTCCTGCGGTCTGCGGGCCGTGCCCTGTGGCAGCACCCTGACAGACGGCCCGTGGGCGCCTGCCAGCCCTGCTGGTTGTAAAGAGACATGCACACAGCATCATGGGTTCACATGGGTGGGATTCATCATGTGCAAAAGCAAAAAAAATAAAATTAAATTAAAAAAACAAACCTTTTTATTTATATTGCCAAGTTCCTCTGTTTGTTTTTTAGTGATCTCTGTCGGAGAATATAAATCTGTGGCTTAAGGAGTGTTTGCTGCACAGACTTGTATGAATAATTGGATATTCTATTTCAAATTAGAGGCTGGGGCTACAGGGCCAACTGCTATGTTTTCTCGCTCCTATCTTTGGTTAGCCGGGGTCAGGTGACTGGCTGAGAAAGGAGACACAGCACTTCTGCTTGTAAACATAATTTTAATTTAGTTCAAGGCAATGATTTTTTTAAAGCTTTTGGATTTGTAACACACCCACTTGGTTTTCTCATCCTCTCCTTGTATTCCCTCCTTGCCTCTAAAAAGGAGACAGAGAACATGAGGATCCTCGAAGGGCTCCCCCGGGAGCCCTGAACTAGAATCTGAGGACATTCGGATTCCCCTCTGCTCTCGGAGCAGAATGAACAAGGCTCCCTTAGCAGGGTTCAGCTGGGGGCAGGGCCAAGAGGGGCCTTGAGTTTTATCCCTCACCAGAGCCTCCAGTTTCTTCCTTTTGTGCCCAGAGAAGTGTATGGTAAAGGATCAAAGAGGAACGAGGTTTATCTAAGGTGGGGGCACTTTGGAGAGCACCCCAGGCTCCCCGGATGGGAGAGCGCAGGCTGCCGTGCCCCTAGGCGGTCCTGTCTCTGAGTGCGGGTCCTGCTTATCAGCACAGCCTCAGCACCGGGCACAGCGCCTGGCCCGGCCTGTGTTGGTCACCCCACTTCCGCTCAAGACAGAAGGATATGTTCTGAGAGAACCAGCTCAGAGAGTTTTCAGGTGTGTCTCTGGAGAAAGGAAGAAAGGAAGGTTTCAATGTTCAGAGGTGAAAGGAAAAGGATTTTACAGCTAAATCTGGTGAGGAGAGCAGATCCTGGACAAAATGCTAAAAAGAATTTACTAAAAGAATGACATTTGAGCACTAAAAAAGGAGAGTTAAAATGGCAAACCATGACTATATGGTCTCGGTATTTGGCAAATACATTCTCCAAAATGAATGAAATGAAGCTCAAGGAAAATATTTGACCGTGTAAGCTGCCAGTGAAAAAATTCAGGCTTTCAAGTGAAAATGAGAAGTTTGGAAAACTTCTATCCTCCACCATGAGCTTCATACTTCCCAAGGCTTAATAAGTTCTGAGGAGATCAGTGATGATGTTAACAAATGTGATTCTTTTTTAATATTCTAATGAAATGTGTCAAAACTTAGAATAACTGCATAACTCAGTGAGCCAGAATTTTCCAGAACAGTAGTTACAGAATCACACGTGGATAAAAGGCCCCATCAAGGTGGAAGATAGATGCAGAAGAATGACAGACATGGTTTAAGATACTGCAGTACAACTGATCATTAAGAAACTACCACTTGTTGAGTTTGGGCATGGTATCAAAGAATAGCCATAAATATCTGGAAATGAAATACCGCTCCCTTTTCCAGTGACATACCTATGTGAGGATGGACTTTTTTCTAAACCAGGACCTATCATAACATAGTGAATAGAGAAGTAGATATGAGAATTCAGCTGTCCTTCTATAAGCCAGACATGAAAAAGATTTGCAAAAATGTGAGACGGTGTCACTCTTCTCTCTAAATTTTTGTTATGAAAACATCTCTTTGCAATAAAATTGTTTATATAAAATATAATGAGTTTATTTTTAAAGTATTAATAGATAAATATTTTGAAATTTTCTGTTTAATTTCTGGTATTAGTAACCAATATGTATAACCCACATAAACAAAAGCTCTTTGGGGTCCTTAATAATTGGAGTGTGAAGAGATTCTGAGACCAAAAACATATGAGAACCTTGACTTCAACTGCCCATACCTGTACTATTTATCCAGGCATGAAGACATGTATGTCTAAATGTACATAACATACATTTTTAAAAGAATTTTTTTCTATATTTATGTTTGAGAGATAAAACACAAGTGGGGGAGGGGCAGAGAGAGGGGAGACACAGAGTCTGAAGCAGGCTCCAGGCTCCAAGCTGTCAGCACAGAGCCTGATGCGGGACTCGAACTTAAGAACAGTGAAATCATGACCTAAGCCAGAGTCAGATGCTCAATCCACTGAGTCACCCAAGAACCCCCATAACTTATACACATTTTTAAATGTACGTAAAAATAAAAATTTGAAGAGAAGAACAGCATTTCAGTGTTTCTAACATCTTTCTACCCTCACAAGGCCAGACCCCTGGGCCAGGTGATTAACCAACGACTAGATGGCTATGTGCCTGAAATGTTAACTCAGTAGAAAAATGAGGATTCAAGTACTTATAAGGGAGCACAGCCCAAGTGCTGTGGACAAAGTTTTGAGTCACTAGCCAGGTGGTTCCATGGATGCAAAGCCTGATGACATTGATACAGTGGTAGGGGAAGTGGCAACCTGGCACAGTGGACAGACTTTGGATGCCAGGTAAATGAACTTGAAGGCAGAGAGTTGTGAGGCTTCGAGGTTTCTAGCCCTCTTTGATGGAAAGGCAATCAGGTACAGTGAGCTTATGCTGTTCTCAGTCGTTTGGCCCTGCAAAGGGACTCCTTCCAGAACCTAATCCACTGACGTGGAAAGGCACATCTTGGATGCCGCACTGCCTCCATGTAGGTGCCCTGTGCACGGCCCCAAATGGACAGCCAAACCAGGCTAAGCATGGATTTGGGGGTTACGTCCATCCCACAAGATGGTGGTATCCCTGAGCTGTGGGGTTGGGACTCCTTGTGCTCTGGCAGTGACCTTCTCTCTTGTCCTGGGAAGAAGTGCTGCCATCTTGCAGGGTCTCTTCACAGCCCACGTTTTGGGGAGCTGAGCCAACCTTGTGGAGGAAGCCAGCTGCTTATCAGTGGGGCTTTTGAGGGACCTTCACCCTCCCTGAAAGACCTTCTCCCTTGAGAAGACTGCTCTTACAGGCTCCACAGCCATTCTGTCCTTTCCAAATGATGCCGTCTCTGTGAGGATGTGTTGAGTTTCTGAAGTTCAAGGCTCTGAAGGCAGCTGTCTTTTCACACCCTCTGTTGAGGGGGCACCGCGCTATAACTCTGCAACCACTGAAAATGGCCGCGCTCACGTCTCCTCCTCCTCTCCTCTGGCCTAGTCAGATCCTCTTCTTTCTTTAAGAAGTCAGCCTCCTGAGGGCCACCTGCTGCTGTTTACTTTTCACTCTCTGGTTAATTCCAGTGTCATATTATGACACGAGCAGACATTAGATAGGGAGAGAAGGATACTGGGGCGCCAAAGAAAATTAGGATAGATTGCTCTGCTTGACACCAGGGGCGGGTGGGTGATAGAAGCAGCAATTTTAAAAAAAAGGCAAATGTGATCTAGAGAGCTGGGTATACAGACCCTATCTTCTCCCCTTGGTGCTGGGTGACGTTGGGCAGCTGCTGGACTACCTCAGCCTCCATTTTCTTCTGTCAAAGTGGGCATGACACAGCTGTCTGGTCGAAAGGACCCCTCATTTGAGCATCCAGTCCTGCTTTTCACCCACCTCTATCCTCCTCGTTCTTTGCTTTAGATTTCTAGGCTAATTTTATGCTCTAGTGAATGTAGAATTACCACATGAAAGTCTAACATTTGGAGCCTGAATGTGATAAAATACTTGGAGCTTCTAAACAGAAATTTTGTTGGTGTCCTGCGGTCCACCCTCTACCCCCAACACACACCGTGAAAAGAAACCTGTATCTGTTCTAACTTCCTTATCTGTCTGCAGGGAGTATTGCTGGGGAGGTGGGCCCATTTTATTAATATGAAGGAACAGGGGGGATTAAATGTTGGATACACTTTACTCAGTGCAAGAATGCATTGTTCCCAGTTCTCATACTTACCGTTTTCTCTTTTCAGGGATCAGCATCTTCTGGACTCAAGCCTGGAATATGTGAAGGTAGGAAACCAGGATTTAAAGTGTAATTAGGACCCTGCGTAATCGATTTCCCATTTTTAACACAGCCAGATAATGCTGCAGTCTGGCCTGTGTAGGAAGCTGCTCACATTAGAACAACTAGGGGGTAATCTGACTCTCTCAGTCCTTCAGTAACTTTTGTAGGGGTCTTACGTCATCCTATTATAGGTCTACAGTCTTTTTCCTCTTATCTGAAACCCTTGGGGCCGGATGGGTTCTAAAATTCAGAATTTTTTTTTGAAAGGTAATCGGGTACATATATATAAAAACATCCTCAGAGGGGTCTAGGTCACTACTCCGTACTCAAGCTCATTAGTTCATCAGTGAAATGTAAGGAACATTCACACAAAGTGGGATAAACAGACTACAAATGATCTTATGTAGTGCAGCTCACATTTTGCCATCAAATGAGGTCAGGTTTGATTGGCTGCCAAAGGACTGACTTGAAATTTTGCAGTTTTCAGAGTGCTTTGGCTTTTGGGGATGGTAGATAATGAATTGTGAGCCTGCATTTATCTTCAGTGGAGGGCTGATGGCTCCCTGAGGTTTTCTGGGTCGGCTTTCCTTTCCAACAGCCACTCTCCTATGTGGTGGCTAATCTAGGACCTTGAGCTGTGGTAATATGCTGCTTTCTAGCGGGGCTGACATTCAAAGCTTCTAAACAGGCAACATTTGGAAATAGTGATATCTTTCTCAGCAGAAAGAAAAGATGCATTTTACCTCTCCCTCCCCCACACCGTTTTTTTGGGGGGGTGTGTATATATGTTTGCTTTATTTTCTTTTTGAGAACTGAAATCTGGTACCTGCTACGGAAGAGAGAACTCTGACTTGTCACACTTGGTTTCTTGGATTTATGACAATATCCATAATTTTTAGGTGAAATCGTGGCACGTGTTAAGTTTTAAGGCGCTTGCCTACTCGGAGCCACAATGCAACCTCATTTTTCTCAGGGCAGCATCACGGTTTGTGGGTTTTTAGACCCCTTGCTTTCTTGTGTGCCTGTGCCAGCACCGTTTTTGGCATTTCTTCTCTTTTACATCAGAGGATGGATGAAAGAAGACAGAGCCCCAGTAGAATCAATTAGTCACTTGAGGTAGTCATGATAAAGTTTGTTGGGATGGAGGTGGGTGTTACTTTTTCCACATTGTCATACCCAGGCTGTGTCTGAACTGTAGTTTCACTGCAGCAAATGTACAATCCTAAACCAGCATGGCTGCCATGTCAGAATACGATAGAGCTTTATGAATGATGCCTGTGTCCCTCCTGAATGCGTCTGCCTTTATTTTATGCAGGTTGTATGCTGCAAGACCTGGGGGGGTGCTATTCACAGAGGATAATGATTTGACTTGACCACGACATAAAAAATGTGCCCTAGAATTAGGCAGTGTGTAAATCACAGCAGCCTTTTAAAAGCCACCATGGCATGTTTCAGAAATGGGCTGTCTCCCGCTGTAGGCTCCTTCAGGCTGTGCTGAGCAAGCACAGACCCTTCCCTACTCCAGTAACTTGGGTTTTTTTGTACGATGTCCAAACTTTGAAGATAATCCAGTGATGAATTCTAAGTTAAACATACATTCTGGAATGATCTGTTTTAGTATTATTTAAGCTGTTGGCATCACATTTGTGTATATCGGTCATTCTAAATTGTGTAAGAAAAGATATGGGGGGGGGGCGCCTGGGTGGCTTAGTCGGTTAAGCGCCGACTTTCACTTAGGTCATGATCTCGCGGTTCGTGGGTTCAAGCCCCGCGTTGGGCTCTGTGCTGACTGCCAGCAGCTCAGAGCCTGGAGCCTGTTTCAGTCTGTGACTCCCTCTCTCTCTGACCCTCCCCTGCTCACGCTGTAGCTCTCTCTCCTAGATATAAATAAAAAAACATTAAAAAAAGAAAAGAAAAGAAAAGATATGGGGGATCTTGGTGGCTTCTACTTGCTAGGCTCTCCTTGCCAGCAGTGAGACATGATGGGACCCCTCTTAGTGGCTCAAGGGTACTTCTTCCCAAGGGCCTGTTGAGGTGTTCTGAAGGTCGTCTTTGCTCCCAACCTTGTCTGAATCTGTTCCGGGCTTTATAAATGAAGTCTCTGCACTTCTCCTGGATGTCTCACATTTATTATTTTTATTTCTCACTTTGCCATTGGTTTGGAGGGGTGGTTTAAGGATTTGTTTGGCAAATGCTGGGTATTTCCATTTTCTTCTATGGGTACGGAAGCTCTGGAAGCATGTTCGTGGAGGCGTTTGACCTCCAGGTCTAAATTGACCCATGTGTCGTGCTTCTTGGGCCAGTGTAGGCTCATTCTAGCATTTCTCAGACTTGACTGCCCTCTCGAGCCTGGCTGACGAGTCCATGTCATGAAGGCCTTGTAAATTGGTGCCCGCTGGAGCCTAGTGACTTTGGAGGGTGACTGAAAATAATCAAGGGAGGTGGTGAGGTGGTTGTAGATAAACTGGGATGCAGTTAAGCCCTTCCTGACTTGGAGCTGTTACTTTCCTCCGATCCCCTCGTACACTTAGTGCCTCTTAGGTATGTAGAAAAGTAGAGATTCTACGTAAAATTTGTTGCCTTGAATAGGGTCCCCTTCTGGAGATTTATCAGCCAAAAAAGCAAGATTCAAGGGACATTTTTAGGGGGGTCATAATGGGGTGGTCTGATCTCTGAGAGTCTTCACAGTGGTGGAAGCAGCCAGATGTGGCCGACAGACAGCCCTTCTCATTCTGTTGAGAATCGCAGCCCCGTGTCTATGTCTTCAAACGCCTTCTCCTTCCCATGGGAGGCTTTCTAACCATCCTCACTGGGTTTTCCCAGTGCACAGGTATGAGAGACATCTGGGACTGGAGCCCCCTCCTGTGCCTGGGGAGCCAGGGCCCTGGGGGTGGGGTGGCGCTGGGGCTGTGGAATTGTGGCAGAGAGCACTGGGTAGAGAATGAATCCAAAATTCACTTCTGTCCAGTTTGTACTCTGTGTCCAGTTTGTATGGAAGCGCATTAATACGGCGTGAAAGGGGACCAGTCTGTGGTTGCTAGGCTACAAGGGGCTCCTCTGTGCCCAGAGTGGAGGGAACCATGCGTGGCTGAGAAGCCCCAGGGCTGTTGGCGGTTCTTTCACTTCCTGCTGGGGCCTCCCAACTGCACCTAGACCGCCAGCTCAATTCCATGTTTGGATGTGATAAGAAAATTAGAGCAGCTCCGAAGTAGCCAGGGGATTTTTGGAATCTTGCTCTTCACTGTTTCTGTCTCTTTAATTCTGTTAGAGAGGAGTTTTGTTTTTTCTTTTCTTTTTTTTAAATTTTTTAATTTTTAAAATGTTTGTTTATATTTGAAAGAGAGAGAGAGAGAGAGCACATAAATGGTGGAGAGGCAGAAAGAGAGGGAGACAGAATCTGAAGTAGGCTCCAGGCTCCCAGCTATCAGCACAGAGGGTGATGCAGGACTTGAACCCATGAACTGGGAGATCATGACCTCAGCCCAAGTCAGATGCTTAACCGACTGAGCCACCCAGGCACCTCTGTTTTTTCTTTTTTAACTTTTCCCTTATTTTCCGAGACTTCCCTTCTCTCCACATTTTTTGCCCCACAGTAGCTCATGTTTGAAATCATCTTGAAAGTCTGATTTTAACCATTTCTGTAACCACATACAATTGATTCTCTTTTTAACTGTACCCAGAAGAAACCACTTCTTCCAGGCTGGAAAGCAGAAACTTCCACAGTGGCTCCAGCTTCCTCCTGCGCTTTAGTTGTTGGTGACTTTCATGAGTTGCATACAGCTCTGGAATTTTCCTCTGCGTACCTAGCATACCTTTTCAGAGATAAAAACCTTTTTTTTTTTTTTTTTAAACAGAGGAAATAGCTTTTGGAGGAAAGAGCCCTAGGCAAAATTGTGAAGAAGAGTTTATCTTCTGGGCTGCTTTACTTGCTTACTGCCGCATTTGATTTTTGCCATATTTGTACCCCCATTACAACGCATTTATTCAGTGTCTACTTTCTTAGATCTGTGTCTGGTAACTACTTAGAACATTTGATAAAATGTACTAAAATGTGAATTAATGGGGCCTGTGTGGTTCTGTCAGTGAAGTGTCCGACTTCAGCTCAGGTCATGATCTCATGCTCTCGCGGTTCGTGAGTTTGAGCCCTGCCTTGGGCTCTGTGCTGGCAGCTAGGAGCTTGGAGCCTGCTTCGGATTCTGTCTTCCCCTCTCTCTGCCTCTACCCTGCTCCCTCTTTCTCTCTCTCTCTCTCAAAATAAACATTTAAAAACTCTTTAAAACGTGAACAAATGATAATAGTTCAGTGAGTTAACCTTCCCAGAATAACATCCGAATAGTGGACTCCAGGTTCTACAACCACGGAGAACCGTCTACCCCTCTGTGACTTTGGACTTGGCACATTCTCTCTGTGGTTTCTATCTTATAGCTCGAAAATCAAGGAATGGGTGAAAGTCCTTTGAGCATTTTTAGGATCATCCATACCTGTAATAGGCTGGAGGGGAAAGTTTGTTTTTTGTTTTGTTTTATTTTTTTGTTTTTAACCAAGTAAGGGATTCTATATCTGTCACTCTTGACCATAAAAGTGCCATATTGGTTGGAACATGGTATGTCCCAGACATTAAGACCAAGGATGTGAGAGCTAATAACTGCCCACCCATCATATTACTTCAAAAGACTGGGGATTAACTCAACACTCCGGCAGCTACTCTCAGATCTGTTTTGCTTTCCCTTTTGTAGCCCCTTCTTGAACCTATGAAACTTACTTTCATTTTCATTATTTTTTTTTTCTTTTCCTTTTCCTGGGGCTACTTCTTCAAAGGTGAAGAATTGCCCACCATACACTAAATTTTAGAAATTTATATTATTTCCTATCTTCTCCCCCTATCTTCCTTTTAGACTGAAGATTCTTTCTAGCTGCTTCTTCACATACAAGCCTTACAGTCATTTTAATAAAGCATCTCTTTGCTGGGAATGGTTTAAAAACACAGTTTTTTCCGGGGAGGTGATGATTGTCTGGGGGCGGAGCTGGGTGAATTTTCTTATAAGAGAAATGTTTATTATAGATTTTTCATTTTAAAATGCCCTTAAGAAAGATAAATTGGAAAACAAAGCCAGGATGCAGAAAAGAAAATCGGGATGACTGTTTTTCAAATTAGCTAAGCTGTAGGCAAGCCCATTTTCGTGGCGAGGCTATAAACAGCACAATGCCCGCCTGTGGACAAAGGCCTGCTCTCCAGGCGACCGCAGTTAGCAAGTGTCAAGACGGAATGCAGCCTTTTGTCCCGGGCTAGCCTCCTAGTGAACAAATATCCTTTCTTTTGTAGTCAGCCTGGGTGGATTCTTGCTGGAACCACTTGCGAGCATTTATGAAATGATTTGCGGTTTCTGAGCTCCTTCGCAGGCTAGGAGAAGGGACAGGGCTGGAGCCGTTATCCTGAGTGGGGATCCGCACCCTCCGACGGCTCCTCTCCGCCCCCTCCGCCCCGCCACTTCCCAGCCAAGCGCTCAAGAGCAGCTCCCGAGTCCCGGGCGCCTTGGCAATCATTCCTTTATGGGGTTAATGCTCCGAAATGCTCTTTTCGAGAGGGCCTTACAGATATGACAGGCTGCCCAAGGCTCAGATCTCAGCAAGGCGGCTTCCTGCAGCCGGCCGGGGCTACGTTAGGTCACCCAGCAGATTAAAAGAGGAGTAATTATGCGAATTCCAGCACCAAGTATAAGCGCGCGGGCCGGCGTTGGGACCTCGTGGGAGAGGGGCCGGCGAGGCTGCAGCTCTCTCTTTGTGCTCAAGATGGCCGCAGCCATGGTCACGGTTAAATAGCTGCTTTTGAGGGACGTCTTTTCTTCCAGCGGGGAAACTGGCTAGTCTGCTCTGAATTAGCCAGCTAACAAAGTCCTGAAAGGGACTTACAAAAACAATGGCACGCTGTACATTCCGTGAGATTTTAGCAAGTTATATGAACCAAATAACGGCCCAATTGGCTGGCTCTGCAGGTTTTTGCCTGAGTGTGCACATCCGCAGAGCCAGCACCGTGCCTCGTGGGACCAGAAGATCAAACGCTGCCCGCGGTGAATGTGAAATAGCCCTGGGACTCACATTCAGAGGAGCGAATGAGAGCTCCCATCCACACCAAAAACATTCTCGGCACATCTTCTTGGGAGGTTTAACGTTACTACCATTTAAAAACAAATTACTGAGACAGGGTGGGAAGACAGAAGAATAGGGATGGAGGACAGCCCCTCCTTCATTGGAATCTTTTCCCGCAGGTCTTTGAAAATGTGGTCATTTATAAACAGCAAAAGCTTATAAAAATGTATGTTCATTTAAAATCTGTATGTGAATGTTTATAGCGACATGATTTATAATTGACAAAAACTGGTAACAGTTTGAATGCCCTTTAGCTGGTGAATGGCGAAACTGTAGGATACCATACAATGGCGTGATAGCCTAAAAAAAGAATGGACTGTCGGATACGTATAAAAACTTTTAAGAGACAGAAAATAGATAAGTGGTTGAAAAGGGGGTAGGGCAGAGGTCGACTGCAAAAGGGAACAAAGGAACTGGTAGAATGATAGAAATACCTTGATTATGGTTGTTTCAAAGCTCACAGAACCATACTTTTTCAAAGGGGTGACTCTTACTCTCTTATACCTCAGTGAGCCTGACTTTAAAAACCTTACCATATTGTTGCCTGTAAGCGCTGTCACCCGAGTAGGGGAAATGTTTGGTTTTGAGATGGGCCACCTCAGACTGCTGATCAGATGGTGAAAGTGCTGAGCTTACAGATATTTCACTGCATTGGCTCATTCAACAGATAGTTTTGAGCATGTATCACGTGTTGGTGTTGGTAATTGCCCAGTGTAGTGAGAAGTGGGAGCAAAGTGTTACCAAGAGCCTAACCTTAGATAGTGGCAGTGGGCATGGAAAGTCAGGGCAGGGCCTGGAGGCCTTTCGGAGAGAGAATTAAGAGCCATTTTATTAGGTGAGTTGACGGTTTCTGGCTGACTTAACTGGAGGCGGTGAAGGAGAGGAAGCCAGAGGGGGTTCCCGAGTTCACACGAGTGCCTGGCATCTTGCCCAGAAGCCAGTGAATATTCTAGGGGAGGACAGGAAATTTCCAGTTGGAGACCTTGTTACCACAATGACATTAAGTGAATTGATGAGCATTTGGGGATATCATTAGACTGGTAGGATCAGCAAACTACAGCCGGAGACCAAATCTGGCCTGCAGCCTGTTATTGTCTGGCCTGCAAACTAAAAACAGATTTCACACTTTAAAGGTTTTTTTTTTTAATCAAAAGAGGAATGTGAAAATTATAAAATTCGGGTTTCAACATGCGTAGAGCTTTATAGAAACACAGCCTCACCCATTCATTTACGTATTGCTGCTTTGTCGCCGTAACCATGGAGTTGAGCAGCTAGGACGGACTGGGAAGCAAAGCCTGAAATATTTACTCCCTGGCCCTTTACAGAAAAGATTTGCTGACTCCTGCTCTAGACTATATGCATATTCACTGTCCCTGTTTTTCCTTTCAATAACGCATAGTAGGCTTTCAGCAAAAATCTCACAGTAGGCTTTCAGCCTCACATCCGGGTCATCACTTTATCTTCCCTGATGATAGAGCAGGGAGTCCTTGTGCAGGTTGTGAGAACTTGCACGGTCACAGAGCCGCTACAGTGGCAGCCCTGCACAACCTGGACGCATCTCAACATCTCGCAGGAGATGCTGCTCTGAGCAGCGTCTCCCACCGGGCCCATCCCATCTAAGGACTTGAATTCTGCGGGCTGCACTGATGTGTGGGCACAGCACAGGTGCTGAAATCCTGCCGGTTCCCGTCTGGGGCTTGTCTGGATAATTTCCTCACACCGGGTTGCACCGCCAGTGCAGCCTGAGATGCATTTTCTCAGTGTCCCAAGTCAGAGGTAAATTCTCCCTGGCCTCCTGAACTTGATGGTTTGAACCAAGGTCAGACCCTGGAGCTGCCCTCTAGAGGCGCTCAAAGAATCCTTGTCTGGCCTGAGAGTGGAGTGCGGCTAGATTCACATTTGTATCCTATGCTGCAGCCTTCATTCTTGACCGAAAGTAAGAGGACTCCTCTGGGCTCCCAAGCGATGGCGGGTAGAGAGGTAGCAAAGAGGCTTGGAACACTGACATCCGAGCAAGAATGGAAGTTACAGCGTCTGACTAGACTCCGCTTTATGATTGGACTTCAGAACCCTCCTCATGTGGCCTGTCTACCTCTGTCCTCACCCCGCCATCTGCCTTAGTGGCTATATTCCTCCATCCTGGCTCTTCCTACTGGCCCCCGATCTTTGCCTTTTCTTTGGCATGAAAGCTTCTTTTGAAGTTGAGTGGTTTAGAGTGGGTTGAATTGTGTTCTCCCAAAACATATATTGAAGTACTAACCCCCAGTACCTGTAAACGTGGCCTTATTTGGAATAAGGTCTTTGCAGCTGTGATCACACTGGGATGAGATCATACTGGATTAAGGTGGGCCCTAATCCAAAGACTGGTGTTCTTATAAGAAGAGAGGAATTTGTGCACAAAGGCACTGACACACGGGAGAATGTCATGTGACCACAGAAGCAGGAATTGGGGTTGATGTGTAGAAAAGTCACCACCACCAAAGATTATGGCCCCCATAAGCTAGGAAGAGGCAAGGAAGGGTCTTCCCCTGGAGCTTTCAGAGAAAAATGTGGCTTTTGCCAACATCTTGGTTTTGGATACTTAGCCTCCAGAACTGTGAGAGAATAAATTTCTATTTTAAAGCCACCAAATCGGTGGTGGTTTGTTACAGCAGCTCTTGGAAGTTAACATAGATACAGACACCTGGCATATCTTGGTTGTGTGACTTTGGGCAAGTTTCTGAAATCCTCTGGAGCTTGGTTTCCTTAACAGTAGACGGGAGCATGTTGGAATTAAATGAGTTGCTTCATGTAAAGTTGTAGCAGAGAGCCTGACATGTAGATAGCACTCAGGAGATACTGATGTGGTTACTATCATGGTAGTCTTCCGTGCGGCTTGACTCTAATTTCATTGCCTCAGAGAGACTGTCCCTGTCCCTGTGCTGCTCAAAGCTGCCTCCCTAAGTCAATATCTCATTACTCTGTGTATCCCCACTTGTCCCAAATTCTATTTGTTTAGTTAAAAAACAAAACAAACCAAAAAACCTCATTAGAATGTGAGTTCTGAGGACAGGGACCTTTTCTTCTTAATACTTAGAGACTGACCAGCTAACTGATGACCACGTAAAACCAGATGCAAAGGGCATTTAAATTGAAGGAAGAAGGAATGAGGTTCTAAAGATCTTGAAATTTTCCAAGAAGCAGTAACACTCAATATCTCTAAACATTTTCCAGAAACTTCTCCAGTGATTTCATTTAATGAAAGGAAGAAATCTTCAGTCTTCATTCTCTTGCCAACCTGGTATAGGATAAAAATTATGGGGTTGCTGTTATCACCTTAAATAGTCACACATTTAGGCAGAGGTATATACACTTTTTAAAAAATGTACTTCTGGCAACTTCTGTGGCTCAGACCTATCAGTTCCTCAGCAGATCTTGTCATCAGCTCCCAAATGGGAGGCCAGGGTTTTTGTTTTGTTTTGTTTTTTTTTTGCAATCGTTTGTTGTTCAATTTCGCCCTCTAGAGGAAATAACATGTCACAACAAAGCAGAGTTTGGCTACAGTTCATTGTCTAAATATTCTGGGAGCTATTGATGTTAAATTATTAACGTTATGTTTATAACTTCAGAACTAAGGGCTATATATAAAGTATATAAAGAGGCAAGTGGTTTTCTTAGCTTTATATTAAACAGATTAAAATCATTAAGGCATTTTATTAATAGAGTGAATTGTTTTACATTCTTGGACAAAAAACTCTAAGATGCTATGACATTGTGTATAGATTTTGAGTGGGGAGGGGTGGTTGGTAGTGATCTGAAGTTTTACCTATGGTAACCAGGAAGTCTCCTTGGGAAAAAATGATACTTGGGGGTGCCTGGGTGGATCAGTCGGTTAAGCACCTGACTTCTGCTCAGGTTATGATCTCACAGTTTGCAAGTTAGAGCCCTACGTCAGTCTCTGTGCTAACAGCTCAGAGCCAGGAGCCTGCTTCGGATTCTGTGTCTCCCTCTCTCTTTGCCCCTTCCTGCTCATGCTCTGTCTCTGTGTCTCTCTCTAAAAAATAAACATTAAAAAAAATTTAATGATATTTGAATTGCGACTTGATAGCTGGAAAAAATGGCCAGAAAGAAGCTGGTATTAGGTGAGGCAGAAAACCGGTATCAGCATGTTAGAGATGGTTGGGGGAGACCCCAGGCCTGTGGGGCCATGTGTGCCCAGGCTGAGTGGCACAGGAGAGAGCATAGCAGGAATCTATGAGAAGGGTAGGTGCTCATGTGCTTCCTGCGAGGGAAGAGTGAGGAAGCTTCAAGTGTTCTTGGGAAATTCTGAGATTATGGGACTAAGAAGGCTGAGTTCAGGGACGACTATATTGATTGATTGACNGTGTGCTTCCTGCGAGGGAAGAGAGTGAGGAAGCTTCAAGTGTTCTTGGGAAATTCTGAGATTATGGGACTAAGAAGGCTGAGTTCAGGGACGACTATACTGATTGATTGACTGCCAAAAAGAACATATAACTACATATAGCTTTCCAACTTGCTTTTTAAATTGAACATCATTCCATATTAAATACACAGGTCTACCTCCTTCTTTTGAATGGCTATTTAGTATTCCATTGTATGAAATATATTGGCCAATTTTCCACTGATATTTGGGTTCTTTTTAATGTTACCAGTTTTGCAGTTATTTAAAAATACAGCCTTATTTGTTACGTATTCATTGTCACTTCAAAATACCTATTGAGCACTTGCCGTCTTCTGGCCAGTGTTCTAGGTAGGGGCTGAGGATATGGCAGTGAAACAAAACAACATCCCTGCCTCTATGAGGCTTGTACTCTGGGGAGGAGGACTGGGAAGATGAGGAAGACAGCCTAGCAAGCATGTTAGGCAGTGATGAGTACTAAGCGAAAAGATTTATCAGGGGAAAGAGCTATGAAATAGGGTCAGGGGATGCCACATTTTAAATAGGGTGGCCAGGGAGAGGCTCACCCAGAAGGTGACCTGAGTTGGAGGGGCAAGTCAAGTGTGATGTCTGAAGGGAAGAGGCTGTATCAAGGGCAAGGTTGTGAGGCAGGAGTTCACCTCTTGCACCAGGGAACAGCCTGGAGGCCAGAGAGGCTAGAAGGGAGTGAACTTGAGGGAAAGGGAGGTAGAAGCTCATGTGAGAGAGTGATGAGAGGGACGGGGCAGGTTGCCCGGGGCCCATAGGTAACTTGTGCTGAGTGGGGTGGGAAGCCAAGTCGGGGTGGCGTTGGCGTCTGTGCAGCTAGCAGACAACAGGGGCAGGGGCAAGAACAAGGAAGAGGAGTTGGGAGGCCATTGTGACTCTCCAGGTGAGAAAGGAGAATGTGGACCTGTGACAGCAAAACAGGTGGTGAAAGACGGAGATTCTAGTCACACACAAAGGCAGTCTTCAGGATTTCCTGCCAGATCGGGTGCATGCGGGAGCACAGAGGAGCGAAGCATGATGCAGGAGAGATGGCGTTGCCTGCAGCTCAGACGGCGTGTACGCATTTGTGTGCAGACTTCTGTCAGAGAAAACTAGGAGTCAAATGATCGAATGTGGAGAGTGATAGGTCAGATTGTTGCAAAGTAAGCACCACTGTAAGTCTGGCTAATGTCCATCACCATACATGGTCATAATTTTTTTTTCTTGTGATGAAAATTTGCAAGATCCGTTCTCCTCACTGTTTTCAAATACGCAACACAGTGTTATTAACTATAGTCACCATGCTTTACATTATATCTCCCCATGACTTACTCATTTTATAATTGAATATTTGTACCTTGTGACCCCCTTCACCCATTTCACAACCCTAAGGACTATTTTAATAGCCTCTTCAGATAATTAGAGATATTCTTCTCCGATATTATGCTGAAGCTTGAAGAGTTGTAGCTCCATAAAAGCTAATTATAATATGGAATCTGAAACCGTATTCATGAACTTTTTTTTTTTATTCTATTCCCTTAAAACCCATTAGTCTCTCTGACAATTTGAATGGGTCCTTTCCCCAAGTATGATTCTGTGTCATCATGCATTGAGCATTTGAAACATACTGGTTGTTCAAGTTAACACAGATATTCAAAACGTTAATATGTTTCGTTATACAATATCAAAAACTCACTTTCATTTCTATCCCCACTTATCAGGAAAAAAATTTGTTAAAGATATTGGGAAGCTGTCAAACTCGTGGTCATGAATACGAGTTTCCCCACATTCTAATTTTCCATCGAAAGTTAAGCTTTCATCACTGGCAACAAATACTATCAATTGTTCTCCCATCAGTGACAGGCCTCCCTTTGTTCCTTTTTTTTTTTTTTTTTTTAAGAAAATGCTTGCCACATAACTAGCCACATCTGAATAACCACAGTTCATCAGACATTTCTTTGAAGTAAAAGTGGTGTTCCAGGAAGAAGCGGCCAGTTGGGCACATGCTTGCTTTCCCCCGAGGCCGCGGCGGGTCCCCCGAGGCCGCGGCGGGGCTCGGTGTGCGCGGGACAAGGGCCATGGGCTGCGTCCTGCCTCACGCACGGAATAGTAAAGAGAGACGTAGGCTCCAGGGTCCGGCTGCCAAGCAGCAAGTAATTCTTACCGCTTCCTCAAGGACTTTTAGGTGAAACTGGCTATTTTCTAAAGAAATGTTTAAAAAAAATTTTTTAATACTAAAAAATAAATTTAAGAAACTGGTAGCTCAGAAATGCAGTGACTCTGTACCCTGTTTGGTGCCTCCCCCTTGCTTTGTGCGAAGGTCCCAGCAGTGTGACCTGTCCTTGCTTTTACCTCATCTGCTGTGGTGGGTGGAAATGTCAACCCAGTGAAAAAGGCGAAAAAGGTCTCAGTATTGTAATGGAAATAGTTAGGGCCTCACGGACTCCTGGAAAGGCGTCTGTGGGCCCACCAGCTGGAACTCTGAACACGGCCATCCCAGAGGCTCTTGCTACTTAAAAGCTGATATAAAGCTGTAGAAACACTTAGTACACAAATAATCATCTCCTGTTTATCTAAATCCATATTTTTAAAAAAGATACTGATTATTAATACAGAGGAGACATTAAATTTTTATTTAAAAATAAGATTGGGAGTCCGTCCCAGAAATAAGGGTCTTCAGTTAGGGGGCCCGCTCTTTACAATTGAATGGATTGTGAGGCCTCAATAAATACCAACTCTGTTTCATACGACCGAGTCTCTCATTATATACTACGAAGAGCTGGTCCAGAAGCAGTTGCCGTTCTGCTCTGACTGCTTTATTTTAAAACCGTGAAAACCCAAAGCTTGGTGAGGCCAAGGTCTGGGTTATGGCGGACATGCTCAGCTTGGATGTGAAAGTGAGTCAAGGGATACATTTGCCTGGGGCAGGCTGAAAATGAACATTCTCCTGGTCCTTAAGCTTTTATTAATTGCCGCCGCATTTGCCCGTTCTGTGCTCCCAGTGTGGGTTAGCTGGCTGAGCTCCATCCGTCCTTTATGTCAGTGAAGATAAGGATGTGTCAGACTCTGGGAACAAGAACATGCTGTTTGGCCCTTGGAGGCAATTTCCTTTTGAGTCCCAGCTCTCTCCAGATGGCATCTAATTGTTTCTTGAATGACCTCAGTGTCCAGTCTGTAGGAACCTGGTCTGAGAGGCCATTTCACATATTTATTAGCCTGTGGATGAGAACTTACTACATAAAGCCCCCATTCACACTCTCAAAAGAGCTGCTTATACAGACGCAGTGATGAAGCTGATGGACTGTTTCCTGTGCCCACCAGTCTCCAATTGGATTCTCATTTTTCCCAGGCCCAGGTGGGTGTTTTGGAAGCATGTGAGCCCATCATGGCCCAGTCTCCTCCCCTCTGTCTTTGAGCCTTTGCTGGAATGAGACCAGGCAGAACAGGGCCACATCCTCTCATCTCCCGGTTTGCAGAGCATTTTAACGATTGCTCGTGCAGATGGCGGGAGAAGGAAATCCTGTGTTCTAGGAGCTTCTCTCCATTTGGGATCCCAGGTAGTTCACAGTTGAGAGTGAGGTGCTCCTGAGGGCCGAAGAAGGGACCAGTCCTAATCCAGTCATAGGGGGTGGCAAGCCTGGTTCACCCAAGAAGGGTCATAACCCTCATGTGGCAAGTCATGCCTTAGGCCTCTGTGATTCTGAACTATTAAGGAAGTGCCTTTCTTTGCAAATGGGATGAATAAGAACCATGTCTAGAAATACGCACGTGTACCTCCTGTACATCTTCCAAGGTGTTTGTGGACCCAGATCGACAATCCCTGTACCTTCTCCAAACATTCACTGGCCCCTGTCCTGTTCAGGCATTGGCCCCAGTCCTTCTGGGCATTGGAGTGTTGACAATGAGTAAGACAATGAATAAGTCGTGAAGCAAACAAAGACATAGATCACTTTAATGAGTGCTTCAACAGCCAGGTGTTAGAGCTGGAGCCCCTCACTGGGGTAAACAAAACAATAGCAGTGGGCGAAGCAAGCCCCACAGGGCCAGAGAGACTGACATCCGGGACCCAGAAACTCCTTCTGGGCCATGTCCACCTACAGGACCCAGAAGCTCCGTCTGGGCCATGTCCACCTACAGACTACGTAAAGGAGTAAATTTGGGAAGATCTGAATATATTTGGGGGATGATGCAGATTTCCCTTTCTTAGACCTACAAAGAAGATATGAGAGTTGCCCTCCTGGGTAATCAGTTGTAGCTGGTAAAGTCCACCTGGCCTTAGTAAGGGACTGTCTCAGACAGCACCTCTAAATCACAGGTCCTCTGTCCACAAAATAATAGGCTTTGGAAACACCCTTCAGGAACTGCAGATGGTGCTGTTGCCTGCATGAGCAGAATTGAATGACCCATTTGTGAGTGGTTTCCCCTACCCTGGGAGGGGCCTGCATGTGGGAGCAACACTCACACCTGCATTCAGTGGCACAGGACATTCCAACTCCATGAATCCCTCTCCCTGTTCCTGGAGGCAAATTCATGTCTGCCTCTTCCTAGAAAACTCAAAGCAAAACTCCGTTCTTTCATGGAACGTCCTTGGAGGCTATGAAGCATCATTCATTCCCACCCATCACTGAAACACGAGGGAACAACCCTATTATTAATGGATGCGTATTATACATGTTTTCATGTAGCATCAGTTTGTGTTGGCTCCCTTTGAGCATTTCTCAGATGTGAAGATTGCATCTTACACACGTGAACGCCAGTAGAGCCTAACGCAGTGTATTCTGTGTCAATCTCAAGTTTTACCTAATCTCATGATCATAAAGTAAACTCTCAAACTGATGATGTGAGCTAGGGAATTTTCCGCTGGGAAGGACAGGGGTAGAGTGGCTTGGGTTGATGACTTTGCTGGATGGAGAAGGAAGATATGTCCAGTCTCTACCTCTCAGCATGTTGGCTGCATTTGCTCAGATCAGCTTCTTTATAGAGTGGGGGCATGTGGCCTAGGCTGCACTAGTTTACAGTCTTAAAGTTTATGGCCCAAGGGGAAAAAGGAACCTCTTCCGCTGCCCTGGTTTGAAGACTCCAGGGGAAGGACTCTGATTGGTCTAACTTCGGTCATGTCCACCTGGACCATTCAATGTTTAGAATTCGGAGTGGCTCATGCATCCAAAATAAGATGAAGGCATATGCCACGGGTTAAAGCTTTTAAATGTAATAACCACTATTGGCTATTTACATCATTTTCCCCCTGAATGTTCAGGGTCACAAAAGTATATTGGGCTCTATTTCTAGATGTCTCTGTCTACTTGGGGTACATATGTAAAATATGACCTATGAACGGTAGGTTTTGCAGAGATATTTTCTTTTTGACCCTTTCAATCCCTGTACTCATCCTTCTCTAGTTTATCCCCTATGAGTTAGATACCCATTGCCTCCCAGTCTGTTGTCAGATCCACACTGTTACAGAGTCGTCGTGGGCAACGGAGTAGAGCTGTGGGTTCCCCTTGTAGTCTGGCCTCAGAAAAATTCCACATCTGCCGTGACAAGTACCCCGGCCCTGAGGCTGCTGTGCTGTTCCTCAAGATTGGTCCAGGTGATTTCTTCCCGCTCTACCTGGTAACTCTGCCTTCCTCCACCCTGCCCTCCCTCTCTTCTGAGTACACACTACCAGGCCCGGGATTGTATTGTCCTCTGAGTCACTGACAAAAAGAACCCATTGTCCCACCATGGGCACCAGGGGTGTTGACCATCTGGATGTCACTTGTGTAGGCGGCGTTATTATTGGCACCCAACTGCTCTAGGAAGTGAAGAAACTGGCTGGTAATCAATATGAATCTTCCGATGCAACACACCCTCTGAGTCGGCCTTTTCCTGTAGAGAAATCTGCCTGATGATGTTTCTATATATGACAAAGGCAGCCACCCCCTGTTCTATAGGGTTTTGCTGCCTCCTGGTTCTTCCCAGATTCTGCTTCAGCATCCGTCTGTACGTGGCCTGCCCTTTCCCATCAGTAATGAACGAGAATCTCTGATGGGATATTTCAGATGAGACCTGCTGCCTCTGTTGCTAAGAATATCTGTCCCTCGGTGGGAGGGAGGGGCTGTTGGAGCAGCCACGATTCTGTCTTTTGGATTTGCACAAGATAAGGTGCTCCAGGCAACCGGGTGGTGGCCATGCTTCCATTATCACATCTGATTGATCCAGCCATTCTGACTGAGACTTGTTTTAATTATTAACTCTAAGCATTGTTTGATCTCACATATGAAATAGAGATAATAATATGTGTCTACCAGTGTAAGTATTAAATAAGACACTGTGGTAAAAGCTCTCGGTAGAAATGCTGGCTCTTGGGGGCCTTGCACGGGGTGAGTGAGGGCTCCTTGGAGGAGCCCAGGCTGAGAGGTGGGGGATATCTGTGACTGCTGCCATCACCTGGGCACATGGCCCTGGAGTCTGTGGTCAGGGAGTGTTGCTGAGAATCCAACTTGTACTCTCCTGCATTCGGTGGTGACAGTGAGTGTGGTGTGCAAGCAAGGCCCTCCCACCAGCTGGGGAGGGGTTCCCCTCGTCTCACGGGGTTTAAAGCTGCTCCAACAGGGGCCCTGGGTGGCTCAGTTGCTTAAGCATCCAACTTTAGCTCAGGTCACAATCTTACAGTCTGTGGGTTTGAGCCCTGCGTCAGGCTCTGTGCTGACAGCCTGGAGCCTGGAGCCTGCTTCAGATTCTGTGTCTCCCTCCCTCTCTACCCCTCCCCCCCTCATTCTCTCTCTCTCTCTCTCTCTGTCTCTCTCTCTCTCTCTCTGTCTCAAAAATAAACAAACATTAAAAAATTTTAAAAAGCAGCTTCAGCAGCAGAAAGGAAAGGCACTGCGGACCTCAAGGCTTTCTGTCCCCTCCTTTTACCATCCGTAGCCCTCCAGGGCCCACTGTGTCAAGGTTGCTGCAGGCTTTATCTGTCTTCGCTCACGTCCATGATTACCCACATAGTCCCTCGCTCCTCTCTCCACTAGACAAAAGATCAAGTAAGATCCTCAGAAGCCCTCTCTTTAAGAAATACTGGAAGTCCTTCTAGAGATTTTTAGGCCAAAAACCATGTGCCCCTCGCCTCAGTGAACACATACTCACCCAGTAGTTTGTGTACAATTTCTAGTGGCTCCTGGAAGCCCACTCCACCCCCAGGCTAGGAGCCCCTCCCAGCCTAGACTGCCTCTCACAGCTCTTTGGGCAGGATGCAGAATTACCTAGCATCTCACTCACCTGACAATGTCCACCGTCAGTTTATAACCATGAAAAAAGATAGTTTCCCACCAAAATATTTCATTTAGGTGGCTGGAATTTGCTTGAAAACGGAAGAAGGGATTAACAAGATCATTTTCTGTTTTACTTAGGCCAGCTTTCAAGGCTGGAATGAGTGCCATTAGTTCTGACTCCACTTCTCACCTGGTGCCCACCCCACCGGGGCCCCCGGGGTTCCTGCCTCCTCGGGGATCCCTCGGTGCCTCTTTACCCACTCAGACATCGGGCAGCCTCTCTGGGTGGGAGAAGGGTGGGGGGTGGCTTTGGATGAATGCACTGTGACCCTGGCAGTCCCTCCCACTAGGGCTGAGAGAGGAGAAGGTACACATGGAAGGCAGAATCTGGGTGGGGGGCCACTGAAAATCTAGAGAGGGTGGTCTGGGCAGAGCAGGCACAGCCTCCAATGGTCTATACTGGGCACGGCTCTGATTCTGGAAATGGTTGGTATCAGAGTAGCCAGTCAGTAAAAGGGGCTGATGAAGAATGAAGGAGTCAGGCACATGGGAGGAGCTCCTCTGGAGACTCTAGACTCACAGGGAAGATCTAGTCCTAGGGCAAGACCCTGGAGGGCTGGGCTAGGCAAGGGGGCGAGGTTCAAGGAGCGTCTGGCAGAGCATCCAGGCAGGAGGTGTAGACGGACTCCCAGCCCTGCAGCTGACTCAGTGTTGGGGGGCAATGGGGAACTGGAGGTGTGACCCAGATCCTGTGGGTGTGGGTGGGCTACAGGATCCCCAGTCAGACTGTCTGGCATTGAGGGCTCAGTAGCTGTGGATGGACCAGGTCTCCCCCTGCCTGAGGGCCAAGCAGGCAGATGCCGCGGACACGCGTGCTGCCTGCTAAAACAGCTCTCCAGACGACAATGGCTCTGGAGTAGGAAAATCATTTGAGACATCTGAGCAAGTGTGATTAAAACCATATGTGCGATTTTAATATGTGATCTTAAAATTTGAAGGCTAAAAATATTTTAAGACAGAGAAAACTCTTAAACTCCTCCTCATTGGTCCCTGGCTTTCAAAGTTCAAGAGACACTGCGGTACCAGCCTTTCAGTCGGTGGCTCAGGGCGGAGCTGTCCATGCTCCTGTGGTCTGACATTTGTGTGGGATCAGGCATGTGCCCTGTGGGAGGAAAAGGGGAAGGGGAAGCTTCCATTTGCTGAGTACCTACTGTGTGTTGGGTGCCTGGCTCTTTGTGTTATCTCTCTTGGTCCTCAAAAACCATGGTAAGTTGGAGGACGAAATGGAGGCTCAGAGAGGTTAAGAAATTTCCCAGGGTCACCCAGCTTGCTAGCGGTGCAGTGAAGGCTTGAAGCCACCCTGGCTCTCCTTCTATCCTACCTCCCAGTGTCACTTTTGAGACATGCAAATATGTGTCTCACAGCTCAGTGTTGGAAGATGTCATTTTGCCCAAATGCTTGTGAGATGGGAGAGCTGGAGGCAGTGGAGATGGGAGACAGTGCAGCTGGTCCTGATGGGGGGGGAGTCTTCAGGTGTGCTGGCTCTGTAGACGCCCTCAAAGCATTTCTCCAGCTCTGCATGGGAGGGGGCTCTTGAGGGCATTTGTGGTCACTATTAGTTGCTTATATAGCTCACACTTACCATAGTGGAAGGAAGGAGAAAGGACAACGCACAGCACAGAAAACTTCAGAGCTACAATGCCCAGAAATGCAAATGGCTGCTCTGGGCGAGGTACGTGCATCGTGAGTGTAGAATGGAAAGAAGCATTGGGGAGGCTGGCTCATCTTGGTTGAGTGAGGCTCCCAGGGTTGTATGGATGGGCTTCAGGAGGCAAAGTATCCCCTGAAATTATACATAAAACATTACAACATGTGCTTTTTGCTCTGGGAAGAGGGTCAATGGTTTTCATGGACTCTGAGAGAAGACAGAGACTGCCAGAGTCCACGTCTGTTCTTTGAGGTTGGAGCTATGCCCCATGCTTGCACTTTTCATTTTAACTTAATGCTAAAGACAGAAAATTGGCCTTGTATAACAGGATTTCTGAAGGTGATATCAGAAAATATGTGGTGGTGATGGATAGATGGATGGATGGATGGGATGGAATTGTGTGATAGTGCAAGAAAGCAGACTCAGGGCTGGGTGCTCACCTAATTTAGCTCCATGTTGTCAGTGTTACAATTTTAATATCCAGTTAGAGAAACAGAAATTTACTTGGGGGGGTGTCATAAGACCCGGCAGGGGGGAGAGATGTGTTTGTGACTACTGTCTTTAGTTCCTTTGTTGATGTGGCAGGCAGATCAATACCGCTTCCGGACAGAGGCCATTTAGCAGCCATAGTCTTTCACCCCCATGAGGAATCTGAGGACTGGCAGACCGAGATGTGCACAGTAGACGCTCCTAAATGCACCCTCTGTATTTCCGAGCGCAAGCGAACATCTTGTCCACAGCAACACACAGTGGCCCTGAGAGTATGGCCAGCGTTTCCCACCCTCCTCCCACCGGGTCCAGTGTGCATCCCCCTTTCGAGCAAGAGAGTAACCTCATTTGCATATAGGAAAATATGTCAAATGCTCTTTGGCAGCTTGTGTAGCTGCTGAGTCTGGGCCTGAGTGGAAGGAGACTTCTTCCCGTGTGGCCTCTCCTCATCCTCAGTGGTTTCTCAGCAATGTCCCCCCAGGCCCCGAGTCCTGTCACTTACACGAGGGTTGCCACTCAGCAATGCCCCAGCTCCTCCACCACCTCCTCGCTTCCTGCTTTACTGTACCCAGAATAATGCAGACAGGCCAGGTGCCTGGGAAACTTTGGGAGACAGGGTTGCAGAGAAAAGCACCTTTGTGGGGGCACTGGGTGGTTCAGCTGGTTGAGCGTCTGACTTGGGCTCAGGCTGTGATCTCATGGTTGGTGGGTTCAGGCCCCGCACTGGGCTCTGTGCTGACAGCTCAGAGCCTGGAGCTGTTTTGGATTCTGTGTCTCCCTCTCTCTCTCTACCCCTCCCCCATTCACACTCTGTCTCCTCTCTTTCTCAAAAATAAACAAACATGAAAAAAAAAATTAAATGCACCTTTCCTGGCCCTGGGCTTTCCAGGCTGCTCCTCAAGGGGCAGAACCTGCAGAGGGTGGTCTTGGATGTTTAGGATTGGGTCCATCCAGGTTCATCTTCACTGCTTCTGAGGGCACCAGGGAAAATGGAATGGTAGCATGGCTTACCCTCTAGCTCATTAAAGCTGTTTTTGTTCACTGAGAGTCTGAACACTGGGGTTTAGTGGAGGCAAAGAGCCAGGAGAGAGAGACCTTGCTGGGGAGGTGGAGTCTCAGGAGTTGCCACGAGGGGTTGGGCTGTTTTGACTCCACAATTGGTGTTCACCCCTTGACTGATGGTCTGAGCATGTCCCTGTGGGTGGGGATGAGCCAGGCCTTGCAGCTTTGGACCAGTACCCTTCGGTGACAGCGCGCTGCCCTCCGTGGGTGGTGTCACTCTCCTCAGGGCTCCTTGACCATGACGAGCACCTCAGTGCACTTAGGCTAGATGCCCTGATTCTGGGCTGGCTTTGGGAGGGGAATGGTGAAGTACTGGCAACAGGGTCCTCCTAGTTGCCCTGAAACAGGTAAAAGCAGATACCTTGAAGGCACGCCTTTCTCCCCACAGAACTCCTCCCCACCCCCCGCCAGGCCAAAGAGACAGCCTGCCTCACTGGGAGCCTGATCTTCTAGTGAAGATGGTAGCACTCTGGGAGAGGGACTCTCGCACGCCTTCTGCCTCCCTCAGCGCAAGGGCTGCTGCTGACAAGAAGCACGTGCCTGTGGAATATGGCTGGCAGGCAGCTCCTGTTTCCATGGTTACTAAATAGGACAGGTTAGTATTAGGGCTGCCCAAGGAAAAATGGCATTGAGGCTAACACTTGAGCAGGGACCTTCCTCTGGGCTGCTTTAACCCTCCTCCCAAATTGGGCGGGCAACATTTCACCTGAAAGCATGGGGATCTCCCTGTCAAGGGTCTACCTGGCTGCCCTGGCTTTTTTCACAGGTGTGTTCCTTGGTGCAAAGGAGCAAGTCTTCCAGGAAGCCAGAGTGGGTGCTAGAAAGCCTGATTTCCCAGGAGATTTGTGAGCCACCCAGCACCAGTCCCCCTCTCCCTCTCCATTCGTCCCTGGGGTCCCACTAGAGATGCTGACCCGGGTCCTGACAAAGGCATGATGTGTAGAAAAGCCTGAATCCAAATTTGGTCCTAAATCATATGCACCAAATCATCAGAGTGACCCCCTGCCCCAGGTCACCCTTTTCATGGGGCTCTGTGAGTAACAGGTTTAATTATTAGACATTACAAGAATCTCTTATTTGTGTTTCCACGATTGCATACCAGGTTCTGCATTCGCAGGCTGGAGTCCCTGGTCCTTTGTCCATTATCTGCCGAGTGACATGCCGTCCTGGTTTTCTGTTTCTTTGTAACTAGAATAGAATAATCGCTGGGGAGAACGTGGGAGAATTGATCAGCGTGGCTGCAGATATTTAGAAGCATAACGAGTCAGTGAAGGGCACTTTGCAAATTCACGCAATTATCGTCTTTCATTGCAACAACCACACATTATTTTAGTCTCCCTCCTTGGCCATTTCGGGAGAAATTTATTAAAACCTTTGGGTACTGTTTCAGAAATTATTTTTGGTATGAAACAAAAAAATTTTAAAGGACTGAGGAGACAGTTACCTAGTAAGATTAGCCTATTCTTTAATCCTGACAGAATCAATTCTTTGGATATTTGGGAGACATTTCTTAGAGTAAATAGGGGAAGTGACCAGAGCTGTGATTCTCCAGTGACCTGAGGATCCTTTGTTCTGCTTTTACCCTGGCCCTGGAGCATCTGATGACATAATTCTTGGTAATTTACATGTCTGAATTATTTGCATATTTCTTTCAGGAATGCACTTCATTCAGACTTTCTGAGGGTCCGGTAGGAGTTCAGAGGCTTTGGCTGACTAATCTCTCTGAATTTCTGTGTGGTGTTTAAGGAGCTGCTTGCTTCCCTTCCTTTTCCCAGACTGGAGATGGTGCTTTTTTTTTTTTTTTTTTTTTTTTTTTTTNGGGAGTTTCTTAGCCTGATGGAGGTTCTTCTTTCCTACCAAAGGGGATGAGCAGGTGAAGACTAGGCCCCTTACCTGGTGGCTGTTGGCCTGATTGATGAGCCATTTCCACAGGCCGTGGACCCCGGCTGCTCATAAGGACTTGCCTTTGAACCCCATCTAATAGAAATAAGGGCAAACAGAGCCTGCTCATGGATACAGTGCAGGGATCCTGGAGGACAATACTGACCCACCAGCCTGCCCATCTCCAAGGGCCCCTCCAGCTCAGAATCCCCATGAACTCTCCCACCCTTGATGCTTGCTGCCAGGTTCTTGGGGACGCTTCCATGGATCCAGGAGCTCCCATGACTACACATCTCACCTCCAGAGTCATGGAGCAGGACTGAGGGAGCATAAAGGAAGTCAGCACCCCCCCTTCTGCATCATTCCTGTGGTGCCGACTTACTGTAGCTCCATCCCCACATCCTTTGTATGTATGAGGCTGTCCCTCTGCCCCTTTGGGACGTGTTGAAGCACAGAAGCTGCTCACCAGGCATTGAACAAACAGCTCTCTATTTTTACAGGCCGACTTGACCTAGTCCAAAGGCCGAGGCCTCCTGAGGATTTGCCACTAATCCTGTTGGATATTTCTCATACCTCCCTCATGCCTCATCTGGTGTTGTTTCTTTCTGCACTGAATAGGTTCTGTTTCTTCCCCATTACAAGTTTCTGCCTGTGTGAAGTTTCAGAAAGCTTCAGGACACATTCCAATCTTGAGTGGCCGAAGCCACAGAAAGGTAATGTTTGGAACAGTAGGAGAGGAGTCACAGGCAGAAACATGGGTTTAATTTTAAAAATCAGCCTTGTTGAGCATCCCCTCTAACTGGAATGCTAGAAGAGAGGCAATTACTTTTCCCTGAAGGTCATAGGAGGCTCTCCCTGGGGGCAAAGGCCTCTTAGCACAGGAGAATGGCTTGGCTGCATATACCGCGTGGGCCTCACGGTCCAAGTCCTGGACCTGGGTTAGGCAGAGAAGGCAATTCAAACGGAGTATTCCAAGTGAAGGAGGGAAATGGGAGACAATCGTTGTGTGGATCAGAAGGAGGTACACAGCCTGTCCCCCATCCTCTCAGCAGACCACTCGGCCAGGTGGGAGGCCATGGGGCGCTCGGGGTGTTTGCTAATAGACGTGCTAATTAAACACCAGAAGACAGTATTGCTTTGCCCACAGTAATGGCTATGCCAACGTTATCAGCTGCAAACCAACTGCCAGGAGCATTCTAATTAAAAATAAATAGTACTGCGGGTGGGCTGGCACAGTGGGGCCAGGGATCCTGCCCACATTTCTTAGGACTTCTACGATTGGTCCTAAGGGAAAGTCATACCCCAGTCACCTTTAGGTCCTTTTCTCAGAGGAGCCTCTGTCTAATCCCAAGGTGGTGTGATGCATGCTTCCTTAACCCTTAGCTGGTAGTGTGATAGGCAAACAGATAAAGCCTCTAGAAGCAGACTGCCTGCTGCCCTATAGCCCTGGGAAGGACAAGCTGCCCGAGGGGGTAATGATTTCTGCTGGGTCTCTAAACTGAGGGGACAGCTAAAGCCCAAAGCTTCTTCTAAGAGAGGTTAGAATTTCATCAGAAAGCAAGTCTGGTCACATGAGAATTTCTGGCACTGTGTGCATGGCAGGCTGGACACCAGCCTGCCAGAATTGAGCGAGTGGATCGTATTGGCTTCAGCGGAGGGGAAGAGTCCCAGCCTGGCCTGGGAGAAGGAGTGGCTCACTCCCCCGACTGGACCGGCCACCAGACTGCGGCCAGGAGCAGCCAAGCTGCTGCCGTAGGGCTGGGGCTCTGACGCCCAAGCCCAATTTCCTTTAACCCTAAAGAAAGTGTGTGGTCCAGGGGCTGGACACTGGAAGATGCCTAAGGAATGCAGTGCTTTCCACGCCCTCTCGGCAGCCCTGTGCTGCTTCTACCACCGCAAGTCTTTCCTTGGAGCCAAGGTAGGTGCGGTTTAGAGATAAGGTGCATTGGAGATTCTTTTAGGGGGCTTGAAAGCATCAGTCTTCTAAAAGGCACCAGAAAAAGTTCACAGCCTGCTGGCTGTAAACACAGAGGCACTTTCTTTGGCCGGTAGAGCTTCCTAAGCCCCCAGTGAAGTGCCTCCCCAGAAGCAGAATCCAGCTGCACAGAAGGGGGTCCAAGGCTGTGTATTTCAAGAGACTTTCAGTCTCTTTGGGCTGAAATTCTGTACCAAAGTGAGTAAAACGGAGCTATTTTTCTTCTTTCTCTCTTTGTGTCTCTCTTCCCTCATTCGCAGTGAGTGTGAGATGGCTGAGCCCCTCTCTCTCTGCTGAACCTGCTAGCCCATTATGTCAATAACGGCTATAACATACAGAAACCACCAAATACCTCCTTGCAGATCTCAGCCGGGTTCCAAGGCTGTTCAGTATTTGGAACTGTCTTTTCTTTACTGCTCCCATTTTGAACCTTGGTCATGAGATACCAGTGCCAAAGGTTTTGCGTAATATGTCAGTGCACTCTATTTTGATGAAAATATTCAAAGAACCTCACTTGACTAATTCAAGACAAGACTTGTGCTCTGCCTTGCCTGCCTGTGACAGCACACAAGAATGAAGATTAATACAGGTTCTCATTGATCCGCGGTTTTGTGCGCTGTGGAAGAAATCCTGTCGGCCCTAGCTTGACTACAGACCTCATTTATTCATGGGAAGTAGAAATCCGAAGCTTTCATGACATTCTTCCCACCCAGTTGGTGGAGCTCTGTCTCCTGAGGGACTGACTTATTTAGTGCAGGGTTAGGATGCTCCGCTTCCTTCGTCTCAATAATGCTCCAGATAGAAGAACTTTCAGGAAAATGTAACAGGAAAACATACTAAAGGGAAAAAAGAGCCCTTTGTAAAATAATATACCCTGAGGGAGAGGGGTGAGGGCGGGCTTCTGATTTTACTCCCTGTTAGGGTGTTCAGAGTAGCTTTCTAGCCATCTAGCAAAGTTTGTCTCTTTGTCAAAGAATTTGGAGGAGGGGGTGAGTAATTAATCATCAGTTAAAAGTGTTTCCTCCCTGATTTAAGAGCCCCTTTCTATCCTAGAGTCCAGTGGGGTGATATGAGGACCATGTGGTTTCTGGCCTAAATATGGATCATTCTGGCATGGGGTGGATGAAGTCATGCCATTAACAGTATTTTAAAGCTGTCAAAGATAGACCAGGAGGTCCCAAAGGGACTGTACACTTCAAGGATTGGCAGTAGGTTTTCACTCTAATAGAAGTCCTTCCAGAAGCCAACTTTTGCTATCTCAGAAAAGTGCAGCTCAGTGTTCATATGTGAGGAAACAGCCCATAATATCTGGGCCTGAGTGATGAGATTCTGTTCAGATGGCCCTCTTCCTCTGCAGTTATGTCCTCCAAGGCCTGCTCAGAAGGCCACAGGATCACATGGGGTAAGCCTGATGCAGCCCTTCTTCAGCGCTCCCTCCCCGTCCTCCCTGCGACAGCCACTCCTGGTGGTAGAAACGCCTCCCTTCCACCGAGGGCTTCCCACCTCACTCCCAGTTTGGCACCTCACTCCCAGTTAGGTTCGTCTTTGTGGAGGGTACCTGACGTGCTCGCTCACCAGAAACTGACACTTTTGGACCCAACTTCGGGTTCCCCACCAAACCTCAAACTGTGCTTCCCATCCTGTTTTGCTTAGGTAGTTACCTGGGAAAGAAAGCCTTCCTGTGCTTTCTGCCAGAGTCGCCCCAGTGATAATGCCACATCGCTTTATTGACTCCTGCTTTAATTAGGGGTTTCAGGCCTTGCCACTCATAATTAGTTTCTGTCGCAATTAGGGTTGCAAAATTAAATTGGGATTGATTGCCTGATAACAAAGCGGAAATAAAGCCTCAGTTCTTGACCATGTATGCTGCTTCCCTTGGCATGAATTTCTCATACCAAAAATAACACTCTGGTAGCCATGGTAACTTTCCATTTGGTCTAATCCATATCATCTCTGGAGAAACTAGAATGTTATTAATAGTGTTTGTTGTATGGGAAGAAAACTAAAAATATAAAAGCTCCTTCATTACATAGGAGACCAATCACACTGGCTCTTTGAGGGAATAAAATCTTACTTGCAGAGATTTAATGGAATTTAGAATGTACTTAGAGGCCTCGTGTGGACTTGCATACCAAGGCCCTGGAAAGGAGTGAGACGGAGGGAGCAAGAATGGAGAGCAGAATCAAGGATATGCAATCCTCGCTAGCCCCCGTGGAGTTGAGGCCAGAGACGAGATGTTCCAGCCACGTTGAGGGTCACAACCTTAACATCCCTGAAGGGGTTCACAGAAGGCAGCCATTTCGCAAAAGTCCACTGGGTCTTGGGTGAGAAAAGGAAAGGCTATTTTGCTTATGCCCAGTGGAAAAGAGTTTGGAGTGAAGATATTACCAACCTATAACATTACTGAGGCATGTTCAAGTCCAAAAGCCACTGAACGTTGAATGTTGTAGCCCATCCATGCATAAGCACTGTACTGGGAGGGTGGGGTGGGAAGTGACAGTTGAGGGAGGGCCCCTGCTTTGAAGGACTTACCACAGAAGCATTAGGTCCTTGTGTCATTTTGTTCCGTTTGCAAAAGCTCTTCCAGTGTCTGAGTTCTCCACAGGGAACACAAGGAAGTCATCTTACTGGAATCTCAGAATGAGCGCTTTGAGTTGGCAGGGCAATAGTTTACCCCTTCCCACAGAGGAGAAACTGAGGCTCAGAGAAACTGCCTACCCAGAATCATTCCATGGGTCACCAAGGATAGAAACCAGAGTCTCTGGCTTCTAGCCCAGTGTTACCTCTATAATAACACATTAAGACCATTGAAACCTAAAACAAGATGATATTGTGCATATTAATACTTCAGTTTACAATGCAGTTGGGGAAGAATAGTGTGAACCTCAGTTTTCAGGAGAGGCTTTGGGGGGGGTCATGCAGAAGTGGTTTTCAGGGGCGCCTGGGTGGCTCAGTGAATTAAGCGTCTGACTTCAGTTCAGGTCATGACCTCACGGTTTGTGGGTTCGAGCCCCACGTTGGGCTCTGGGCTGACAGCTCAGCGCCTGGAGCCTGCCTTGGATTCTATGTCTCCCTCTCTCTCTCTCTCTGCCCCTCCCCCACTCACACTCTGTCTCTATCTCTCTCAAATAAACATTAAAAAAAATTTTTAAGGGGCTCCTGGGTGGCTCAGTCAGTTAAGCATCAGACTTTGGCTCAGGTCAGCTAGTGAATTTGAGCTCTGCATTGGGCTCTGTGCTGACAGCACAGAGCCTGGAGCCTGTTTCAGATTCTGTGTCTCCCTCTCTCTCTGCCCCTCCTTCACTTATACTCTCTCTCTGTATCAAAAATAAATAAACTATAAAAAGATTTTCTTAAATTTTTTTAAAAAAGAAGTTTTCAGAGAATAAATAATCCTCCTGCAAGCAGGGCAGGATCACCTTTAGGTCCCACATGAACCACAGAAAGAATGTGGTGAAAAGCACAATAGATCCCATTTCTGGCCCTGGCAATAAGAACAAACTGCCACTTCTGGTCCCTGTGTCTCTGATTTTTCTTGTGTGGAGGCAGGGGGAAAGGAGCTGAAATTTGCCTCCTTATCACNCCCTCCCCTGCTCACACTCTGTCTCTATCTCTCTCAAATAAACATTAAAAAAAATTTTTAAGGGGCTCCTGGGTGGCTCAGTCAGTTAAGCATCAGACTTTGGCTCAGGTCAGCTAGTGAATTTGAGCTCTGCATTGGGCTCTGTGCTGACAGCACAGAGCCTGGAGCCTGTTTCAGATTCTGTGTCTCCCTCTCTCTCTCTGCCCCTCCTTCACTTATACTGTCTCTCTGTATCAAAAATAAACTATAAAAAGATTTTCTTAATTTTTTTTAAAAAAGAAGTTTTCAGAGAATAAATAATCCTCCTGCAAGCAGGGCAGGATCACCTTTAGGTCCCACATGAACCACAGAAAGAATGTGGTGAAAAGCACAATAGATCCCATTTCTGGCCCTGGCAATAAGAACAAACTGCCACTTCTGGTCCCTGTGTCTCTGATTTTTCTTGTGTGGAGGCAGGGGGAAAGGAGCTGAAATTTGCCTCCTTATCACTGGTCACTCCCGAGGGAAGGTCTGTGTGATTTTCACTCCAGGGGAACCTAAGAGGCGGGAGTTCCTTGTGAGTGCAGAATAGTCATGTTTCCGAAGGAGCCTAAACAGAGAGGTTGGAGCGTAGAGACGGTGCATAAATGAGTCATTGAGTCTCGGCCAGCCAGTCACTAAGTCCCGTGGCACTGGTCTTAGCAACGAGAAGTCATGGTTAGATGGCAGTGGAATTTAAGCATATACTTTCCCACGTGTAGGTTTGCTCGTCTTTACAGCCGTCAAGGGCTCTATAGCAGGAAGAGCTTGAATCGGGCTGTTGCTACTATTAGGTTTTGTTTATGCTTTCTCTCGTTTCCCGTGCCCCTACAAAAAGTATTGGGAGCCTCTCCAAATGCACATTTACAGCCTGAGGTGTCCCATCTGCCCATCCCTAGTCCCTAGAAGGTCGGATTCCTGGAACTTGTTTGCATTCGAAACTGCTTTCCTATGGCAGAGTGGATGTGGGAAGAGCCAAGGTCCTGTCTATCTTTCCTGTGGCCAGTCCCATGGCATGTTTGCTATTGTGACAGCTTGGGCACCAGTCCTCCATCCCGGTGTTGATGATGGCCTAGGTTTCCTTAGCCAGTAGGGCTGATGCACCATCGGCGCAAGCTGCGCAAGCTGTGCAAGGTGGAAAGAGCCACTCGGGAAATGTCTTTCCAAGCGATCAGCCCCTCCTCAGGGCAGCTGCTAGTTGCTCATTTATCTTTCCTGCCCTCTGAAATAAGCCCAACACAACCTTTTTTTTTTTTTTTTTTTTTTTAAAGAGACCTAAATGCATTCCATTGGCATCTGGAAGCTTGGGGGATCTGGTTTCAGCATCAGGGGTAGGGAGGACATGGCTGACAGCGGCCGGTCCCGGCGCCCCCTCTCCACAGACCCCGGTGCTTGGATCTCGGCCGAGGCCTTGTTTTTGTTGGAAAGACGTGGGTGGGAAGCAGAAATGAGACTGAGACCCTGGGAAAATTCTGCTGGTGAGTTCACCTCCAGGACTACAGAGATGCAGACCTGTGCCAGTTGCTGGGGAGGGTGCTGGAGAGTCAGTGCTGGGGCCACAGAGGCCTTCCTGCACTGCCGTGTCAGAGGTCTGGAGCTGGGTCTGACGATGTCAGGGACCGCTCTGGGGCCTTTGAGCTGACGCATATTTTGGATGTCTCCAGGCCAGCAGAGGAAACTCAGGCTGTCTGGGGAGGGGAGGGGAGGAGGGCCTCATGGGTTTGGACTGCGGCATCTCTGTCTTCGGTTGGATTTCCAGTGTGTGTCCACAGCCCCAGGGGCTACTGTTGGAATCCGGCTCCGGCCATGAGAATGTCATGGCTTATTTTTCTGCCTGATGAAAGAACTCGATCAGCCTGTTAGTTTATATAGAGAACAGCTCTCCGCAGTGTCCATGCTGAAACGTGTGCAGTTGTGCACACCCAATCAACAAACTAGAATCCTAGTTTCTGAATAAGATGGAATTGGAGAGACCAGTGAGCCAACCTCCTGCCTGCAGTTCATCTGCTCATCCCCCACCCCGCCTGTGTACAAGGGCTTACTGGGCGCTGCGGAGACCGTCCTGCCCGGAAGGAGCAATCCCGTGCCTGCTGGGGGGATGAAAGTGCAAGCGGCCCTCTCCAAAGTGCACGGGAGGTGCAGGGTGGGCATGACACCCAGCATGCTGTGAGAGCCTGGGCAGAGGTATGCAGCCCCTGGTCAGGGAACTTCCTGGAGGAGGTAACACTGAACGGCTCCTAAAGCAGCAACAGGTAGAAGAGCACAGGCAGGGGAAGCGGCATCACAGCCCCGAAGGACCCCAGGCCAAAGCCAAAGCCGAGAGCAGAAGGAGAGAGAGGTGGGGGCGAGCTGCAGGACAGTGGGAGCCAGTGAGCAGTGTGGATGGGGAGCGGGGGCAGGTCTGAGCTTGGTCCCTTTGTGGGTAGCGTGAGCATCCCCTCTCATGCCTGTGTCCTTGAAGCCTCCCGTCAGCTCTCCTTGTCCCTGCTCAGCTCCCTGGGGTCTCCCTCCCTCCACCTTCTCTTAGGCCCTTTTTACACACTCATGAGATCTTGTTTCTTCACAGCAGCAGTTAAGACCGTCAAGCACAATATTTTTTCCATCCCCACTCCTGCCCCCATGAGCCACAGCTAGATCCAGATCCAGATCCTCGCTTCCTCTGGGGATGAAGTGTACCTCTCCCTGAGGCTGGCCCTGCCTCCTGTGCCCATGACCACCTGCTCTGCATAGACTTCCTTTCATTGGCCTCTCCTCGGGGACCTTTGGTCTGTCCCTCTCCACCAACACTTTCCTCTTGGTTTGTACGCATGCTTCAGTCTTTCCCATTCTAAAAATACTGCTTATTTCCATGTCTTCATTTCTTTTTATATATATATATATATATTTTTTTTTTTTTTAATTTATTTCTAGGAGAGAGAGACAGCGTGAGCAGGGGAGGGTCAGAGAGAGAGGGAGATACAGACTCCGAAATAGGCTCCAGGCTCTGAGCTGGCAGTCAGCACAGAGCCCGACGCAGGGCTCGAACCCACAAACCGTGAGATCATGACCTGAGTGAAAGTTGGACGCTTAACCGACTAAGCCACCCAGGCGCCCCTCCATGTCTTCATTTCTTGATCCCTGTCTTCCTCCACCCAGAAACTGATTCACACAGTCTCTTTTTTTTCACACTTCCCAGTGGCCACTCTGCCTCTCTCACCCCACCGGCAGCCTTGCCAAGTCTGGCAGACGCCGTCCAATTCTGATTGTATTGGGACTCTGCTGCACTTGGCATTATTGGCTCTTCCTTCCTGAAAGTCTGTTCTCTCGACCGCTAGGACACCGCACTGTACTTGTTCTCCTGGATCCTTCCCAGGATCCCTTCCTGAGCCCCCCACCCTAATGCTAGGGCTAACTCTTTGTGTTCCCCACTCCAAATTCATGTTGAGATCCTAACCTCAGGTGTGCCTTATTGGGAGGTGGTAGGTGGAACCCTTATGAAGGGGATTAGTGTTCCTACAAAAGAGCACTCTCCTGCCCCTCTGCTGTAGGACACAGTGAGAAGAGAGCTAGTGTCTAGAACTCGGAAGCAGGCCAGGCACCGCATCTGCCAGCACCTTGCTCTTGGACCTGCCTCCCAAACTGGGAGAAATACATGTTTGTGGTTTCAGCCACCCAGTATATTGTATTTATCTTAGAGAAGCCCCAAAGGAGTAAGGCACTATCTTCAGTTTCTCTTTCTAGCCTGCATCTCAGAAGCCCTTCTGATATGCCCTCAACAGCCCATCGCTTAGATAGCAGTTGAGACTGGCTACCCCACATTCTGAGGATCCCCAGCAAGTGCCCAGTCCAGCCCTTCTCTCACAGCACCTGGATCCCACGGCCGGGGGAGCCACTGCATCCAGACAGCCCACGGGCACCTTCGGCTGTACGTCCTCTGTGCTTCTGTGTTGGAAGCTGGTGGCTCAGCGTCTTCCAGGAGCCCCAAGCCTCTTCCCCCATTCGTCATCCACATCTCATCAGTGACGTCTTAAGATTTTACTCCTCAATGTTTTGCTCATCTGCCTCTTGCTCCCTGACTCTGCCACCAGCACTGTGCTTCCTAACTGGTCTTCCTGCCCTAAATCTTCATAGGATGTGATTTCACCTTTATGTTTGACATTACTGGACATGGGGTGTGTACTGGGCGCTTAAGGTGCTACATTCCCATATGCGAACAACTATAATTGCTAGAAGGTCTCTCTTTGCTTTGAGTCAAAATCTATGTACCTGCAGTGTCTACCTTATTCTGCAGTTAAACGGGCACGACAGCCCTTCAGAGGCATTTTTTTCCTTGCATTATTGTGGGCATTATTGTTTTGAGACCAAATTGGTTGGTATGAGTGAACACCTAGAAATAAAATAGTGGTGGGGGTGGAGGGTGGAGGAGTGATGCTGGATTAGTTTCCCTAGGGACTTGAACCAAGACTATTTGACCATCATCTTGGGACAGCAGTAGCCCAAGCCTTCAGATATTTCCACACAGCCCTCATGTTTCCTTTAGGTCTGTTCTGTATGGACTAACCATTTCCAGTGCTTTATATACTTCAGGAGACTTAGATTCTAGCTTTTATTCTGTTAAGTCTGAGCAATTCATGAACGTTCATGGCCCTGGTGACGTTTTCTCTGGTGAGATCTAAATCTTCTTACTGCCTGTTTAACTCCAGGAATATCGTACAGATTCATGAGGTCCGAGTTGCATTTTTTAAAGTGTCTTGTTCCTCTCAAGTTCACCTGCTGTTTTCCTGTTTCTCCCATGACATTTAGCATGGTGATTGTGGTTTTCAAAAGCTTGTTAAACGAGATATGTTAAACGAGCACCCATGTCAAGTGCTTTGAGTCCCCCCTGGGAAAAACATACCTTTAAAGTGATGTGTGTCGGGGCACCTGGATGGCTCAGTCAGTTAAGCGTCTGACTTTGGCTCAGGCCATGATCTCACGATTCGTGAGTTCAAGCCCAGTGTCGGGTTCTGTGCTGACAGCTCAGAGCCTGGAGCCTGCTTCAGATTCTGTCTTCCTCTCTCTCTGCCCCTCCCCTCCTCACGCTCTATCTCTCTCGCTCTCAAAAATAAATAAACATTAAAAAAAATAATAAAGTGATGTGTGAGTTCTATATTGGAAGTGGTACAGTTGATGCTTGTCCAAAACCCATCTTGTGATGACTCATGTGGTTTAACTGAGAACCTACTGTGTACTTAGCCCTGACATATGATTGCTTTCTCCCAAAGCAGATGTCTGAGACAGTTATTAGTCATGGTATGTTTTTGGAGAGAGAGAATTTGTAAAGTCATCTGTTCTACACCCCACAGTGGAAGGGTTTCTGAGTCTTTGGATTTTCTTCTGTGTGTGTTTGGCATTTCTTGTTTTTCTTTCCAATTACATCTCCTAGTGTCTTTCAGCCATGATACATTTTGTTTATTCATTCATTGCCTCATTCATTCAAGACGAGTTAAGAAAAGGATGGTACAAGGAAGCCTGGGTGGCTCAGTCGGTTGAGTGTCTAACTCTTGATTACGGCTCAGGTCATGATCCCAGGGTCGTGGTGTTAAGCCCCGAGTCAGGCTCTGCGCTGAGTGTGGAGCCTGCATAAGATTCTCTCTCTTCACCTCTCCCTCACTCGTGCGTGCGCTCTCTCTCTTAAATAAAAACGACAAAGTAAAAGGATGGTGCAGTTGACCCTGAACAATCTCCCATGTAAAGTCCACCTATAACTTAACTACCAAAACCCTACCATTGACTGGGAGCCTAATGTAAACAGCCAATTAACGCATATTTTGTACATTATATGTATTATACAGTGTATCCTTACAATAAAGTAAGCTAGAGAAAACATGGAAAAATCATAAGAAAGAGAAAATACATTTACAGCCCTGTATGGTATAACCCCCCAAAATCTGCCTATAACTGGACCTACACAGTTCTAACCTGTGCTGTTCAAGGGTCAACTATATTTGAATTAAGTTGGTTTTGATTTTCTGATATTCTTAAAGTTTATTTTTGAAAGAGAGCACACTTGTGAGCAGGGGTGGAGCAGTTTGAGAGGGAGAGAGAGAGGGGATCCTAAGTAGGCTCCATGCTGTCAGTGTGGAGCCTAAAGTGGGGCTCAAACCCAGGAACCATGCGATCATGACCTGAGCCAAAATCAAGAGTGGGATGCTTAACCGACCTGGGCGTCCTGATTTTTTGCTATTGTTATTGAAGCAAATTTGGTGAACAGCTATTTTCCACCAGATCACTCATAATTTGGATTAAGATGAATTAACAAGGTTGAATACCACTGAGAGAGATTTCTGGTTTGGAGCTCCTTACATTCTGAACTTTGTCAGCTGGTCTTCAAACCCTCATCTCGGGGTCTGCCTTATTAGCCAGGGTTAGTCTCTGTTTATCCTTTCCCTATAGATGTTAACAAAGCACTGCTCTCACTGAATGAAATCTCACTGCCAGACTCAGTGATTAATATTTCACTTCCATTGTCTCATTTAGCCTGTGTGCCAACCTAGAGAGAGAGAGAAAAGCATTATCGGAAGTTGAGGACATGGTTAAAGGGAGCAAAGCAGTTTACAGAGGGGTTGTCATAGGTAGACTGGTACTCTGCTTTTACTTGACGCCTTATATTTCATTGACCCACTAAATGGTTAAGTGCAGGGGTGCCTGGGTGGCTCAGTCGGTTAAGCGTCCGACTTCGGCTCAGGTCATGATCTCATGGTTCATGGGTTTGAGCCCCGCGTCGGGCTCTGTGCTGACAGCTAGCTCAGAGCCTGGAGCCTGTTTTGGATTCTGTGTCTCCCTCTTTCTCTGACCCTACCCTGTTCATGCGGTCTCTCTCTCTCAGAAATAAATAAAACATTAAAAAAAAAAAAACCTAAATGGTTAAGTGCAAGCAAGGACCTTCAGCCTTCATTCTATGCGTGGCGATCTGATTTCTCGCTGGGAGGAATCCGAAAACAGGGCTGCCTCGGGGGGGATGATTTGGATGTTGCTCCTCTGCAGGCTGCTCTAGGAAGTCATCATCTAAATTAGATCTAGAGGGGAAGGGACCCCCACAGCTTTCAGCAGGGCAAGAGGCTAACAAATGGCTTGTTGAAAATCTCATTTGTGTTTCAGTTTATCTGTTACCAGGGAAAGATGAGACCCCCTTGGAGCTGAGCGCTGAGTGAGTCCACGGGTAAATAATGCTTTGTCAAGAGGGTGGGAACATGATGGGCAAGGCCACCAGGGCAGGTGGCTGGGGAAGGAGATCTTTCAGCGTAATGAGCTGTTGAGCAACTTCTCGCGTATGTGGGTAACTGTTGTGAAGGAGAGCGGCCGCATTGCTTGGTGTTGGGTGTGCTGCATTCGGTCCAACTTTCAGTTCCTCCTGCAGGTTTTAGACTGATCAGTCTCCTGTGAAAATAATTTTTAGTCCCTTGGTGTTCCATCAGAATAAAACTGAACATCAAAAGCAATAACTTCATGATCCTGCAGGATGGGAAGGTGGAGAGACCTTGCCTAGACAATGACGGGTGATAAAAGGTAACAGGAATACAACATGTAGGGGCGCTGTGGGCACCCAGCAGAATAATCCTAATGCAATTAGCTAAGCCTGGGGGATCAAGTTACTGTTGCGCCTAGGGCGTGTGACTCCAGTGTGCATCATGTAAAATTAAACTAGTCTTTCTCATTCACACACATGGAAAGCAGAATTTTATTGGAAATTTCTCAGAATGTTGATAAGCAAGGCGTTCCACAGATGTTCTCTTCAAACTTTCTATTTATGGTTTATGAGCCTCTTTTCGTAATATTTGATAAGGTTTGATAATGAATAAAATGAAATCTCTTGGATTTGGGCTCCTGGGGGGTTTTGATGGCAGTTTCCTGTCTGTGCTAGGGTCTGATGGCCCTCGTATCATCATCTGTCTGTGAAAAGAAAAATCACAGGTAGTGGGAAAATGAGGCATCTTAATTTAATAGCAAATTGCAAATCTGTTTTTAATGGCACTGGAGTAAGAATCTGGTGTTGAGTGTGATAAATTATGCTGGTTTAATTATAAAATGGCAAAATGGCATCAAAACCCATCTGCAGAATCTTTTCTGAAGATGAGATTCTTTCTAGGATTTGGAAAGGAGAAATGTATGTCATCAAGGTACTTAAACATTAACATCAAGTTAATTGAAGTGTTTCAGAATGCTAAAACTCACTGAGATTTTATGAGGTATCTTTGCTGCCGATTCCCTTCTCAGGAGGGGCCAGAAGCCCTCGCTGACTTCAGATAGAATAGAGAACTCTGAGACCTTCAGCCAAGCTGCTTGTGGCTGTTTGTTGTACGTTCTCTTCAGATGTCTTATCCCCCTGAAGCGGCTGTAACCCATGGCTGTCACGCCATGGCGTTGTCCTTTCTCGCGTCTGCGTCTCCCGTCAGACCTAGTCCAGGACGTTGAGTAGCACAGTGGGCACTCGGTAAGCCTTCGGGTTTAATCACTGGCACAGTGTGCCAGTGACCGTCAAACTCTTGATTTCAAATTGACCTCCTGATTGTTTCTGCAGAACTTGGGCCAAGAAGGTGAAGTAAGCAGAGGCCCCGTGTTCCAGTGGCTGTCATACTCTTATTTCAAAGTACCCTCGTGACTGTTTCTGCAGCACTCTGGCCAACAGAGTGTAGTATGTGTGGGTAAAACGGCCTCCAGAGCCTGTTGCACTGAGCTTTAACGTGAGGATTGAAAGGAGATGGCTCAGAGGCACAGGACCCGAGTGAGAAGAGAGGGCTTCATTTGGCAGCAACCCAACACTTAAAAGGTGGGGAACGTGCTCGGGGTCTCTCCCTTCTAGCCAGAGAGCACCTTGGTGTGAATGCGAATAAGGCACCTTTCCTCGGGATACTTTATTGCCATCTACCAGGCATCCACTGTAATCAGTATGGAAATTTTCTCTGCCATGCATGAAGGGCACCTACTTAGATGCAATGCCACTGTGCTGCTCAGGTCCTGGAGCCCATGGCTAGGCCCGTGTGCCCACCCGCTGGGCCGGACCAGGCCGAGATGCCCAATTGCCCAGGCCACCATTTGCTTTTATCTACCAAATAGGATATTTAAAATTTGCATCTGATGTGTTTTTTCCCTCTTGGGACTTTTATTTACAAAGTTAATGGTTTATTTAATGACTAAAGCTTTTGGCTTTAATCATAGTGATTAGCACAGAAGTTGTATTTGTCTAGCCTAGTACATTGGGAAAAGTTGCATCTGTAAATTGAAGCCTTTCTTCATTTACCTTTGGGGTAATAATAAAATATTTTTAGGCAAGCGATAAAGCCAGTGAGTGTCAATAAAAGGTGACAGAGAAGCCAGTATACAAATTGTTCCACATGAAGGCTTGACGGTTGCCACCTTCTCTCCCGCCCTTGTACTTCGGATGAAAACATCTGAGGGGGCCTGCTGAATGGTGCTGGGCTTAGAGCTTGGAGAGAACTGGAGTTTTCTTTTTTGGCCTGTGGGCAGGGTTAAGAGTGGCAGGAGTTATTGGGATTCATTCATCCTGTGGGTTCGTGATCAATTTATGCAGGTGTTCAATGGTAAAAATATCAACTGGATTTCTAAAAGCCCTTGATATACTTTGGAATTTGGTTATAAACTAGTCCACTGCTTGCAGTTCAACGCAGGGCAGAGGCTTGAAGGGGCTGAGGTTCTGACATCTCCAAAGGATCTCATTGTTAGGCACGTGTACTTGCAAGATTCTGTAGCAGCCTTAGCAAGGCTTCTGAAGGCTTTGTGTAATGATTACCCAGCTTTTTTCCGAGTGGGAGCTCCATCTCCTCGCACGTTCACGTTCAGTTAGGGATTGCAATGATGCAGGCTCCGAGGCAGCATGGGCTGGGTTCAAAGTGAGGGTCTGTCGTTTTGGACTCCTGCATGGTCCCAGCCTGGGCCACCTCGTGGCAGTTCAAGGCACATTGCCGAGGGTTTCCCACCAGCTCACAGGAGGACATGGGCCTCGCTCAGAAAATAGACCAATTGGGTATGTTGCTCCACACCCCAGTCCCACTTACAATTTTGCTCGTGATCATCATTTCTGGATGAGATTTCCAGAAAAATGTGACCTGAGCGGCAGTTTGGTGCCACTTGATGAGAGGCCTGGACTGTTGACCTCTCCCTCAACCGAGTAAACCATCCAGGGCAGAAGAAAGGAAGCTTTTGTTTGGGAACCAGTAGCATTCAGGGTGCTGTGGCCCAACACTCCTGACTGGGATAGAATAGCCCAGAAGCTTGCTCACTCCCTCCCTCCCACTCTCTTCATTCGCTCTCTCTTTCCTCCTCTTTTCATGCACAGATTTCCTCCCCCCCCGCTTTTTTTGCGTTTATTTATTTTGAGAGAGAGAGAGTGCACACACATGTGAACAGGGGAGGGACAGAGCGAGCGAGCGAGAGAGAGAGAGAGAGAGAGAGAGAGAGAGAGAATCTCAAGCCGGCTCCACACTCAGCACAGAGCCCGACTCGGGGCTTGATCTTACGAATCATGAGATCGTGACCTAAGCCGAAATCTAGATTCCTACCCTTAACTGACTGAGCCATCCTGATGCCCCCTTCCTTCTTTTTTTATTTCAAGCAAGTTAATTGCCAGCCTTGATGATACAATGAATGACTAGCAAATCAGCTCAATTTTAAAAATTCAGCAAATATCCATGACTAAATATCCAAGGCCCTGAAGGACACATAATCTCTGTACCAGGACTCTCAGCTTTGTGCACAACATAACACTTTCTTGCACCCTCACACTGCCACTCTGTCCCCTGCATACTGAGGGCAGCTCAGCTAGCTGCTGGAGCTAACCAGGAGCACTTGCTAATATTGGCATGTATGCAGGCATGCAAAATGCGTGCCACCAGGGACAGTGCCTTCTTACACGGGGTCAGGGCCACATGCACAGGTGGAGCCATTAGCACTATTCAGAACCTCAAAACTATGGACTTGGAACTGAAATAAACAGAATAAACCTATGCCGGAGTAGAAACTGGTTGTTCCAACTGCTAGCTTTTTTGTTCCATTAGAACTAAATTCTCAAAGGCCAGATACCTCTAAAACCTTCTGATGGATTATATAATTCTTAAAAAAAAAAAAAAACCCTTTAGTGAAGTAACTTTCCATTTTTGTGGCCAAGAGTCCTCTTTGAAAGGGGGTTCAGATTCTACATTGCTTCCAGCAAACGCCAGCTGTGCGCCGGGCACGATGCTGGTGCCGGGTGCTCCGTGTGCCTTAGATCAGGTCGTCCTGTGAAGTGAGGGACAGTGCTTGGTGCGCACAGAAACAAGAGAGGTCTAGATAGGTGGCCAAGATTCCCTGTTCTTGGGGAGATTTGACCAATCTCCAAATGCTCTTTTTCTCCCCCACCCAGTGACAGGAAGTTGCCACACAGAGGGTAAGAAGGCAAGCTTGGTCAGTAAGTGTTTATGGGGCACCTGCTGTGTGCCAGGCATGAGGCTAGGCTCTGGGAGCCAAGGGCAGATATGGCATGGCCTCTGTCCTCAAAGAGCTTGTGTCCTGCAGACCCTGCTTCCTCCCTGCCCAACATTCATTAGCGGATTTCCTGCCCCACTTAGATAAAAACATACTGCCTTAGTGTGGCCTTCAAGGCCCCTGCCTGCCTCATCCAGTTTCCCTCCCTCCTCTCTGTTCCCTAGGCTGGGCTCCAGCCCGGCTGCACATAGTTAGAATCTCTGCAGGTATGTCACTGCTGACTCACGGACACCCCCACTGCAAAACAGCAGTGCCCTGGCCCCTCCCCCCATCAGTCAATCCTCTGCCAGTTATTCTTCAGGGACCCACAAGGGGTCCTCACATAGGCATCTGTAGCCCTCATGATCTGGGCCTTCTATCAGATTCAGACCTGGATCCCGGTATGCGGTGTCCATATACGGCAAAGGTGGTGGTTCACTTCACCGGGGTTAAAAGAAATGAATTCAGAGCTGAGGGGTCTGGGAGGATAGGGCAGGATAGGGTCTGTGTCCCCCATGAACCAGATCTGTGTCCTGGAAGAGTAAAAACCAGGCATAGGAGCCCATTGGGTTTTTTGTGAGGGTTCTAGGAAAGACTCTGCATTTCATGTCAGCCCTCGCTGGGGCACCCCTTGACTAACGTCTCCAAGCCAGGAGTGTGGGATAAGTCTGTGGCATATAAGTGCAAGGTGTGTGACCAGAGATGAGGGTAGAGAGATTGTTACGAGGCCACTGCAGAAGTTCAGGGTGAACAGAACAGAGCAACCTCAGTGGGGATTAGAGTGGATGTCGGTAAGCGGTAGAATCAGGAATTTCTTGACTGATGGAAGCCAGTGCTGAGGGTTCTAGTTTGAGTAATGAGGGCACAAGAGGTACCAGTGGCCAGGAAAGGGGGAGAAGAGCAGGATTTGCAGAGATGAGTTCCATTTAATCATAGTGACCTCCAAGTTCTGGAGTGGATTCTGGTCAATATCCTTGCCTCGGCACCCACCCTACAGGCTCATGATAGAGATTTGGCCGCCATCCGCACATTTCACAAGTCTCAGAACTGGCCTTGTGCCGCCAGCCCCAGCCTGGCCATTCTGCCTATTGCAGCTGGATTGATCTGTCTAAAAGCATTTTTTTTTTTGTACCTGTTGCCTTCCTAGGCAGATTTTCAGTGACTCCCTCTATCTAGAGTGTGAACGTTTAATCCCTCAGCCCCCAGTGTCTGACTCCCCTTTATTCAATCCCTGCCTTCCTGGATCAGGACTCTTTTGGCACAAGGGACAAGAATCCAGGGCAAAGTAGCTTAGGTCACAAGGGGATTTTGCTGGTTGATGGAGTCAGCTGGGGTTTAGGAATGTGTGCACCCCTGGGACACCTTCCATCTCTTGCTCCTCCTCTTCTGTTTGCACACTGATTTCATTCTCCACCCAGTCTGCTCCATATGGTGGGTCAACGTGAGATGTAGTGCCACTGTGCTTCTAGTTTCATGACGTTTTCACCAGAGGGTCTTCTTCCTTCAGTTCCACTTAGAAAAATCCTGGGACAAACTCTTGTTGGTTCAGCCAGTCAGCCATGATGGCCGGGAAGGTGGGGTCTGAACCACATGCTTGGAGAAAAGATGGAGCGCTTGTNGGGGGGGTGCGCGCACAAAACCTCTGCCTGCTTCAGACCTCCCCAACCAGAACCTCCGTCTGCCCAAACCCAGATGCTCTTAGCTCAAATGCCCCAAATATCTTTCCTGTTCTCAGGTTTTATCCTCAAGGTCCAATCCTGATCCCCCCATACTCTCATCCTACTTCCCCGCTCCTCCCATGTAGCCCCCTCAGTGACTTTTCTCATTTTGACAGGGGAAAACCTAAGGACACTGAGGTGGAGAAATTTGGCCAGGCTCCAGGGCAGGAGGGCAGGGATAAGATCCAGGCAGTGCTGCTCCAGAGCTCAGGGATGAGTTTAAACTGTTTCTCTGTGTGTGGTTGTCCAAGAGACTGTGCCTTTCTACGGGTGGGGACCAGGGTGTCATCTCCCACTGGCAAATGGTTTGGCAGCTTGCTGGGCCATGATTGCCAATGGCCATGAAAATGGTGCTTTCCCAGTCTTTCCGTTTCTACCTTACAGCATCTGGGACTGGGGACAGGATCTTTCCTGGTGATTTGCACAATTTGAAATTCTATGGGAACCAGGAAGCTTTTCTTAGAGGGACAGAGTAAAATAAATATTAATTATAATGCAGATGACATCTTTTTCTAATCCTCTCCACTGTCTGCTACATACAAATGTGTGTCGTGCCTTCTCGGGGTTTTCCCACAACTTAAACTGTGTGCACACCCTCCCTCCTCCCCAAGCTTAGGAACGCAGACCTCCTCCGAGGAGGCAGGGTCTGATTGTTGTGCCAGATTTGAAATGCAGGCTCTGATGTCAGGCAGCCCTTGGGAGAAGAGGCCCTGAACACCATTCTTCCTGGGCTGGAACAGCTTTTTCTCTCTGGGAGAACTGTTGAAATGTGGGTTTCTGTGTTAATCAAGGTTCCCAGCACGTCCAGAATGTGTTTTCCAGCCATCTCCCGGGTGCTGGCTATTCCAGCCTGTCAAGAACAGACTTGCCGGGGCTGTGTGGGGCCGCAGAGATGTTCATTCCAGATTCAGAGTGATAGGCATGATTTTCGGAGCTGGCCGCAGCAAGCTGGGACTGGTTCTGGTGGTGTAACCGGACCAGAGGCACTGGCGCAGGCGGGCTGTGCGAGGCAGCCCGTGGACACTCAGGCAGGCACCCGGCTGTTTTCCTTAACTGCTTCCCTCCCAAACCCCCAAGCCCTACGCATCCATGCACCGGACTGAAGACACCTCCGACGGGAACTGTTTGTTTATATAACCAGATGAGTAGCATTCTGATACGTCTGTTCTAACAGTGCCGTGTCCCGGGCTATGTTCTAAGAGCTTTACACATAGGGATCCCTTTCACCCTTAGCACCACCCCGTCACGTACTGTTATCCCCATCTTTGCAGACTGGGAGCCTGAGGCTTCTTTCTGCAGAGCGGTAAAGTCATTTAAGCAAAGCCACACAGCTGGTCAGCAGCCACTGGCCTGTAGATGGAGGGCGAGGGCCGGCTGTGCGTAAACACCATGCTGTAACATCTGTTGAAATCCGGGTTATTAAAATGCCGGTAGTAAGAAAGATGTAGCTACACTCAGATCCCCCTGAGAAGCAACATTTATGGTAACTTGGGAATTTTCTAACTAAACTTGAATTTGGTTGGACAAGCGTGAGTCTCCTCCACCCCGTGCATTTTCCTTCGTTAACAGTTTACCTGCCTCATCCCAGACCCCAGGACTAATGGCTGGGAAAACATGAAATTTAAGAAGTGGACCCATGTGAATGGGAAGCCATGATATAATAGTTGCTAAGCCTCCCTCCCTTTCTTTCTTTCCTGTTCACGGTATTCTTACTAGTTAATTTGTGTACATAGTACCTTTTTTTACACCCTAAGTCCCCCCAAAAGAACACTCAAATTTCTGGTGGGTGCAATTCAGGCAAGCCTCAGAGTAGGGGACGTGGGGCCTGCCTGCATCTTTCTCTCATGGCGGCTGTGGGTGGATGTGGCGGCTCAAATGAACCTGGCAAAGCTCATGGGTGGAACATTCTTGATCTAAACTCAGGAGCATCTTTTCCTCTGGGGGGTGCACCCCAGCTTCTGTGTGGGGCGGAGCTCAGGATGACAGGATCCGGAGCGCCCCACTAGTGCAGAGAAACTCTACCCCGCCCTGCCCTCTGCCACCACCTCTCCTCAAGATCCAAGCTCTGGAAACAAAGAATCAGACTTGCCTTCTAGGAATGAAGTTCAAATTTAGGGGCGAATAGCTAGAGAATCTGAGCATGGAGAAAAAGTCGCGTTACTATAACGTGGTTGTTAGTACCATGTATAGCGCCTGTGTGAGACACTGATTATTGAGGAGTTTTCTTGCTGGGAGTTGAAGAACATAAAATCCAAAGGGCCAATGAGTTCTGCATTTCCATTTAGTGGAAACTGAGAGAACTCGGCCATATTGTACTTGCTCTGGGGTGTCAAGATGCCTGCTGTCCCCTGCTGACAGAAAACATGAGAGTGACTTGGGTCCAGCCAGTCTGTGAGGCACACTGATTCAGAAGATGTCTGCTGAAACCAATGTGAAAGAGCTGGAAAATATGAACTGGGAGAAAAGGCTATAGGAACTGGGACAGATCAGTACGATGTGCTTGTCTGTTCTTTCCCAAGATTGGAAACCACTGGATTGCTGGGGCCTATGCTTATTCTTTGGCCCCTCTTCATGATGCTGGGCCGTGCATGAGATAGCAGTGCATGTGACGGTGCTTAAGCAGGAACTTATCTCTTCTGGTCTTTCCTCAGAAGGTAATCTAAGGGCGGCCAGGAGGATCCTTAGGGCACTAGTGGAATCAGCCAGAACTTCAAAGGACACTGGTGGCCACATCGATGGGGTCAAACCATTGCCAAGGGCAGAGGTACTCCTGTATTACCTTAAATTGCTCAAATTTATTTTGTGGCCCCAAAGACCCAGAAACTTACCTAGGCCATGACTGAAATGGCTGATGTCAGGGTGGAAATGCGCCTTCCCTCTAGATGGCCAGAAGTTTAGTGAAAGGGCATACACTCCTCGTACCCGTTCTGGTTGTTCAGGGCAAACTGACAGAATTCTGTCAAATGTCCCGGTCCCATGTGACCTTTCCTGTAAAGCAGGAGGGTTATTTTTTTTTTTAATGTTTTATTTATTTCTAGNCTTTTTTTTTTTTTTAAAGCTTGTTTGTTTTTGTGAAAGAGAGTGCTCACAAGCCAGGGAGGAGCAGGGAGAGAGATTCCCAAACAGGCCCTGAGCTGTGAGCACACAGCTCGATGCAAGGCTCAATCTCACAAACCATGAGGTCATGACCTAAGCTGAAATGAAGAGTCAGATGCTCAGCCAACTGAGCCACCTAGGTACCCTCATGTCATTCTTGGTCCCCAAGGAGCACAAATATCAATTTGAGTGCTCTCAAATATACAAATAGATACACTTTTCCAGATTTTCTTATATGGTCACCTCTCACTAACCATGAGGTCGACAGCCCGTCAAAGTACTTACATATGGTGACAGAATCCTAGTTGGGAAGGTCAAGTCTCATAAAATATAGGCACTTGGGAAAAATAGTAAAATTTGCAGTAATCTATGTGATTACAAGAGTATGTGAAATTTCTAGAAGGCATTCACCACCCAAAATAACCATGAGGGTGGCCATATAGGGGTGACTCTTGAATTGCCTTGTTCAGCTCGCTGTCTGAGACATGGTGCCCACATCATCTCCTGAGGCAGAAGCTCTTAGAAGCCAACCTGGCTGTTTCTAGTGTAGTAGAAATAGCTGTCACTGGCTTGAGATGAAGATCACCTGAGATTGTTAGCTAGCTCCGGATCTGTCTCCCCCCCCCTCCCCTACCTGCTTCTTATCTCTCGCCCTTTCCCCACCCCAAACTATGAATCCAGTCAGTTGTGTAACCTCCTGACTTTTCACAAATTATGTAAGAGCTTAAGGGCATAGTTTTTGAAGTCTGGTTTTCTGTCTCCAGGAAGAATCAGTCTTCCTGGCCTCTTTTTCGCCCCTCCCTCGGTGCTTCCCTGCCCTGCCCCATCTCCACAGTCCACAGCGCAGGGAAGAACGATTGTGGTTTTCCTCTAAGGAATTAGGGTAGAAGTTACAAGATAGCAGAGTTTATATTTTTGGTAACAAGTGTAAAGCAGGATTATCTCAAAATCTGGAGCAAAGGATTGTTGTTTATAAAATGCCCAGAAATCTTGCTGTTTATGAACGATGCTGAGGAGAGAGGGGGTAATGGTGGCCTGGGTATTGGACATCAGAGAAGAAGGAGAATGTAAAGAGAAGTATGGGAACCGCTTACTGGATCTGGGTGAATGCAATTTCAGCCGAGGGTGACACACAGGGTATGATTACTGGTGACCACGTTTTCAGAGCTCAGGCCAAATAGAGGCTAGGGTCACAGTATCGGTCAGGATTTTAGTTCAGCTGCCAGTGACAGGAACACCCAAAGTAACAGGCTTAAATGAGATAGAAGATCACACGGAAGGCCTGGGGGTGGGCAGTCTGGGGCTGTTGTGTTGACCCCACAGTTGTGAGGGATCTGGGCCTGCTGGGGCTTCTCTCCCATTTGGAGGACGTGGCTTCCTCCTCAGACCCAAGACAGCGCTGCAGCCCCAGCTCAGAAGTCCCACTAAGCGGCAGTGTGTGGCCACATGTCTACATTAAGAAAGGGAACTTGAGGAATGCCATCCTTTCGTTGTGTGGCCACATGCTTAGCTAATAGGGAGCTTCAAATAATTTGAAGAGGAAAAGCTCCACAGCTAAGAAAAGGCCTCGACAGGCCTCATCTTGGGGTATTTGTTCATTCAGCGAATGCGGAGTGCCTCGTGTGTTCAGGCATTGCTGGAGGGCAGTAGGAAAGAAGGCAGATGGGTTTCTGCTCTCATGAAACTTGAAATCTACTGGGAAGCCAGACAGACGATAAACTACCAGTAAACGTGGCCTGGTTGACAATCTGCATTCTGTACTCAAGTCTTTGCAATGAGCTGTCTTCATATGCACCCGTACATAATTAATGATGGATGTCAAACACCGCTGCTAATGCCTACGGGCATCTCTGGCAGCGAGCGTCGACATCTCTTTGATGCAAGTGTCTGTGCTGTGAGAAGGTGAGTGGGAGAAGTAAACAGTTAGTAAACCAGACCCCACTTTGAGAGTGGCCGTGAATCTTGCAGCCAGCGCCCTCCTAGCCAACGTGCCCACAGAGACTTGAGGATAAGAATCCAGTTGTAAAATCCCAAGTCTGTTTCCTTTTTATCGGGTGGAGAAGGATTTGGGCCTCTTCCTTTGCTAAGGTGCAGACCAGTGTGATGAAGATAATTGGGTGATTCCTTTAGGCTTTTGGGACCAAGCTGGGGATCCTGAGAGAACATGGTTTTCCTGCTCCAGTGACCTTCAGCCAGTGATCTCCGAGCCTGGTTTTGCTGGGAACCGGGCAGGTGTCCAAGTTCAGTTCACATGTTGTAAGTGGGCGTGGATTCTAAATTAAACCGGGAGGCGGTGTTGCCCACCCAGACCTCCTGCCCTGGCCACTGTGCAATGACCTGTCTCAGGGATTCTCAAACCATCGGAGGTGAAGGACCATATTTTGTTAGGCTTCAACTTCCAGTCTGTCATAACGATGAAAGATTAGAAAAATGAAATGAAAAAGACACACACAGCACAGAGTCAGACTTCTGTTATTAGACTGAAGAGACATAAAATTGTTCCGTCCAGTTCTAAAAGTTTCTAAAGCCTAAGTCAGTTCCTGAATTGAAGTTTGCCAGTAGCAAAGAATTCTGGGCCGCTGCTCTCAGCCTGGGGACTGTGCTTTGGGCAGCAGTGTCCAGCAGGGCAGAGCTGTGGGCCAGTCGGGGATTGCTCTCCTTCCCAGCTCCTCGGGTTCCCGAGGGCGATGAGGAAGCTCCCTGGGCATAGTTGTGCCTCCTTCCCCACACATCTCTCTCTGGCACCCAATGCCCGGCTCCCCTTGTCTTTGCTGCCTGAGCCGACTGATAAAAGGCACATCTTGGCCGGTTCTCCTATCGTAGCCCCGTGTGTAGGTGAAAAATTTACTACACGCTCGCTGCTGGAGAAATGAAAGGTCACCGCTAATTGTAATCATTATCCAGGCTCCCCTACCTGAGCGGGGCTTTTGGCATATCCTGGGTTGACAAGCCAGGCAGCCAAGGGCGAGGCGGGTGCCCGGGCGGGGCGGCAGGTCACCGCTGACCCTGTGTTGCAGTTCTCCAAGGAGAGGCACGTCATGGACAGGACCCCTGAGAGGCTGAAGAAGGAGCTGGAGGAGGAGCTGCAGCTGAGCGGCGAAGACCTGCGCAGCCACGCCTGGTACCACGGACGCATCCCCCGCCAGGTACCCGCCCCCTCCTCCTGCCAGCGTGCCCAGCAGTTCTCAAGCGCTGAGAGCCCTGCAGGCCCACCCTCCAACACCCGGTCAGAGGCGGCCCCGGCTTGGCCAGAAACAAATACAGTGCCCTGGCCTCCAGTAACTGAACTTGGGCCTGTCTCTCAGGAGACCCTGGGAAGAACTAAGGTCGGGAACCCGCAGTGCACCTCCATGTGCCCGGGATGTGGGAGGAGGGAAGGCAGGTGTTCTGTGGCCCGCAGAGCCGGAGTGAGCAGCAGGCAGTGGGTGTGGGTATGGGGTGATAAGCCCACAAGGCGCGGGGCCGGCCTCTGGTTCGGATCATTGAACTCTTGGCCGGCTGCCGGCTGCCTCAGACCCTTTGGAACCTGCTTCTCTTTTAAGGCAGAGAGGGTATCATCAGGGCCAATGGCAGCAAGGCCACTGGTGCCCTAGTGGGGCCAGCAACTCTTTACCCCCCATCCCTCCCCTACCTGGAGCCCTGTCCTGGAGGCAGCAAGTAGAGGAATTACACCAGTGATCACAGCCTCATGGCCTAGAATGTACTCTGTGACTATTGTTTGGATCATAGCTGTGAATAACATGGGTTTTTTGTTAAATAGTATAGAAATTGAAAAAATACAAGTGCAGAATTAAGGTGTAGAATTTCTCTTGGATTTTTATTGGAACCTGATCTGGCCAGTCATTCACGCAGGACAACATGACAGGAAAGTTGGGGGGGTTAGAGGAGGGGTGAGCGTGGAGGGCATCACATGGTGACAGTTTTTTTTAATGTAGCAGATTCCTCAGCACTAACAAAGAAATAATCCTTATTCTAACTTTGTTTTTGTGTAAAATTGATTGTAGAAAATGTAGGGAGTAAAACAAAGAAAATTAAACTCCCACCCATAATTCTCTGTCCTGGAGATTAACCACTGTGAGCGTTTTGATATAAATCCTACTCCGAGGCTTTTCAAGTATGAGATCACATGCATATACTTTCGCAGCCCATTGTCTTCATTTAATGATATATCCTGGGAATTTCCTTCTGCTATAAAATAGTCTTCCACACCATTCTTTGTCGTATGTATGTCCAGTGTACAATGCTCCACTATATAGCGGGCACCCTCATCAACACCCTTTAAGATAATGATTATGTTTATCACTGTAATTATTTCCTCAGGCTCCATTCCAAGAAGTGGAATTTCTGTGTGAAAACAGATTTTTAATGCCAAGATAGAATTCTAAAGTAACCGTGGTAACATGCTATTCTCACTGATCTAATGTAGGGATATCCTGGAAAAACATCAAAGTTTATAAAACTAATCACTATCACCACCATCCTTCTCTTCATTGTGATCACACAATTTGTTTACCACTGACAGTGAGTGTAAATTTTGAGTCCTTATTTCAGGTTATATAAGTGAACACTGTAACAGTCAGGTCGTTACAGCTAACTTAATCTTCAGAGCTGCTGGGTAGGTGATACTGTCGCTGTTCCACAGATGATGTCACTGAGCCACAAAGAGATTATGTAACTTGTCCAGAGTCACTCAGTGGAGTCAGAGTGCACACCCAGGCAGCCTGGCCACAGGAACGGCCATCTGCAACACCTCCTTTGGCTGTAAGCTTCGGCATCCTCCTAGTTAACAAAATTTGAGCACCCACTGTGTTCCAGGCATTGTACTAGTGCTTTGCATATATTATGTGTGCAAATATGTAATCCTCCCTATGACTTCGTGACGTGAGACACTGACCTGACTTTCTTATGGGCTGTCCAGCGAGTGCTGTGCCCAGAACCACACTCAGGCCTCTGATTCCACAGCGCCCGGCCTCCACCAGCATGTGGACCTCCCCTCCCCATCCACCAGGCTCCTAGACTCCAGCAAAACTCCCTCCTCCGCTTGTTGGGGGTGGGGAGGGATCAGACTCCCTAGACATGAATTTTCTTCTTTGTTTTATTCTCTGCCACTTTTATTGCTTCGGGTCTGCCTAAATGTCATCTTTTCATGACACCCTCCTGACCACTCCATTGCAAAGAATGGCCCTCATCCCTTCCCAGGCACTTCTTATCTCCCGTCCCGATTGACTTTTTTCTTTAACTTTACAACATCTGACATACCATACCTGCTGCTTAATTATCTTCACTAAAGTAGCAGCTCTCCACCAAATACAGGAGCTCTGGGAAGTGGAGACTAGTCTGCTTCACGCACGGCTGTACGCCATCTGCCTACAATGGTTACTTGGCACACAGGCAGGCAGCACACAGTCCTTAAGTGAATGAAAGGGTCTTCTAAGAATTTGACATTGGGAAAAATAGCCCACTGAGGAAGAAGAGACACAGTAGCGTTGTTCACTGTCAACCCGGAGAAGTGGAGAGCAGTGCAGCTCTTAAAAGGAATGTACGCTTGCCTTTTCTACCCCTCACCATTTTGTCCCGAAGGTGTCAGAAAACCTCGTGCAGCGAGATGGCGACTTCCTGGTTCGTGACTCTCTGTCCAGCCCCGGAAACTTTGTCCTGACCTGTCAGTGGAAGAACCTCGCTCAGCACTTCAAGATCCACCGGACGGTCCTGCGGCTCAGTGAGGCCTACAGCCGCGTGCAGTACCAGTTCGAGACGGAGAGCTTCGACTCCATCCCAGGCCTGGTGCGCTGCTACGTGGGCAACCGCCGGCCCATCTCCCAGCAGAGCGGAGCCATCATCTTCCAGCCCATCAACAGGACAGTGCCCCTGCGGTGCCTGGAGGAGCGCTATGGCACCTCCCCGGGCCGGGCCCGGGAGGGCAGCCTCGCCGAGGGCCGGTCCGACATGAGCAAGAGGCTGAGCCTCACCATGGGCGGCGTCCAGGCCCGGGACCAGAGCTCGTCCAGGGGAAACCTCCTCAGGTGGGTCACAGCCTCGGGTGGGGTGGTGCCGGGCCGGTGAGGGGCTCTCTGGATGCGCCTGGGTTTGCTCAGGCAGATGAGGAGTTCACGTGGGAAGGGGAGAACAATAGAGGATGTTACTGAGAATGCCAAGTGTGATTGGAAGAGCTGTCATGGGGCAGTGCATGATTAGTTCCTCATTGACTCGGTGCCAGAATGAAATGAGGCAGCTGCCTAGGAAGAGGGGGAGGGTTGGCCAGGAGAGATTTGGGAAGGAAGGAGGATTCTGGCTGGTTTGAAGGCTAGGGGAGGTTTGGATAGACGCTGCAAAGGGGAGGGCGGTCCAGGTGCGGGCTCAGCCTGAGCATGCGTATGGCGATAGGAAAGGACAAGAATTGCTTGGAGTGGGTAGATGGGTGGGGCTCAAGCAAAGGGCCGTGAAAGGGGCCAGTAGGGGCAGGCTCAGGGAGATGACCACAGCCAATCACAGAGGCCTTGGAGCCAGGCTTAGAGGCTTGAAGAAGCCTCAGAGACTCAACACGGTAAACGGGGTGTCCCAGGAATAGAACAGGGCAGTGATGTGCCGAGGGGCAAGGAGAGAGCTTGGAGCAGGAAGACCACATAGTGAGCCATGGAGGCTCAGGGTGTGCAGAGCGAGTAGAGGGAGAGCCTGGGACCTTGGCTCCCTGGGACTCTGGTGCGTGTGGTGGAGAAGGGCAAGCTGGAGACCACAGGAGGGCCCAGAGAAGGGGTGGACCACGGACGGAAAAGCAGTTGCCGCACCCGAGATACAGCTGAGTGTCTAGGCTTGCTGAGTGCAACAGTTTTGGGGTTTGGGAGGAGAGTTCAGTCTGAAGGCCGGTGGGAAAAGACCTAAGAGAGCCCGAGACGTCGAGAGCCTGGGGGCTGTGGCCCGAACCTGGGGACATTTGGGGCCCCCTGACCTCGACTGCCGGTGGCACGTGCTGTCTGACATAGGACCTGTGTGTCGTGGCGCGGGGTGCTTGCGCCTGCTGTCTGACTGTCCAGAGGAGGAGAGCAGGGAAAGGAGGAGAGCAGGGAAAAGGTGGGCCCGGTAGATGAAGTCTGGCCCCAGGCGCTCGGTTACACAGCTCCCCTTCTCTGGCTCCCTGGCATCTAAACTTATACACTGAAACCAGCATGTTTTATTCCACTCATTGGTTTTCTTTCTGGACGGGAAGAAATGCCATAAACTGTAATTTGTAGACTGCAAAGACTGAGAAGCCAAACTCAGGACTCTGAATAATACATACCAGGTCGTGTGCTCCTGGGAAGATCTGGTAGATGTTAGTCAGTATCTGACTGTGGACCCTGCCTGCCTGGGCACAAATGCTGGTCCACCACATCAAGCTATGTAACTTCTCTGGGCCTCACTTTCCCCACCTGTAATGACAGGGCTTGTGAAGGTTAAATGATTTAAGACTTGCAAAGCACTTGGAACGCTTGGAACCTTGGAACGGTGCCGGTACATAGAAAGTGCTACCAAGGGGGCGCCTGGGTGGCTCAGTTGGTTGAGCATCTGACGTCGTGGCTCAGCTCATGATCTCACGGTTTGGGAGCCCAACATTGGGCTCCGTGCTGCCGGTACAGAGCCTGCTTCAGGTTCTCTGCCCCCCCCCCCCCCCC